>NW_028123623.1:0-497314 GCF_965194805.1 Balaenoptera borealis
GGTATCACTGATAGAGGGAATGTAAAAACCGTTACACTTGAACTGAATTACAAAACAGAACAGAGTCACACATGCAGAAAACACACTATGGCTGCTTAACGGGAAAGGTGAGGTGGGGTGATACATAAAACAAGGGTATCAAATTAGCTCAGATACCGTTCCATAAACCCAATATGTAATAGACAAGACCTACTCCTTGCTCAGAGAACTGGACTCAACACGCCCTATTCACCGCACAAGAATATATCTGACTAATAATAATCGTAAAACCTATGTATTGATATCTCTCTGTTAGTGTGTCAAGTGGGTGTAAAGCGGCATAAACACAGCAGTGAAAAGCAGCTAAACCCCATTATAAAAATAAATTACTTTGAAACACCCATGAAACAAAGACAGTGAAAGAGAGAGAAATTCTTACACAATGCGTTCAGGGGCTGTGATGCAACCTGGATTGACCATATCTAGACGCACAGCTGGATGAGACATAAGGGTGGACACTCTTGGGGCTGAGAGGTTTGGTGAGGTTGGGTGAGCAAACGCAGACCCTTTAAAGTAATACTGCGTGGTACCCATCGCATGGGTCCCAAATCTCCAGGTTCAAGGGCATCTTCCTACATCAAAAACATGCATGAGAAACCCAGATGATGGTACACCGTGTGATGGGGAAAGGTTTCTAAAACGCACCTCATTTCTCATCTCCTTGTGCCCGGGTTCGCCATTCCAGCCGCTTTACTAGCAAGCTCCCTACTTGGAGCATCAGCACCTTTAACCTCCTGTTCCGTACAGGTTGCAATTTGTCCTGAGGATAAACGGGAAGACGTGGAACCAACGAGAGACTAGCTCTTGGTGTTGGGACAGGCACAGGTCACTCTATTTTCCCATCAGAAAGAAGAATTAACCACAGGCTCAGCCTGCCCCCCGGAACCAGAACAGGGCCTGAAGCCATTCTGCGATTTTGCGGCCAGCTTCCATAAAAACGAGTTGTAAAATGGAGGTTCAGGGCACTGCAATTCACAAACCTGCAGAGTTATAAATGATAACTGTCGTCCACAAATATATTGAGGGAAGGCAAAGAAGAGGATTTGAAATCAAGGCAGAATTGCAGGAAACAGATTTCAGGAGGTAGATTCGAATCGCATTTAAAGCACATGAAAAGCGGCAAAACGTTGACAATGATGCCCTTGGCCAAAAAGGGCGTATGCGTTTTTTCCTGAATATATTCAGGAAAAAACGCATACGCCCTTTTTGGCCAACCAAGCAACCTGGAAAGGCAAATCAGCGCTACAAAGAAGTCTCGCTTCCCATCGGTCAAAAGGGCCATGCTGAAAAAAGTGTCAAAACCAGAAATGCAGGACAGGCCATGGAGAAATGGGAGCCTTGCTACACTGATGGGCGGGATGTAAATTGCCAAGAGCCATTCTGGAGAAGAGTCCGGTGAGTCCTGAAACATCTGAAAAACACAGCTTAGAGAGCATAGGGCACTTCCACTCATGGGGGTATAAATTGGGAAAATGAAAAATCAGCAAGACACAAGCACCCCAAAGTTTAGGGCTGCTCTGTTGACCAGGACCTCCACTTCATTCCACCTTAAATATCCCAGGAAAGAGAAAAATGGATAAAGAAGTTGTGGTCCTTATGTACAATGGAATATCACTCAGCCAGGATATCAATGTCGTAAGGTTAGTAGCAGCATGATGAGTGGATTTAGGTACGACGATTCTAAGTGAAATAAGTCACACAGAAAAGGACATTTCTCATAAGGTATCACTGATAGAGGGAATGTAAAAACCGTTACACTTGAACTGAATTACAAAACAGAACAGAGTCACACATGCAGAAAACACACTATGGCTGCTTAACGGGAAAGGTGAGGTGGGGTGATACATAAAACAAGGGTATCAAATTAGCTCAGATACCATTCCATAAACCCAATATGTAATAGACAAGACCTACTCCTTGCTCAGAGAACTGGACTCAACACGCCCTATTCACCGCACAAGAATATATCTGACTAGTAATAATCTTAAAACCTATGTATTGATATCTCTCTGTTAGTGTGTCAAGTGGGTGTAAAGCGGCATAAACACAGCAGTGAAAAGCAGCTAAACCCCATTATAAAAATAAATTACTTTGAAACACCCATGAAACAAAGACAGTGAAAGAGAGAGAAATTCTTACACAATGCGTTCAGGGGCTGTGATGCAACCTGGATTGACCATATCTAGACGTACAGCTGGATGAGACATAAGGGTGGACACTCTTGGGGCTGAGAGGTTTGGTGAGGTTGGGTGAGCAAACGCAGACCCTTTAAAGTAATACTGCGTGGTACCCATCGCATGGGTCCCAAATCTCCAGGTTCAAGGGCATCTTCCTACATCAAAAACATGCATGAGAAACCCAGAAGATGGTACACCGTGTGATGGGGAAAGGTTTCTAAAACGCACCTCATTTCTCATCTCCTTGTGCCCGGGTTCGCCATTCCAGCCTCTTTACTAGCAAGCTCCCTACTTGGAGCATCAGCACCTTTAACCTCCTGTTCCGTACAGGTTGCAATTTGTCCTGAGGATAAACGGGAAGACGTGGAACCAACGAGAGACTAGCTCTTGGTGTTGGGACAGGCACAGGTCACTCTATTTTCCCATCAGAAAGAAGAATTAACCACAGGCTCAGCCTGCCCCCCGGAACCAGAACAGGGCCTGAAGCCATTCTGCGATTTTGCGGCCAGCTCCCATAAAAACGAGTTGTAAAATGGAGGTTCAGGGCACTGCAATTCACAAACCTGCAGAGTTATAAATGATAACTCTCGTCCACAAATATATTGAGGGAAGGCAAAGAAGAGGATTTGAAATCAAGGCAGAATTGCAGGAAACAGATTTCAGGAGGTAGATACGAATCGCCTTTAAAGCACATGAAAAGCGGCAAAACGTTGACAATGATGCCCTTGGCCAAAAAGGGCGTATGCGTTTTTTCCTGAATATATTCAGGAAAAAACGCATACGCCCTTTTTGGCCAACCAAGCAACCTGGAAACGCAAATCAGCGCTACAAAGAAGTCTCGCTTCCCATCGGTCAAAAGGGCCATGCTGAAAAAAGTGTCAAAACCAGAAATGCAGGACAGGCCATGGAGAAATGGGAGCCTTGCTACACTGATGGGTGGGATGTAAATTGCCAAGAGCCACTCTGGAGAAGTGTCCGGTGAGTCCTGAAACATCTGAAAAGCACAGCTTAGAGAGCATAGGGCACTTCCACTCATGGGGGTATAAATTGGGAAAATTAAAAATCAGCAAGACACAAGCACCCCAAAGTTTAGGGCTGCTCTGTTGACCAGGACCTCCACTTCATTCCACCTTAAATATCCCAGGAAAGAGAAAAATGGATAAAGAAGTTGTGGTCCTTATGTACAATGGAATATCACTCAGCCATGAAATCAATGTCGTAAGGTTAGTAGCAGCATGATGAGTGGATTTAGGTACGACGATTCTAAGTGAAATAAGTCACACAGAAAAGGACACTTCTCATAAGGTATCACTGATAGAGGGAATGTAAAAACCGTTACACTTGAACTGAATTACAAAACAGAACAGAGTCACACATGCAGAAAACACACTATGGCTGCTTAACGGGAAAGGTGAGGTGGGGTGATACATAAAACAAGGGTATCAAATTAGCTCAGATACCGTTCCATAAACCCAATATGTAATAGACAAGACCTACTCCTTGCTCAGAGAACTGGACTCAACACGCCCTATTCACCGCACAAGAATATATCTGACTAATAATAATCGTAAAACCTATGTATTGATATCTCTCTGTTAGTGTGTCAAGTGGGTGTAAAGCGGCATAAACACAGCAGTGAAAAGCAGCTAAACCCCAATATAAAAATAAATTACTTTGAAACACCCATGAAACAAAGACAGTGAAAGAGAGAGAAATTCTTACACAATGCGTTCAGGGGCTGTGATGCAACCTGAGTTGACCATATCTAGACGCACAGCTGGATGAGACATAAGGGGGACACTCTTGGGGCTGAGAGGTTTGGTGAGGTTGGGTGAGCAAACGCAGACCCTTTAAAGTAATACTGCGTGGTACCCATCGCATGGGTCCCAAATCTCCAGGTTCAAGGGCATCTTCCTACATCAAAAACATGCATGAGAAACCCAGAAGATGGTACACCGTGTGATAGGGAAACGTTTCTAAAACGCACCTCATTTCTCATCTCCTTGTGCCCGGGTTCGCCATTCCAGCCGCTTTACTAGCAAGCTCCCTACTTGGAGCATCAGCACCTTTAACCTCTTGTTCCGTACAGGTTGCAATTTGTCCTGAGGATAAACGGGAAGACGTGGAACCAACGTGAGACTAGCTCTTGGTGTTGGGACAGGCACAGGTCACTCTATTTTCCCATCAGAAAGAAGAATTAACCACAGGCTCAGCCTGACCCCCGGAACCAGAACAGGGCCTGAAGCCATTCTGCGATTTTGCGGCCAGCTCCCATAAAAACGAGTTGTAAAATGGAGGTTCAGGGCACTGCAATTCACAAACCTGCAGAGTTATAAATGATAACTCTCGTCCACAAATATATTGAGGGAAGGCAAAGAAGAGGATTTGAAATCAAGGCAGAATTGCAGGAAACAGATTTCAGGAGGTAGATACGAATCGCATTTAAAGCACATGAAAAGCGGCAAAACGTTGACATTGATGTCCTTGGCCAAAAAGGGCGTATGCGTTTTTTCCTGAATATATTCAGGAAAAAACGCATACGCCCTTTTTGGCCAACCAAGCAACCTGGAAAGGCAAATCAGCGCTACAAAGAAGTCTCGCTTCCCATCGGTCAAAAGGGCCATGCTGAAAAAAGTGTCAAAACCAGAAATGCAGGACAGGCCATGGAGAAATGGGAGCCTTGCTACACTGATGGGCGGGATGTAAATTGCCAAGAGCCACTCTGGAGAAGTGTCCGGTGAGTCCTGAAACATCTGAAAAACAAAGCTTAGAGAGCATAGGGCACTTCCACTCATGGGGGTATAAATTGGGAAAATGAAAAATCAGCAAGACACAAGCACCCCAAAGTTGAGGGCTGCTCTGTTGACAAGGACCTCCACTTCATTCCACCTTAAATATCCCAGGAAAGAGAAAAATGGATAAAGAAGTTGTGGTCCTTATGTACAATGGAATATCACTCAGCCAGGAAATCAATGTCGTAAGGTTAGTAGCAGCATGATGAGTGGATTTAGGTACGACGATTCTAAGTGAAATAAGTCACACAGAAAAGGACACTTCTCATAAGGTATCACTGATAGAGGGAATGTAAAAACCGTTACACTTGAACTGAATTACAAAACAGAACAGAGTCACACATGCAGAAAACACACTATGGCTGCTTAACGGGAAAGGTGAGGTGGGGTGATACATAAAACAAGGGTATCAAATTAGCTCAGATACCGTTCCATAAACCCAATATGTAATAGACAAGACCTACTCCTTGCTCAGAGAACTGGACTCAACACGCCCTATTCACCGCACAAGAATATATCTGACTAATAATAATCGTAAAACCTATGTATTGATATCTCTCTGTTAGTGTGTCAAGTGGGTGTAAAGCGGCATAAACACAGCAGTGAAAAGCAGCTAAACCCCATTATAAAAATAAATTACTTTGAAACACCCATGAAACAAAGACAGTGAAAGAGAGAGAAATTCTTACACAATGCGTTCAGGGGCTGTGATGCAACCTGGATTGACCATATCTAGACGCACAGCTGGATGAGACATAAGGGTGGACACTCTTGGGGCTGAGAGGTTTGGTGAGGTTGGGTGAGCAAACGCAGACCCTTTAAAGTACTACTGCGTGGTACCCATCGCATGGGTCCCAAATCTCCAGGTTCAAGGGCATCTTCCTACATCAAAAACATGCATGAGAAACCCAGAAGATGGTACACCGTGTGATGGGGAAAGGTTTCTAAAACGCACCTCATTTCTCATCTCCTTGTGCCCGGGTTCGCCATTCCAGCCTCTTTACTAGCAAGCTCCCTACTTGGAGCATCAGCACCTTTAACCTCCTGTTCCGTACAGGTTGCAATTTGTCCTGAGGATAAACGGGAAAACGTGGAACCAACGAGAGACTAGCTCTTGGTGTTGGGACAGGCACAGGTCACTCTATTTTCCCATCAGGAAGAAGAATTAACCACAGGCTCAGCCTGACCCCCGGAACCAGAACAGGGCCTGAAGCCATTCTGCGATTTTGCGGCCAGCTCCCATAAAAACGAGTTGTAAAATGGAGGTTCAGGGCACTGCAATTCACAAACCTGCAGAGTTATAAATGATAACTCTCGTCCACAAATATATTGAGGGAAGGCAAAGAAGAGGATTTGAAATCAAGGCAGAATTGCAGGAAACAGATTTCAGGAGGTAGATACGAATCGCCTTTAAAGCACATGAAAAGCGGCAAAACGTTGACAATGATGCCCTTGGCCAAAAAGGGCGTATGCGTTTTTTCCTGAATATATTCAGGAAAAAACGCATACGCCCTTTTTGGCCAACCAAGCAACCTGGAAAGGCAAATCAGCGCTACAAAGAAGTCTCGCTTCCCATCGGTCAAAAGGGCCATGCTGAAAAAAGTGTCAAAACCAGAAATGCAGGACAGGCCATGGAGAAATGGGAGCCTTGCTACACTGATGGGTGGGATGTAAATTGCCAAGAGCCACTCTGGAGAAGTGTCCGGTGAGTCCTGAAACATCTGAAAAGCACAGCTTAGAGAGCATAGGGCACTTCCACTCATGGGGGTATAAATTGGGAAAATTAAAAATCAGCAAGACACAAGCACCCCAAAGTTTAGGGCTGCTCTGTTGACCAGGACCTCCACTTCATTCCACCTTAAATATCCCAGGAAAGAGAAAAATGGATAAAGAAGTTGTGGTCCTTATGTACAATGGAATATCACTCAGCCATGAAATCAATGTCGTAAGGTTAGTAGCAGCATGATGAGTGGATTTAGGTACGACGATTCTAAGTGAAATAAGTCACACAGAAAAGGACACTTCTCATATGGTATCACTGATAGAGGGAATGTAAAAACCGTTACACTTGAACTGAATTACAAAACAGAACAGAGTCACACATGCAGAAAACACACTATGGCTGCTTAACGGGAAAGGTGAGGTGGGGTGATACATAAAACAAGGGTATCAAATTAGCTCAGATACCGTTCCATAAACCCAATATGTAATAGACAAGACCTACTCCTTGCTCAGAGAACTGGACTCAACACGCCCTATTCACCGCACAAGAATATATCTGACTAATAATAATCGTAAAACCTATGTATTGATATCTCTCTGTTAGTGTGTCAAGTGGGTGTAAAGCGGCATAAACACAGCAGTGAAAAGCAGCTAAACCCCAATATAAAAATAAATTACTTTGAAACACCCATGAAACAAAGACAGTGAAAGAGAGAGAAATTCTTACACAATGCGTTCAGGGGCTGTGATGCAACCTGAGTTGACCATATCTAGACGCACAGCTGGATGAGACATAAGGGGGACACTCTTGGGGCTGAGAGGTTTGGTGAGGTTGGGTGAGCAAACGCAGACCCTTTAAAGTAATACTGCGTGGTACCCATCGCATGGGTCCCAAATCTCCAGGTTCAAGGGCATCTTCCTACATCAAAAACATGCATGAGAAACCCAGAAGATGGTACACCGTGTGATGGGGAAACGTTTCTAAAACGCACCTCATTTCTCATCTCCTTGTGCCCGGGTTCGCCATTCCAGCCGCTTTACTAGCAAGCTCCCTACTTGGAGCATCAGCACCTTTAACCTCTTGTTCCGTACAGGTTGCAATTTGTCCTGAGGATAAACGGGAAGACGTGGAACCAACGTGAGACTAGCTCTTGGTGTTGGGACAGGCACAGGTCACTCTATTTTCCCATCAGAAAGAAGAATTAACCACAGGCTCAGCCTGCCCCCCGGAACCAGAACAGGGCCTGAAGCCATTCTGCGATTTTGCGGCCAGCTCCCATAAAAACGAGTTGTAAAATGGAGGTTCAGGGCACTGCAATTCACAAACCTGCAGAGTTATAAATGATAACTCTCGTCCACAAATATATTGAGGGAAGGCAAAGAAGAGGATTTGAAATCAAGGCAGAATTGCAGGAAACAGATTTCAGGAGGTAGATACGAATCGCCTTTAAAGCACATGAAAAGCGGCAAAACGTTGACATTGATGTCCTTGGCCAAAAAGGGCGTATGCGTTTTTTCCTGAATATATTCAGGAAAAAACGCATACGCCCTTTTTGGCCAACCAAGCAACCTGGAAAGGCAAATCAGCGCTACATAGAAGTCTCGCTTCCCATCGGTCAAAAGGGCCATGCTGAAAAAAGTGTCAAAACCAGAAATGCAGGACAGGCCATGGAGAAATGGGAGCCTTGCTACACTGATGGGCGGGATGTAAATTGCCAAGAGCCACTCTGGAGAAGTGTCCGGTGAGTCCTGAAACATCTGAAAAACACAGCTTAGAGAGCATAGGGCACTTCCACTCATGGGGGTATAAATTGGGAAAATTAAAAATCAGCAAGACACAAGCACCCCAAAGTTTAGGGCTGCTCTGTTGACCAGGACCTCCACTTCATTCCACCTTAAATATCCCAGGAAAGAGAAAAATGGATAAAGAAGTTGTGGTCCTTATGTACAATGGAATATCACTCAGCCAGGAAATCAATGTCGTAAGGTTAGTAGCAGCATGATGAGTGGATTTAGGTACGACGATTCTAAGTGAAATAAGTCACACAGAAAAGGACACTTCTCATAAGGTATCACTGATAGAGGGAATGTAAAAATCGTTACACTTGAACTGAATTACAAAACAGAACAGAGTCACACATGCAGAAAACACACTATGGCTGCTTAACGGGAAAGGTGAGGTGGGGTGATACATAAAACAAGGGTATCAAATTAGCTCAGATACCGTTCCATAAACCCAATATGTAATAGACAAGACCTACTCCTTGCTCAGAGAACTGGACTCAACACGCCCTATTCACCGCACAAGAATATATCTGACTAATAATAATCGTAAAACCTATGTATTGATATCTCTCTGTTAGTGTGTCAAGTGGGTGTAAAGCGGCATAAACACAGCAGTGAAAAGCAGCTAAACCCCATTATAAAAATAAATTACTTTGAAACACCCATGAAACAAAGACAGTGAAAGAGAGAGAAATTCTTACACAATGCGTTCAGGGGCTGTGATGCAACCTGGATTGACCATATCTAGACGCACAGCTGGATGAGACATAAGGGGGACACTCTTGGGGCTGAGAGGTTTGGTGAGGTTGGGTGAGCAAACGCAGACCCTTTAAAGTAATACTGCGTGGTACCCATCGCATGGGTCCCAAATCTCCAGGTTCAAGGGCATCTTCCTACATCAAAAACATGCATGAGAAACCCAGAAGATGGTACACCGTGTGATGGGGAAACGTTTCTAAAACGCACCTCATTTCTCATCTCCTTGTGCCCGGGTTCGACATTCCAGCCGCTTTACTAGCAAGCTCCCTACTTGGAGCATCAGCACCTTTAACCTCTTGTTCCGTACAGGTTGCAATTTGTCCTGAGGATAAACGGGAAGACGTGGAACCAACGTGAGACTAGCTCTTGGTGTTGGGACAGGCACAGGTCACTCTATTTTCCCATCAGAAAGAAGAATTAACCACAGGCTCAGCCTGCCCCCCGGAACCAGAACAGGGCCTGAAGCCATTCTGCGATTTTGCGGCCAGCTCCCATAAAAACGAGTTGTAAAATGGAGGTTCAGGGCACTGCAATTCACAAACCTGCAGAGTTATAAATGATAACTCTCGTCCACAAATATATTGAGGGAAGGCAAAGAAGAGGATTTGAAATCAAGGCAGAATTGCAGGAAACAGATTTCAGGAGGTAGATACGAATCGCCTTTAAAGCACATGAAAAGCGGCAAAACGTTGACATTGATGTCCTTGGCCAAAAAGGGCGTATGCGTTTTTTCCTGAATATATTCAGGAAAAAACGCATACGCCCTTTTTGGCCAACCAAGCAACCTGGAAAGGCAAATCAGCGCTACAAAGAAGTCTCGCTTCCCATCGGTCAAAAGGGCCATGCTGAAAAAAGTGTCAAAACCAGAAATGCAGGACAGGCCATGGAGAAATGGGAGCCTTGCTACACTGATGGGCAGGATGTAAATTGCCAAGAGCCACTCTGGAGAAGTGTCCGGTGAGTCCTGAAACATCTGAAAAACACAGCTTAGAGAGCATAGGGCACTTCCACTCATGGGGGTATAAATTGGGAAAATTAAAAATCAGCAAGACACAAGCACCCCAAAGTTTAGGGCTGCTCTGTTGACCAGGACCTCCACTTCATTCCACCTTAAATATCCCAGGAAAGAGAAAAATGGATAAAGAAGTTGTGGTCCTTATGTACAACGGAATATCACTCAGCCAGGAAATCAATGTCGTAAGGTTAGTAGCAGCATGATGAGTGGATTTAGGTACGACGATTCTAAGTGAAATAAGTCACACAGAAAAGGACACTTCTCATAAGGTATCACTGATAGAGGGAATGTAAAAACCATTACACTTGAACTGAATTACAAAACAGAACAGAGTCACACATGCAGAAAACACACTATGGCTGCTTAACGGGAAAGGTGAGGTGGGGTGATACATAAAACAAGGGTATCAAATTAGCTCAGATACCGTTCCATAAACCCAATATGTAATAGACAAGACCTACTCCTTGCTCAGAGAACTGGACTCAACACGCCCTATTCACCGCACAAGAATATATCTGACTAATAATAATCGTAAAACCTATGTATTGATATCTCTCTGTTAGTGTGTCAAGTGGGTGTAAAGCGGCATAAACACAGCAGTGAAAAGCAGCTAAACCCCATTATAAAAATAAATTACTTTGAAACACCCATGAAACAAAGACAGTGAAAGAGAGAGAAATTCTTACACAATGCGTTCAGGGGCTGTGATGCAACCTGGATTGACCATATCTAGACGCACAGCTGGATGAGACATAAGGGTGGACACTCTTGGGGCTGAGAGGTTTGGTGAGGTTGGGTGAGCAAACACAGACCCTTTAAAGTAATACTGCGTGGTACCCATCGCATGGGTCCCAAATCTCCAGGTTCAAGGGCATCTTCCTACATCAAAAACATGCATGAGAAACCCAGAAGATGGTACACCGTGTGATGGGGAAAGGTTTCTAAAACGCACCTCATTTCTCATCTCCTTGTGCCCGGGTTCGCCATTCCAGCCTCTTTACTAGCAAGCTCCCTACTTGGAGCATCAGCACCTTTAACCTCCTGTTCCGTACAGGTTGCAACTTGTCCTGAGGATAAACGGGAAGACGTGGAACCAACGAGAGACTAGCTCTTGGTGTTGGGACAGGCACAGGTCACTCTATTTTCCCATCATAAAGAAGAATTAACCACAGGCTCAGCCTGACCCCCGGAACCAGAACAGGGCCTGAAGCCATTCTGCGATTTTGCGGCCAGCTCCCATAAAAACGAGTTGTAAAATGGAGGTTCAGGGAACTGCAATTCACAAACCTGCAGAGTTATAAATGATAACTCTCGTCCACAAATATATTGAGGGGAGGCAAAGAAGAGGATTTGAAATCAAGGCAGAATTGCAGGAAACAGATTTCAGGAGGTAGATACGGATCGCCTTTAAAGCACATGAAAAGCGGCAAAACGTTGACAATGATGCCCTTGGCCAAAAAGGGCGTATGCGTTTTTTCCTGAATATATTCAGGAAAAAACGCATACGCCCTTTTTGGCCAACCAAGCAACCTGGAAAGGCAAATCAGCGCTACAAAGAAGTCTCGCTTCCCATCGGTCAAAAGGGCTATGCTGAAAAAAGTGTCAAAACCAGAAATGCAGGACAGGCCATGGAGAAATGGGAGCCTTGCTACACTGATGGGCGGGATGTAAATTGCCAAGAGCCACTCTGGAGAAGTGTCCGGTGAGTCCTGAAACATCTGAAAAACACAGCTTAGAGAGCATAGGGCACTTCCACTCATGGGGGTATAAATTGGGAAAATTAAAAATCAGCAAGACACAAGCACCCCAAAGTTTAGGGCTGCTCTGTTGACCAGGACCTCCACTTCATTCCACCTTAAATATCCCAGGAAAGAGAAAAATGGATAAAGAGGTTGTGGTCCTTATGTACAATGGAATATCACTCAGCCAGGAAATCAATGTCGTAAGGTTAGTAGCAGCATGATGAGTGGATTTAGGTACGACGATTCTAAGTGAAATAAGTCACACAGAAAAGGACACTTCTCATAAGGTATCACTGATAGAGGGAATGTAAAAACCGTTACACTTGAACTGAATTACAAAACAGAACAGAGTCACACATGCAGAAAACACACTATGGCTGCTTAACGGGAAAGGTGAGGTGGGGTGATACATAAAACAAGGGTATCAAATTAGCTCAGATACCGTTCCATAAACCCAATATGTAATAGACAAGACCTACTCCTTGCTCAGAGAACTGGACTCAACACGCCCTATTCACCGCACAAGAATATATCTGACTAATAATAATCGTAAAACCTATGTATTGATATCTCTCTGTTAGTGTGTCAAGTGGGTGTAAAGCGGCATAAACACAGCAGTGAAAAGCAGCTAAACCCCATTATAAAAATAAATTACTTTGAAACACCCATGAAACAAAGACAGTGAAAGAGAGAGAAATTCTTACACAATGCGTTCAGGGGCTGTGATGCAACCTGGATTGACCATATCTAGACGCACAGCTGGATGAGACATAAGGGTGGACACTCTTGGGGCTGAGAGGTTTGGTGAGGTTGGGTGAGCAAACGCAGACCCTTTAAAGTAATACTGCGTGGTACCCATCGCATGGGTCCCAAATCTCCAGGTTCAAGGGCATCTTCCTACATCAAAAACATGCATGAGAAACCCAGAAGATGGTACACCGTGTGATGGGGAAAGGTTTCTAAAACGCACCTCATTTCTCATCTCCTTGTGCCCGGGTTCGCCATTCCAGCCGCTTTACTAGCAAGCTCCCTACTTGGAGCATCAGCACCTTTAACCTCCTGTTCCATACAGGTTGCAATTTGTCCTGAGGATAAACGGGAAGACGTGGAACCAACTAGAGACTAGCTGTGGTGTTGGGATAGGCACAGGTCACTCTATTTTCCCATCAGAAAGAAGAATTAACCACAGGCTCAGCCTGCGCCCCGGAACCAGAACAGGGCCTGAAGCCATTCTGCGATTTTGCGGCCAGCTCCCATAAAAACGAGTTGTAAAATGGAGGTTCAGGGCACTGCAATTCACAAACCTGCAGAGTTATAAATGATAACTCTCGTCCACAAATATATTGAGGGAAGGCAAAGAAGAGGATTTGAAATCAAGGCAGAATTGCAGGAAACAGATTTCAGGAGGTAGATGCGAATCGCCTTTAAAGCACATGAAAAGCGGCAAAACGTTGACAATGATGCCCTTGGCCAAAAAGGGCGTATGCGTTTTTTCCTGAATATATTCAGGAAAAAACGCATACGCCCTTTTTGGCCAACCAAGCAACCTGGAAAGGCAAATCAGTGCTACAAAGAAGTCTCGCTTCCCATCGGTCAAAAGGGCCATGCTGAAAAAAGTGTCAAAACCAGAAATGCAGGACAGGCCATGGAGAAATGGGAGCCTTGCTACACTGATGGGCAGGATGTAAATTGCCAAGAGCCACTCTGGAGAAGTGTCCGGTGAGTCCTGAAACATCTGAAAAACACAGCTTAGAGAGCATAGGGCACTTCCACTCATGGGGGTATAAATTGGGAAAATTAAAAATCAGCAAGACACAAGCACCCCAAAGTTTAGGGCTGCTCTGTTGACCAGGACCTCCACTTCATTCCACCTTAAATATCCCAGGAAAGAGAAAAATGGATAAAGAAGTTGTGGTCCTTATGTACAACGGAATATCACTCAGCCATGAAATCAATGTCGTAAGGTTAGTAGCAGCATGATGAGTGGATTTAGGTACGACGATTCTAAGTGAAATAAGTCACACAGAAAAGGACACTTCTCATAAGGTATCACTGATAGAGGGAATGTAAAAACCATTACACTTGAACTGAATTACAAAACAGAACAGAGTCACACATGCAGAAAACACACTATGGCTGCTTAACGGGAAAGGTGAGGTGGGGTGATACATAAAACAAGGGTATCAAATTAGCTCAGATACCGTTCCATAAACCCAATATGTAATAGACAAGACCTACTCCTTGCTCAGAGAACTGGACTCAACACGCCCTATTCACCGCACAAGAATATATCTGACTAATAATAATCGTAAAACCTATGTATTGATATCTCTCTGTTAGTGTGTCAAGTGGGTGTAAAGCGGCATAAACACAGCAGTGAAAAGCAGCTAAACCCCATTATAAAAATAAATTACTTTGAAACACCCATGAAACAAAGACAGTGAAAGAGAGAGAAATTCTTACACAATGCGTTCAGGGGCTGTGATGCAACCTGGATTGACCATATCTAGACCCACAGCTGGATGAGACATAAGGGTGGACACTCTTGGGGCTGAGAGGTTTGGTGAGGTTGGGTGAGCAAACGCAGACCCTTTAAAGTAATACTGCGTGGTACCCATCGCATGGGTCCCAAATCTCCAGGTTCAAGGACATCTTCCTACATCGAAAACATGCATGAGAAAACAAAAAGATGGTACACCATGTGATGGGGAAAGGTTTCTAAAACGCACCTCATTTCTCTTCTCCTTGTGCCCGGGGTCGCCATTCCAGCCGCTTTACTAACAATCTCCCTACTTGGAGCATCAGCACCTTTAACCTCCTGTTCCGTACAGGTTGCAATTTGTCCTGAGGATGAACGGGTAGACGGGGAACCAGTGAGAGACTAGCTCTTTTTGTTGGGACAGGAACAGGTCACTCTACTTTCCCATCAGGAAGAAGAATTAACCACAGGCTCATCCTCCCCCCCCCGGAACCAGAACAGGGCCTGAAGCCATCCTGCGCTTTTGCGGCCAGCTCCCAAAAAAGCGAGTTGTAAAATGGAGCTTCAGGGCACTGCAATTCACAAACCTGCAGAGATATAAATGATAACTCTCGTCCACAAATATATTGAGGGAAGGCAAAGAAGAGGATTTGAAATCAAGGCAGAATTGCAGGAAACAGATTTCAGGAGGTAGATTCGAATCGCCTTTAAAGCACATGAAAAGCGGCAAAACGTTGACAATGATGCCCTTGGCCAAAAAGGGCGTATGTGTTTTTTCCTGAATATATTCAGGAAAAAATGCATACGCCCTTTTTGGCCAACCAAACAACCTGGAAAGGCAAATCAGGGCAACAAAGAAGACTCGCTACCCATCGGTCAAAAGGGCCATGCTGAAAAAAGTCTCAAAACCAGAAATGCAGGACAGGCCATGGAGAATTGGGAGCCTTGCTACACTGATGGGCAGGATGTAAATTGCCAACAGCCACTCTGGAGGAGTGTACAGTGTGTCCTGAAACATCTAAAAAACACAGCTTAGAGAGCATAGGGCACTTCCACTCATGGGGGTATAAATTGGGAAAATGAAAAATCAGCAAGACACAAACACCCCAAAGTTTAGGGCTGCTCTGTTGACAAGGACCTCCACTTCATTCCACCTTCAATATCCCAGGAAAGAGAAAAATGGATAAAGAAGTTGTGGTCCTTATGCACAATGGAATATCACTCAGCCATGAAATCAATGTCATAAGGCTAGTAGCAGCATGATGAGTGGATTTAGGTACGACGATTCTAAGTGAAATAAGTCACACAGAAAAGGACACTTCTCATAAGGTATCACTTATAGAGGGAATGTAAAAAGCGTTACACTTGAACTGAATTACAAAACAGAACAGAGTCACACATGCAGAAAACACACTATGGCTGCTTAACGGGAAAGGTGAGGTGGGGTGATACATAAAACAAGGGTTTCAAATTAGCTCAGATACCGTTCCATAAACCCAATATGTAATAGACAAGACCTACTCCTTGCTCAGAGAACTGGACTCAACAGGCCCTATTCACTGCACAAGAATATATCTGACTAGTAATAATCTTAAAACCTATGTATTGATATCTCTCTGTTAGTGTGTCAAGTGGGTGTAAAGCGGCATAAACACAGCAGTGAAAAGCAGCTAAACCCCAGTATAAAAATAAATTACTTCGAAAAACCCATGAAACAAATACAGTGAAAGAGAGTGAAATTCTTACACAATGCGTTCAGGGGCTGTGATGCAACCTGGATTGACCATATCTAGACCCACAGCTGGATGAGACATAAGGGTGGACACTCTTGGGGCTGAGAGGTTTGTTGAGGTTGGGTGAGCAAACGCAGACCCTTTAAAGTAATACTGCGTGGTACCCATCGCATGGGTCCCAAATCTCCAGGTTCAAGGACATCTTCCTACATCGAAAACATGCATGAGAAAACAAAATGATGGTACACCATGTGATGGGGAAAGGTTTCTAAAACGCACCTCATTTCTCTTCTCCTTGTGCCCGGGTTGGCCATTCCAGCCGCTTTACTAACAATCTCCCTACTTGGAGCATCAGCACCTTTAACCTCCTGTTCCGTACTGGTTGCAATTTGTCCTGAGGATGAACGGGTAGACGGGGAACCAGTGAGAGACTAGCTCTTGGTGTTGGGACAGGCACAGGTCACTCTATCTTCCCATCAGGAAGAAGAATTAACCACAGGCTCATCCACCCCCCGGGAAACAGAACAGGGCCTGAAGCCATCCTGCGCTTTTGCGGCCAGCTCCCAAAAAAGCGAGTTGTAAAATGGAGCTTCAGGGCACTGCAATTCACAAACCTGCAGAGTTATAAATCATAACTCTCTTCCACAAATATATTGAGGGAAGGCAAAGAAGAGGATTTGAAATCAAGGCAGATTTGCAGGAAACAGATTCCAGGAGGTAGATTCGAATCGCCTTTAAAGCACATGAAAAGCGGCAAAACGTTGACAATGATGCCCTTGGCCAAAAAGGGCGTATGCGTTTTTTCCTGAATATATTCAGGAAAAAACGCATACGCCCTTTTTGGCCAACCAAGCAACCTGGAAAGGCAAATCAGCGCTACAAAGAAGACTCGCTACCCATCTGTCAAAAGGGCCATGCTGAAAAAAGTCTCAAAACCAAAAATGCAGGACAGGCCATGGAGAAATGGGAGCCTTGCTACACTGATGGGCGGGATGTAAATTGCCAACAGCCACTCTGGAGAAGTGTACGGTGTGTCCTGAAACATCTAAAAAACACAGCTTAGAGAGCATAGGGCACTTCCACTCATGGGGGTATAAATTGGGAAAATGAAAAATCAGCAAGACACAAGCACCCCAAAGTTTAGGGCTGCTCTGTTGACAAGGACCTCCACTTCATTCCACCTTCAATATCCCAGGAAAGAGAAAAATGGATAAAGAAGTTGTGGTCCTTATGTACAATGGAATATCACTCAGCCATGAAATCGATGTCATAAGGCTAGTAGCAGCATGATGAGTGGACTTAGGTTCGACGATTCTAAGTGAAATAAGTCACACAGAAAAGGACACTTCTCATAAGGTATCACTTATAGAGGGAATGTAAAAACCGTTACACTTGAACTGAATTACAAAACAGAACAGAGTCACACATGCAGAAAACACACTATGGCTGCTTAACGGGAAAGGTGAGGTGGGGTGATACATAAAACAAGGGTTTCAAATTAGCTCAGATACCGTTCCATAAACCCAATATGTAATAGACAAGACCTACTCCTTGCTCAGAGAACTGGACTCAACACGCCCTATTCACCGCACAAGAATATATCTGACTAGTAATAATCTTAAAACCTATGTATTGATATCTCTCTGTTAGTGTGTCAAGTGGGTGTAAAGCGGCATAAACACAGCAGTGAAAAGCAGCTAAACCCCAGTATAAAAATAAATTACTTCGAAAAACCCATGAAACAAAGACAGTGAAAGAGAGTGAAATTCTTACACAATGCGTTCAGGGGCTGTGATGCAACCTAGATTGACCATATCTAGACCCACAGCTGGATGAGACATAAGGGTGGACACTCTTGGGGCTGAGAGGTTTGGTGAGGTTGGGTGAGCAAACGCAGACCCTTTAAAGTAATACTGCGTGGTACCCATCCCATGGGTCCCAAATCTCCAGGTTCAAGGGCATCTTCCTACATCGAAAACATGCATGAGAAACCCAGAAGATGGTACACCGTGTGATGGGGAAAAATATCTAAAACGCACCTCATTTCTCATCTCCTTGTGCCCGGGTTCTCCATTCCAGCCGCTTTACTAGCAATCTCCTTATTTGGAGCATCAGCACCTTTAACCTCCTGTTCCGTGCAGGTTGCAATTTGTCCTGAGGATGAACGGGAAGACGGGGAACCAGTGAGAGACTAGCTCTTGGTGTTGGGACAGGCACAGGTCACTCTATTTTCCCATCAGGAAGAAGAATTAACCACAGGCTCATCATCCCCCCCGGAACCAGAACAGGGCCTGAAGCCATCCAGCGCTTTTGCGGCCAGCTCCCAAAAAAGCGAGTTGTAAAATGGAGCTTCAGGGCACTGCAATTCACAAACCTGCAGAGTTATAAATGATAACTCTCGTCCACAAATATATTGAGGGAAGGCAAAGAAGAGAATTTGAAATCAAGGCAGAATTGCAGGAAACAGATTTCAGGAGGTAGATTCGAATCGCCTTTAAAGCACATGAAAAGCGGCAAAACGTTGACAATGATGCCCTTGGCTAAAAATGGCGTATGCGTTTTTTCCTGAATATATTCAGGAAAAAACGCATACGCCCTTTTTGGCCAACCAAGCAACCTGGAAAGGCAAATCAGCGCTACAAAGAAGACTCGCTACCCATCGGTCAAAAGGGCCATGCTGAAAAAAGTCTCAAAACCAGAAATGCGGGACAGGCCATGGAGAAATGGGAGCCTTGCTACACTGATGGGCGGGATGTAAATTGCCAACAGCCACTCTGGAGAAGTGTACGGTGTGTCTTGAAACATCTAAAAAACACAGCTTAGAGAGCATAGGGCACTTCCACTCATGGGGGTATAAATTGGGAAAATGAAAAATCAGCAAGACACAAGCACCCCAAAGTTTAGGGCTGCTCTGTTGACAAGGACCTCCACTTCATTCCACCTTCAATATCCCAGGAAAGAGAAAAATGCATAAAGAAGTTGTGGTCCTTATGTACAATGGAATATCACTCAGCCATGAAATTGATGTCATAAGGCTAGTAGCAGCATGATGAGTGGATTTAGGTACGACGATTCTAAGTGAAATAAGTCACACAGAAAAGGACACTTCTCATAAGGTATCACTTATAGAGGGAATGTAAAAACTGTTACACTTGAACTGAATTACAAAACAGAACAGAGTCACACATGCAGAAAACACACTATGGCTGCTTATCGGGAAAGGTGAGGTGGGGTGATACATAAAACAAGGGTTTCAAATTAGCTCAGATACCGTTCCATAAACCCAATATGTAATAGACAAGACCTACTCCTTGCTCAGAGAACTGGACTCAACACGCCCTATTCACCGCACAAGAATATATCTGACTAGTAATAATCTTCAAACCTATGTATTGATATCTCTCTGTTAGTGTGTCAAGTGGGTGTAAAGCGGCATAAACACAGCAGTGAAAAGCAGCTAAACCCCATTGTAAAAATAAATTACTTTGAAAAACCAATGAAACAAAGACAGTGAAAGAGAGAGAAATACTTACACAATGCGTTCAGGGGCTGTGATGCAACCTGGATTGACCATATCTAGACCCACAGCTGGATGAGACATAAGGGTGGACACTCTTGGGGCTGAGAGGTTTGTTGAGGTTGGGTGAGCAAACGCAGACCCTTTAAAGTAATACTGCGTGGTACCCATCGCATGGGTCCCAAATCTCCAGGTTCAAGGACATCTTCCTACATCGAAAACATGCATGAGAAAACAAAATGATGGTACACCATGTGATGGGGAAAGGTTTCTAAAACGCACCTCATTTCTCTTCTCCTTGTGCCCGGGTTGGCCATTCCAGCCGCTTTACTAACAATCTCCCTACTTGGAGCATCAGCACCTTTAACCTCCTGTTCCGTACAGGTTGCAATTTGTCCTGAGGATGAACGGGTAGATGGGGAACCAGTGATAGACTAGCTCTTGGTGTTGGGACAGGCACAGGTCACTCTATTTTCCCATCAGGAAGAAGAATTAACCACAGGCTCATCCACCCCCCGGGAACCAGAACAGGGCCTGAAGCCATCCTGCGCTTTTGCGGCCAGCTCCCAAAAAAGCGAGTTGTAAAATGGAGCTTCAGGGCACTGCAATTCACAAACCTGCAGAGTTATGAATCATAACTCTCGTCCACAAATATATTGAGGGAGGGCAAAGAAGAGGATTTGAAATCAAGGCAGATTTGCAGGAAATAGATTCCAGGAGGTAGATTCGAATCGCCTTTAAAGCACATGAAAAGCGGCAAAACGTTGACAATGATGCCCTTGGCCAAAAAGGGCGTATGCGTTTTTTCCTGAATATATTCAGGAAAAAACGCATACGCCCTTTTTGGCCAACCAAGCAACCTGGAAAGGCAAATCAGGGCTACAAAGAAGACTCGCTACCCATCGGTCAAAAGGGCCATGCTGAAAAAAGTCTCAAAACCAGAAATGCAGGACAGGCCATGGAGAAATGGGAGCCTTGCTACACTGATGGGCGGGATGTAAATTGCCAACAGCCACTCTGGAGAAGTGTACGGTGTGTCCTGAAACATCTAAAAAACACAGCTTAGAGAGCATAGGGCACTTCCACTCATGGGGGTATAAATTGGGAAAATGAAAAATCAGCAAGACACAAGCACCCCAAAGTTTAGGGCTGCTCTGTTGACAAGGACCTCCACTTCATTCCACCTTCAATATCCCAGGAGGGAGAAAAATGGATAAAGAAGTTGTGGTCCTTATGTACAATGGAATATCACTCAGCCATGAAATCAATGTCATAAGGCTAATAGCAGCATGATGAGTGGATTTAGGTACGACGATTCTAAGTGAAATAAGTCACACAGAAAAGGACACTTCTCATAAGGTATCACTTATAGAGGGAATGTAAAAACCGTTACACTTGAACTGAATTACAAAACAGAACAGAGTCACACATGCAGAAAACACACTATGGCTGCTTAACGGGAAAGGTGAGGTGGGGTGATACATAAAACAAGCGTTTCAAATTAGCTCAGATACCGTTCCATAAACCCAATATGTAATAGACAAGACCTACTCCTTGCTCAGAGAACTGGACTCAACACGCCCTATTCACCGCACAAGAATATATCTGACTAGTAATAATCTTAAAACCTATGTATTGATATCTCTCTGTTAGTGTGTCAAGTGGGTGTAAAGCGGCATAAACACAGCAGTGAAAAGCAGCTAAACCCCAGTATAAAAATAAATTACTTCGAAAAACCCATGAAACAAAGACAGTGAAAGAGAGAGAAATTCTTACACAATGCCTTCAGGGGCTGTGATGCAACCTGGATTGACCATATCTAGACCCACAGCTGGATGAGACATAAGGGTGGACACTCTTGGGGCTGAGAAGTTTGGTGAGGTTGGGTGAGCAAACGCAGACCCTTTAAAGTAATACTGCGTGGTACCCATTGCATGGATCCCAAATCTCCAGGTTCAAGGACATCTTCCTACATCGAAAACATGCATGAGAAAACAAAAAGATGGTACACCATGTGATGGGGAAAGGTTTCTAAAACGCACCTCATTTCTCTTCTCCTTGTGCCCGGGGTCGCCATTCCAGCCGCTTTACTAACAATCTCCCTACTTGGAGCATCAGCACCTTTAACCTCCTGTTCCGTACAGGTTGCAATTTGTCCTGAGGCTGAACGGGAAGATGGGGAACCAGTGAGAGACTACCTCTTGTTGTTGGGACAGGAACAGGTCACTCTATTTTCCCATCAGGAAGAAGAATTAACCACAGGCTCATCCTCCACCCCCCCGGGACCAGAACATGGCCTGAAGCCATCCTGCGCTTTTGCGGCCAGCTCCCAAAAAAGCGAGTTGTAAAATGGAGCTTCAGGGCACTGCAATTCACAAACCTGCAGAGTTATCAATGATAACTCTCGTCCACAAATATATTGAGGGAAGGCAAAGAAGAGGATTTGAAATCAAGGCAGAATTGCAGGAAACAGATTTCAGGAGGTAGATTCGAATCGCCTTTAAAGCACATGAAAAGTGGCAAAACGTTGACAATGATGCCCTTGGCCAAAAAGGGCTTATGCGTTATTTCCTGAATATATTCAGGAAAAAATGCATACGCCCTTTTTGGCCAAGCAAGCAACCTGGAAAAGCAAATCAGGGCAACAAAGAAGACACGCTACCCATCGGTCAAAAGGGCCATGCTGAAAAAAGTCTCAAAACCAGAAATGCAGGACAGGCCATGGAGAAATGGGAGCCTTGCTACACTGATGGGCGGGATGTAAATTGCCAACAGCCACTCTGGAGAAGTGTACGGTGTGTCCTGAAACATCTAAAAAACACAGCTTAGAGAGCATAGGGCACTTCCACTCATGGGGGTATAAATTGGGAAAATGAAAAATCAGCAAGACACAAGCACCCCAAAGTTTAGGGCTGCTCTGTTGACAAGGACCTCCACTTCATTCCACCTTCAATATCCCAGGAAAGAGAAAAATGGATACAGAAGTTGTGGTCCTTATGTACAATGGAATATCACTCAGCCATGAAATCAATCTCATAAGGCTAGTAGCAGCATGATGAGTGGATTTAGGTACGACGATTCTAAGTGAAATAAGTCACACAGAAAAGGACACTTCTCATAAGGTATCACTTATAGAGGGAATGTAAAAACCGTTACACTTGAACTGAATTACAAAACAGAACAGAGTCACACATGCAGAAAACACACTATGGCTGCTTAACGGGAAAGGTGAGGTGGGGTGATACATAAAACAAGGGTTTCAAATTAGCTCAGATACCGTTCCATAAACCCAATATGTAATAGACAAGACCTACTCCTTGCTCAGAGAACTGGACTCAACACGCCCTATTCACCGCACAAGAATATATCTGACTAGTAATAATCTTAAAACCTATGTATTGTTATCTCTCTGTTAGTGTGTCAAGTGGATGTAAAGCGGGATAAACACAGCAGTGAAAAGCAGCTAAACCCCAGTATAAAAATAAATTACTTCAAAAAACCCATGAAACAAAGACAGTGAAAGAGAGAGAAATTCTTACACAATGCCTTCAGGGGCTGTGATGCAACATGGATTGACCATATCTAGACCCACAGCTGGATGAGACATAAGGGTGGACACTCTTGGGGCTGAGAGGTTTGGTGAGGTTGGGTGAGCAAACGCAGACCCTTTAAAGTAATACTGCGTGGTACCCATCGCATGGGTCCCAAATCTCCAGGTTCAAGGACATCTTCCTACATCGAAAACATGCATGAGAAAACAAAAAGATGGTACACCATGTGATGGGGAAAGGTTTCTAAAACGCACCTCATTTCTCTTCTCCTTGTGCCCGGGGTCGCCATTCCAGCCGCTTTACTAACAATCTCCCTACTTGGAGCATCAGCACCTTTAACCTCCTGTTCCGTACAGGTTGCAATTTTTCCTGAGGCTGAACGGGAAGATGGGGAACCAGTGAGAGACTAGCTCTTGTTGTTGGGACAGGAACAGGTCACTCTATTTTCCCATCAGGAAGAAGAATTAACCACAGGCTCATCCTACCCCCCCCGGAACCAGAACAGGGCCTGAAGCCATCCTGCGCTTTTGCGGCCAGCTCCCAAAAAAGCGAGTTGTAAAATGGAGCTTCAGGGCACTGCAATTCACAAACCTGCAGAGATATAAATGATAACTCTCGTCCACAAATATATTGAGGGAAGGCAAAGAAGAGGATTTGAAATCAAGGCAGAATTGCAGGAAACAGATTTCAGGAGGTAGATTCGAATCGCCTTTAAAGCACATGAAAAGCGGCAAAACGTTGACAATCATGCCCTTGGCCAAAAAGGGCGTATGCGTTTTTTCCTGAATATATTCAGGAAAAAATGCATACGCCCTTTTTGGCCAACCAAGCAACCTGGAAAGGCAAATCAGGGCTACAAAGAAGACTCGCTACCCATCGGTCAAAAGGGCCATGCTGAAAAAAGTCTCAAAACCAGAAATGCAGGACAGGCCATGGAGAAATGGGAGCCTTGCTACACTGATGGGCGCGATGTAAATTGCCAACAGCCACTCTGGAGGAGTGTACGGTGTGTCCTGAAATATCTAAAAAACACAGCTTAGAGAGCATAGGGCACTTCCACTCATGGGGGTATAAATTGGGAAAATGAAAAATCAGCAAGACACAAACACCCCAAAGTTTAGGGCTGCTCTGTTGACAAGGACCTCCACTTCATTCCACCTTCAATATCCCAGGAAAGAGAAAAATGGATAAAGAAGTTGTGGTCCTTATGTACAATGGAATATCACTCAGCCATGAAATCAATGTCATAAGGCTAGTAGCAGCATGATGAGTGGATTTAGGTACGACGATTCTAAGTGAAATAAGTCACACAGAAAAGGACACTTCTCATAAGGTATCACTTATAGAGGGAATGTAAAAAGCGTTACACTTGAACTGAATTACAAAACAGAACAGAGTCACACATGCAGAAAACACACTATGGCTGCTTAACGGGAAAGGTGAGGTGGGGTGATACATAAAACAAGGGTTTCAAATTAGCTCAGATACCGTTCCATAAACCCAATATGTAATAGACAAGACCTACTCCTTGCTCAGAGAACTGGACTCAACAGGCCCTATTCACTGCACAAGAATATATCTGACTAGTAATAATCTTAAAACCTATGTATTGATATCTCTCTGTTAGTGTGTCAAGTGGGTGTAAAGCGGCATAAACACAGCAGTGAAAAGCAGCTAAACCGCAGTATAAAAATAAATTACTTCGAAAAACCCATGAAACAAAGACAGTGAAAGAGAGTGAAATTCTTACACAATGCGTTCAGGGGCTGTGATGCAACCTGGATTGACCATATCTAGACCCACAGCTGGATGAGACATAAGGGTGGACACTCTTGGGGCTGAGAGGTTTGGTGAGGTTGGGTGAGCAAACGCAGACCCTTTAAAGTAATACTGCGTGGTACCCATCGCATGGGTCCCAAATCTCCAGGTTCAAGGACATCTTCCTACATCGAAAACATGCATGAGAAAACAAAAAGGTGGTACACCATGTGATGGGGAAAGGTTTCTAAAACGCACCTCATTTCTCTTCTCCTTGTGCCCGGGTTCGCCATTCCCGCCGCTTTACTAACAATCTACCTACTTGGAGCATCAGCACCTTTAACCTCCTGTTCCGTATAGGTTGCAATTTGTCCTGAGGATGAACGGGTAGACGGGGAACCAGTGAGAGACTAGCTCTTGTTGTTGGCACAGGCACAGGTCACTCTATTTTCCCATCAGGAAGAAGAATTAACCACAGGCTCATCATCCCACCCGGAACCAGAACAGGGCCTGAAGCCATCCAGCGCTTTTGCGGCCAGCTCCCAAAAAAGCGAGTTGTAAAATGGAGCTTCAGGGCACTGCAATTCACAAACCTGCAGAGTTATAAATGATAACTCTCGTCCACAAATATATTGAGGGAAGGCAAAGAAGAGGATTTGAAATCAAGGCAGAATTGCAGGAAACAGATTTCAGGAGGTAGATTCGAATCGCCTTTAAAGCACAAGAAAAGCGGCAAAACGTTGACAATGATGCCCTTGGCCAAAAAGGGCGTATGCGTTTTTTCCTGAATATATTCAGGAAAAAACGCATACGCCCTTTTAGGCCCACCAAGCAACCTGGAAAGGCAAATTAGCACTACAAAGAAGACTCGCTACCCATCGGTCAAAAGGGCCATGCTGAAAAAAGTCTCAAAACCAGAAATGCAGGACAGGCCATGGAGAAATGGGAGCCTTGCTACACTGATGGGCAGGATGTAAATTGCCAACAGCCACTCTGGAGAAGTGTACGGTGTGTCCTGAAACATCTAAAAAACACAGCTTAGAGAGCATAGGGCACTTCCACTCATGGGGGTATAAATTGGGAAAATGAAAAATCAGCAAGACACAAGCACCCCAAAGTTTAGGGCTGCTCTGTTGACAAGGACCTCCACTTCATTCCACCTTCAATATCCCAGGAAAGAGAAAAATGGATACAGAAGTTGTGGTCCTTATGTACAATGGAATATCACTCAGCCATGAAATCAATCTCATAAGGCTAGTAGCAGCATGATGAGTGGATTTAGGTACGACGATTCTAAGTGAAATAAGTCACACAGAAAAGGACACTTCTCATAAGGTATCACTTATAGAGGGAATGTAAAAACCGTTACACTTGAACTGAATTACAAAACAGAACAGAGTCACACATGCAGAAAACACACTATGGCTGCTTAACGGGAAAGGTGAGGTGGCGTGATACATAAAACAAGGGTTTCAAATTAGCTCAGATACCGTTCCATAAACCCAATATGTAATAGACAAGACCTACTCCTTGCTCAGAGAACTGGACTCAACACGCCCTATTCACCACACAAGAATATATCTGACTAGTAATAATCTTAAAACCTATGTATTGATATCTCTCTGTTAGTGTGTCAAGTGGGTGTAAAGCAGCATAAACACCGCAGTGAAAAGCAGCTAAACCCCATTATAAAAATAAATTACTTCGAAAAACCCATGAAACCAAGACAGTGAAAGAGAGAGAAATTCTTACACAATGCGTTCAGGGGCTGTGATGCAACCTGGATTGACCATATCTAGACCCACATATGGATGAGACATAAGGGTGGACACTCTTGGGGCTGAGAGGTTTGGTGAGGTTGGGTGGGCAAACGCAGACCCTTTAAAGTAATACTGCGTGGTACCCATCCCATGGGTCCCAAATCTCCAGGTTCAAGGGCATCTTCCTAAATCGAAAACATGCATGAGAAACCCAGAAGATGGTACACCGTGTGATGGGGAAAAATACCTAAAACGCACCTCATTTCTCATCTCCTTGTGCCCAGGTTCTCCATTCCAGCCGCTTTACTAGCAATCTCCTTATTTGGAGCATCAGCACTTTTAACCTCCTGTTCCATTCAGGTTGCAATTTGTCCTGAGGATGAACGGGAAGACGGGGAACCAGTGAGAGACTAGCTCTTGGTTTTGGGACAGGCACAGGTCACTCTATTTTCCCATCAGGAAGAAGAATTAACCACAGGCTCATCATCCCACCCGGAACCAGAACAGGGCCTGAAGCCATCCAGTGCTTTTGCGGCCAGCTCCCAAAAAAGCGAGTTGTAAAATGGAGCTTCAGGGCACTGCAATTCACAAACCTGCAGAGTTATAAATGATAACTCTCGTCCACAAATATATTGAGGGAAGGCAAAGAAGAGGATTTTAAATCAAGGCAGAATTGCAGGAAACAGATTTCAGGAGGTAGATTCGAATCGCCTTTAAAGCACATGAAAAGCGGCAAAACGTTGACAATGATGCCCTTGGCCAAAAAGGGCGTATGCGTTTTTTCCTGAATATATTCAGGAAAAAATGCATACGCCCTTTTTGGCCAACCAAGCAACCTGGAAAGGCAAATCAGGGCAACAAAGAAGACACGCTACCCATCGGTCAAAAGGGCCATGCTGAAAAAAGTCTCAAAACCAGAAATGCAGGACAGGCCATGGAGAAATGGGAGCCTTGCTACACTGATGGGCAGGATGTAAATTGCCAACAGCCACTCTGGAGAAGTGTACGGTGTGTCCTGAGACATCTAAAAAACACAGCTTAGAGAGCATAGGGCACTTCCACTCATGGGGGTATAAATTGGGAAAATGAAAAATCAGCAAGACACAAGCACCCCAAAGTTTAGGGCTGCTCTGTTGACAAGGACCTCCACTTCATTCCACCTTCAATATCCCAGGAAAGAGAAAAATGGATACAGAAGTTGTGGTCCTTATGTACAATGGAATATCACTCAGCCATGAAATCAATCTCATAAGGCTAGTAGCAGCATGATGAGTGGATTTAGGTACGACGATTCTAAGTGAAATAAGTCACACAGAAAAGGACACTTCTCATAAGGTATCACTGATAGAGGGAATGTAAAAACCATTACACTTGAACTGAATTACAAAACAGAACAGAGTCACACATGCAGAAAACACACTATGGCTGCTTAACGGGAAAGGTGAGGTGGGGTGATACATAAAACAAGGGTATCAAATTAGCTCAGATACCGTTCCATAAACCCAATATGTAATAGACAAGACCTACTCCTTGCTCAGAGAACTGGACTCAACACGCCCTATTCACCGCACAAGAATATATCTGACTAATAATAATCGTAAAACCTATGTATTGATATCTCTCTGTTAGTGTGTCAAGTGGGTGTAAAGCGGCATAAACACAGCAGTGAAAAGCAGCTAAACCCCATTATAAAAATAAATTACTTTGAAACACCCATGAAACAAAGACAGTGAAAGAGAGAGAAATTCTTACACAATGCGTTCAGGGGCTGTGATGCAACCTGGATTGACCATATCTAGACCCACAGCTGGATGAGACATAAGGGTGGACACTCTTGGGGCTGAGAGGTTTGGTGAGGTTGGGTGAGCAAACGCAGACCCTTTAAAGTAATACTGCGTGGTACCCATCGCATGGGTCCCAAATCTCGAGGTTCAAGGACATCTTCCTACATCGAAAACATGCATGAGAAAACAAAAAGATGGTACACCATGTGATGGGGAAAGGTTTCTAAAACGCACCTCATTTCTCTTCTCCTTGTGCCCGGGGTCGCCATTCCAGCCGCTTTACTAACAATCTCCCTACTTGGAGCATCAGCACCTTTAACCTCCTGTTCCGTACAGGTTGCAATTTGTCCTGAGGATGAACGGGTAGACGGGGAACCAGTGAGAGACTAGCTCTTTTTGTTGGGACAGGAACAGGTCACTCTACTTTCCCATCAGGAAGAAGAATTAACCACAGGCTCATCCTCCCCCCCCCGGAACCAGAACAGGGCCTGAAGCCATCCTGCGCTTTTGCGGCCAGCTCCCAAAAAAGCGAGTTGTAAAATGGAGCTTCAGGGCACTGCAATTCACAAACCTGCAGAGATATAAATGATAACTCTCGTCCACAAATATATTGAGGGAAGGCAAAGAAGAGGATTTGAAATCAAGGCAGAATTGCAGGAAACAGATTTCAGGAGGTAGATTCGAATCGCCTTTAAAGCACATGAAAAGCGGCAAAACGTTGACAATGATGCCCTTGGCCAAAAAGGGCGTATGTGTTTTTTCCTGAATATATTCAGGAAAAAATGCATACGCCCTTTTTGGCCAACCAAACAACCTGGAAAGGCAAATCAGGGCAACAAAGAAGACTCGCTACCCATCGGTCAAAAGGGCCATGCTGAAAAAAGTCTCAAAACCAGAAATGCAGGACAGGCCATGGAGAATTGGGAGCCTTGCTACACTGATGGGCAGGATGTAAATTGCCAACAGCCACTCTGGAGGAGTGTACAGTGTGTCCTGAAACATCTAAAAAACACAGCTTAGAGAGCATAGGGCACTTCCACTCATGGGGGTATAAATTGGGAAAATGAAAAATCAGCAAGACACAAACACCCCAAAGTTTAGGGCTGCTCTGTTGACAAGGACCTCCACTTCATTCCACCTTCAATATCCCAGGAAAGAGAAAAATGGATAAAGAAGTTGTGGTCCTTATGCACAATGGAATATCACTCAGCCATGAAATCAATGTCATAAGGCTAGTAGCAGCATGATGAGTGGATTTAGGTACGACGATTCTAAGTGAAATAAGTCACACAGAAAAGGACACTTCTCATAAGGTATCACTTATAGAGGGAATGTAAAAAGCGTTACACTTGAACTGAATTACAAAACAGAACAGAGTCACACATGCAGAAAACACACTATGGCTGCTTAACGGGAAAGGTGAGGTGGGGTGATACATAAAACAAGGGTTTCAAATTAGCTCAGATACCGTTCCATAAACCCAATATGTAATAGACAAGACCTACTCCTTGCTCAGAGAACTGGACTCAACAGGCCCTATTCACTGCACAAGAATATATCTGACTAGTAATAATCTTAAAACCTATGTATTGATATCTCTCTGTTAGTGTGTCAAGTGGGTGTAAAGCGGCATAAACACAGCAGTGAAAAGCAGCTAAACCCCAGTATAAAAATAAATTACTTCGAAAAACCCATGAAACAAATACAGTGAAAGAGAGTGAAATTCTTACACAATGCGTTCAGGGGCTGTGATGCAACCTGGATTGACCATATCTAGACCCACAGCTGGATGAGACATAAGGGTGGACACTCTTGGGGCTGAGAGGTTTGTTGAGGTTGGGTGAGCAAACGCAGACCCTTTAAAGTAATACTGCGTGGTACCCATCGCATGGGTCCCAAATCTCCAGCTTCAAGGACATCTTCCTACATCGAAAACATGCATGAGAAAACAAAATGATGGTACACCATGTGATGGGGAAAGGTTTCTAAAACGCACCTCATTTCTCTTCTCCTTGTGCCCGGGTTGGCCATTCCAGCCGCTTTACTAACAATCTCCCTACTTGGAGCATCAGCACCTTTAACCTCCTGTTCCGTACTGGTTGCAATTTGTCCTGAGGATGAACGGGTAGACGGGGAACCAGTGAGAGACTAGCTCTTGGTGTTGGGACAGGCACAGGTCACTCTATCTTCCCATCAGGAAGAAGAATTAACCACAGGCTCATCCACCCCCCGGGAAACAGAACAGGGCCTGAAGCCATCCTGCGCTTTTGCGGCCAGCTCCCAAAAAAGCGAGTTGTAAAATGGAGCTTCAGGGCACTGCAATTCACAAACCTGCAGAGTTATAAATCATAACTCTCTTCCACAAATATATTGAGGGAAGGCAAAGAAGAGGATTTGAAATCAAGGCAGATTTGCAGGAAACAGATTCCAGGAGGTAGATTCGAATCGCCTTTAAAGCACATGAAAAGCGGCAAAACGTTGACAATGATGCCCTTGGCCAAAAAGGGCGTATGCGTTTTTTCCTGAATATATTCAGGAAAAAACGCATACGCCCTTTTTGGCCAACCAAGCAACCTGGAAAGGCAAATCAGCGCTACAAAGAAGACTCGCTACCCATCTGTCAAAAGGGCCATGCTGAAAAAAGTCTCAAAACCAAAAATGCAGGACAGGCCATGGAGAAATGGGAGCCTTGCTACACTGATGGGCGGGATGTAAATTGCCAACAGCCACTCTGGAGAAGTGTACGGTGTGTCCTGAAACATCTAAAAAACACAGCTTAGAGAGCATAGGGCACTTCCACTCATGGGGGTATAAATTGGGAAAATGAAAAATCAGCAAGACACAAGCACCCCAAAGTTTAGGGCTGCTCTGTTGACAAGGACCTCCACTTCATTCCACCTTCAATATCCCAGGAAAGAGAAAAATGGATAAAGAAGTTGTGGTCCTTATGTACAATGGAATATCACTCAGCCATGAAATCGATGTCATAAGGCTAGTAGCAGCATGATGAGTGGACTTAGGTTCGACGATTCTAAGTGAAATAAGTCACACAGAAAAGGACACTTCTCATAAGGTATCACTTATAGAGGGAATGTAAAAACCGTTACACTTGAACTGAATTACAAAACAGAACAGAGTCACACATGCAGAAAACACACTATGGCTGCTTAACGGGAAAGGTGAGGTGGGGTGATACATAAAACAAGGGTTTCAAATTAGCTCAGATACCGTTCCATAAACCCAATATGTAATAGACAAGACCTACTCCTTGCTCAGAGAACTGGACTCAACACGCCCTATTCACCGCACAAGAATATATCTGACTAGTAATAATCTTAAAACCTATGTATTGATATCTCTCTGTTAGTGTGTCAAGTGGGTGTAAAGCGGCATAAACACAGCAGTGAAAAGCAGCTAAACCCCAGTATAAAAATAAATTACTTCGAAAAACCCATGAAACAAAGACAGTGAAAGAGAGTGAAATTCTTACACAATGCGTTCAGGGGCTGTGATGCAACCTAGATTGACCATATCTAGACCCACAGCTGGATGAGACATAAGGGTGGACACTCTTGGGGCTGAGAGGTTTGGTGAGGTTGGGTGAGCAAACGCAGACCCTTTAAAGTAATACTGCGTGGTACCCATCCCATGGGTCCCAAATCTCCAGGTTCAAGGGCATCTTCCTACATCGAAAACATGCATGAGAAACCCAGAAGATGGTACACCGTGTGATGGGGAAAAATATCTAAAACGCACCTCATTTCTCATCTCCTTGTGCCCGGGTTCTCCATTCCAGCCGCTTTACTAGCAATCTCCTTATTTGGAGCATCAGCACCTTTAACCTCCTGTTCCGTGCAGGTTGCAATTTGTCCTGAGGATGAACGGGAAGACGGGGAACCAGTGAGAGACTAGCTCTTGGTGTTGGGACAGGCACAGGTCACTCTATTTTCCCATCAGGAAGAAGAATTAACCACAGGCTCATCATCCCCCCCGGAACCAGAACAGGGCCTGAAGCCATCCAGCGCTTTTGCGGCCAGCTCCCAAAAAAGCGAGTTGTAAAATGGAGCTTCAGGGCACTGCAATTCACAAACCTGCAGAGTTATAAATGATAACTCTCGTCCACAAATATATTGAGGGAAGGCAAAGAAGAGAATTTGAAATCAAGGCAGAATTGCAGGAAACAGATTTCAGGAGGTAGATTCGAATCGCCTTTAAAGCACATGAAAAGCGGCAAAACGTTGACAATGATGCCCTTGGCTAAAAATGGCGTATGCGTTTTTTCCTGAATATATTCAGGAAAAAACGCATACGCCCTTTTTGGCCAACCAAGCAACCTGGAAAGGCAAATCAGCGCTACAAAGAAGACTCGCTACCCATCGGTCAAAAGGGCCATGCTGAAAAAAGTCTCAAAACCAGAAATGCGGGACAGGCCATGGAGAAATGGGAGCCTTGCTACACTGATGGGCGGGATGTAAATTGCCAACAGCCACTCTGGAGAAGTGTACGGTGTGTCTTGAAACATCTAAAAAACACAGCTTAGAGAGCATAGGGCACTTCCACTCATGGGGGTATAAATTGGGAAAATGAAAAATCAGCAAGACACAAGCACCCCAAAGTTTAGGGCTGCTCTGTTGACAAGGACCTCCACTTCATTCCACCTTCAATATCCCAGGAAAGAGAAAAATGCATAAAGAAGTTGTGGTCCTTATGTACAATGGAATATCACTCAGCCATGAAATTGATGTCATAAGGCTAGTAGCAGCATGATGAGTGGATTTAGGTACGACGATTCTAAGTGAAATAAGTCACACAGAAAAGGACACTTCTCATAAGGTATCACTTATAGAGGGAATGTAAAAACTGTTACACTTGAACTGAATTACAAAACAGAACAGAGTCACACATGCAGAAAACACACTATGGCTGCTTATCGGGAAAGGTGAGGTGGGGTGATACATAAAACAAGGGTTTCAAATTAGCTCAGATACCGTTCCATAAACCCAATATGTAATAGACAAGACCTACTCCTTGCTCAGAGAACTGGACTCAACACGCCCTATTCACCGCACAAGAATATATCTGACTAGTAATAATCTTCAAACCTATGTATTGATATCTCTCTGTTAGTGTGTCAAGTGGGTGTAAAGCGGCATAAACACAGCAGTGAAAAGCAGCTAAACCCCATTGTAAAAATAAATTACTTTGAAAAACCAATGAAACAAAGACAGTGAAAGAGAGAGAAATACTTACACAATGCGTTCAGGGGCTGTGATGCAACCTGGATTGACCATATCTAGACCCACAGCTGGATGAGACATAAGGGTGGACACTCTTGGGGCTGAGAGGTTTGTTGAGGTTGGGTGAGCAAACGCAGACCCTTTAAAGTAATACTGCGTGGTACCCATCGCATGGGTCCCAAATCTCCAGGTTCAAGGACATCTTCCTACATCGAAAACATGCATGAGAAAACAAAATGATGGTACACCATGTGATGGGGAAAGGTTTCTAAAACGCACCTCATTTCTCTTCTCCTTGTGCCCGGGTTGGCCATTCCAGCCGCTTTACTAACAATCTCCCTACTTGGAGCATCAGCACCTTTAACCTCCTGTTCCGTACAGGTTGCAATTTGTCCTGAGGATGAACGGGTAGATGGGGAACCAGTGATAGACTAGCTCTTGGTGTTGGGACAGGCACAGGTCACTCTATTTTCCCATCAGGAAGAAGAATTAACCACAGGCTCATCCACCCCCCGGGAACCAGAACAGGGCCTGAAGCCATCCTGCGCTTTTGCGGCCAGCTCCCAAAAAAGCGAGTTGTAAAATGGAGCTTCAGGGCACTGCAATTCACAAACCTGCAGAGTTATGAATCATAACTCTCGTCCACAAATATATTGAGGGAGGGCAAAGAAGAGGATTTGAAATCAAGGCAGATTTGCAGGAAATAGATTCCAGGAGGTAGATTCGAATCGCCTTTAAAGCACATGAAAAGCGGCAAAACGTTGACAATGATGCCCTTGGCCAAAAAGGGCGTATGCGTTTTTTCCTGAATATATTCAGGAAAAAACGCATACGCCCTTTTTGGCCAACCAAGCAACCTGGAAAGGCAAATCAGGGCTACAAAGAAGACTCGCTACCCATCGGTCAAAAGGGCCATGCTGAAAAAAGTCTCAAAACCAGAAATGCAGGACAGGCCATGGAGAAATGGGAGCCTTGCTACACTGATGGGCGGGATGTAAATTGCCAACAGCCACTCTGGAGAAGTGTACGGTGTGTCCTGAAACATCTAAAAAACACAGCTTAGAGAGCATAGGGCACTTCCACTCATGGGGGTATAAATTGGGAAAATGAAAAATCAGCAAGACACAAGCACCCCAAAGTTTAGGGCTGCTCTGTTGACAAGGACCTCCACTTCATTCCACCTTCAATATCCCAGGAGGGAGAAAAATGGATAAAGAAGTTGTGGTCCTTATGTACAATGGAATATCACTCAGCCATGAAATCAATGTCATAAGGCTAATAGCAGCATGATGAGTGGATTTAGGTACGACGATTCTAAGTGAAATAAGTCACACAGAAAAGGACACTTCTCATAAGGTATCACTTATAGAGGGAATGTAAAAACCGTTACACTTGAACTGAATTACAAAACAGAACAGAGTCACACATGCAGAAAACACACTATGGCTGCTTAACGGGAAAGGTGAGGTGGGGTGATACATAAAACAAGCGTTTCAAATTAGCTCAGATACCGTTCCATAAACCCAATATGTAATAGACAAGACCTACTCCTTGCTCAGAGAACTGGACTCAACACGCCCTATTCACCGCACAAGAATATATCTGACTAGTAATAATCTTAAAACCTATGTATTGATATCTCTCTGTTAGTGTGTCAAGTGGGTGTAAAGCGGCATAAACACAGCAGTGAAAAGCAGCTAAACCCCAGTATAAAAATAAATTACTTCGAAAAACCCATGAAACAAAGACAGTGAAAGAGAGAGAAATTCTTACACAATGCCTTCAGGGGCTGTGATGCAACCTGGATTGACCATATCTAGACCCACAGCTGGATGAGACATAAGGGTGGACACTCTTGGGGCTGAGAAGTTTGGTGAGGTTGGGTGAGCAAACGCAGACCCTTTAAAGTAATACTGCGTGGTACCCATTGCATGGGTCCCAAATCTCCAGGTTCAAGGACATCTTCCTACATCGAAAACATGCATGAGAAAACAAAAAGATGGTACACCATGTGATGGGGAAAGGTTTCTAAAACGCACCTCATTTCTCTTCTCCTTGTGCCCGGGGTCGCCATTCCAGCCGCTTTACTAACAATCTCCCTACTTGGAGCATCAGCACCTTTAACCTCCTGTTCCGTACAGGTTGCAATTTGTCCTGAGGCTGAACGGGAAGATGGGGAACCAGTGAGAGACTACCTCTTGTTGTTGGGACAGGAACAGGTCACTCTATTTTCCCATCAGGAAGAAGAATTAACCACAGGCTCATCCTCCACCCCCCCGGGACCAGAACATGGCCTGAAGCCATCCTGCGCTTTTGCGGCCAGCTCCCAAAAAAGCGAGTTGTAAAATGGAGCTTCAGGGCACTGCAATTCACAAACCTGCAGAGTTATCAATGATAACTCTCGTCCACAAATATATTGAGGGAAGGCAAAGAAGAGGATTTGAAATCAAGGCAGAATTGCAGGAAACAGATTTCAGGAGGTAGATTCGAATCGCCTTTAAAGCACATGAAAAGCGGCAAAACGTTGACAATGATGCCCTTGGCCAAAAAGGGCTTATGCGTTATTTCCTGAATATATTCAGGAAAAAATGCATACGCCCTTTTTGGCCAAGCAAGCAACCTGGAAAAGCAAATCAGGGCAACAAAGAAGACACGCTACCCATCGGTCAAAAGGGCCATGCTGAAAAAAGTCTCAAAACCAGAAATGCAGGACAGGCCATGGAGAAATGGGAGCCTTGCTACACTGATGGGCGGGATGTAAATTGCCAACAGCCACTCTGGAGAAGTGTACGGTGTGTCCTGAAACATCTAAAAAACACAGCTTAGAGAGCATAGGGCACTTCCACTCATGGGGGTATAAATTGGGAAAATGAAAAATCAGCAAGACACAAGCACCCCAAAGTTTAGGGCTGCTCTGTTGACAAGGACCTCCACTTCATTCCACCTTCAATATCCCAGGAAAGAGAAAAATGGATAAAGAAGTTGTGGTCCTTATGTACAATGGAATATCACTCAGCCATGAAATCAATGTCATAAGGCTAGTAGCAGCATGATGAGTGGATTTAGGTTCGACGATTCTAAGTGAAATAAGTCACACAGAAAAGGACACTTCTCATAAGGTATCACTTATAGAGGGAATGTAAAAACCGTTACACTTGAACTGAATTACAAAACAGAACAGAGTCACACATGCAGAAAACACACTATGGCTGCTTAACGGGAAAGGTGAGGTGGGGTGATACATAAAACAAGGGTTTCAAATTAGCTCAGATACCGTTCCATAAACCCAATATGTAATAGACAAGACCTACTCCTTGCTCAGAGAACTGGACTCAACACGCCCTATTCACCGCACAAGAATATATCTGACTAGTAATAATCTTAAAACCTATGTATTGATATCTCTCTGTTAGTGTGTCAAGTGGGTGTAAAGCGGCATAAACACAGCAGTGAAAAGCAGCTAAACCCCAGTATAAAAATAAATTACTTCGAAAAACCCATGAAACAAAGACAGTGAAAGAGAGAGAAATTCTTACACAATGCCTTCAGGGGCTGTGATGCAACCTGGATTGACCATATCTAGACCCACAGCTGGATGAGACATAAGGGTGGACACTCTTGGGGCTGAGAGGTTTGGTGAGGTTGGGTGAGCAAACGCAGACCCTTTAAAGTAATACTGCGTGGTACCCATTGCATGGGTCCCAAATCTCCAGGTTCAAGGACATCTTCCTACATCGAAAACATGCATGAGAAAACAAAAAGATGGTACACCATGTGATGGGGAAAGGTTTCTAAAACGCACCTCATTTCTCTTCTCCTTGTGCCCGGGGTCGCCATTCCAGCCGCTTTACTAACAATCTCCCTACTTGGAGCATCAGCACCTTTAACCTCCTGTTCCGTACAGGTTGCAATTTGTCCTGAGGCTGAACGGGAAGATGGGGAACCAGTGAGAGACTACCTCTTGTTGTTGGGACAGGAACAGGTCACTCTATTTTCCCATCAGGAAGAAGAATTAACCACAGGCTCATCCTCCCCCCCCCCCGGGACCAGAACATGGCCTGAAGCCATCCTGCGCTTTTGCGGCCAGCTCCCAAAAAAGCGAGTTGTAAAATGGAGCTTCAGGGCACTGCAATTCACAAACCTGCAGAGTTATCAATGATAACTCTCGTCCACAAATATATTGAGGGAAGGCAAAGAAGAGGATTTGAAATCAAGGCAGAATTGCAGGAAACAGATTTCAGGAGGTAGATTCGAATCGCCTTTAAAGCACATGAAAAGCGGCAAAACGTTGACAATGATGCCCTTGGCCAAAAAGGGCGTATGCGTTATTTCCTGAATATATTCAGGAAAAAATGCATACGCCCTTTTTGGCCAAGCAAGCAACCTGGAAAAGCAAATCAGGGCAACAAAGAAGACACGCTACCCATCGGTCAAAAGGGCCATGCTGAAAAAAGTCTCAAAACCAGAAATGCAGGACAGGCCATGGAGAAATGGGAGCCTTGCTACACTGATGGGCGGGATGTAAATTGCCAACAGCCACTTTGGAGAAGTGTACGGTGTGTCCTGAAACATCTAAAAAACACAGCTTAGAGAGCATAGGGCACTTCCACTCATGGGGGTATAAATTGGGAAAATGAAAAATCAGCAAGACACAAGCACCCCAAAGTTTAGGGCTGCTCTGTTGACAAGGACCTCCACTTCATTCCACCTTCAATATCCCAGGAAAGAGAAAAATGGATACAGAAGTTGTGGTCCTTATGTACAATGGAATATCACTCAGCCATGAAATCAATCTCATAAGGCTAGTAGCAGCATGATGAGTGGATTTAGGTACGACGATTCTAAGTGAAATAAGTCACACAGAAAAGGACACTTCTCATAAGGTATCACTTATAGAGGGAATGTAAAAACCGTTACACTTGAACTGAATTACAAAACAGAACAGAGTCACACATGCAGAAAACACACTATGGCTGCTTAACGGGAAAGGTGAGGTGGGGTGATACATAAAACAAGGGTTTCAAATTAGCTCAGATACCGTTCCATAAACCCAATATGTAATAGACAAGACCTACTCCTTGCTCAGAGAACTGGACTCAACACGCCCTATTCACCGCACAAGAATATATCTGACTAGTAATAATCTTAAAACCTATGTATTGTTATCTCTCTGTTAGTGTGTCAAGTGGATGTAAAGCGGGATAAACACAGCAGTGAAAAGCAGCTAAACCCCAGTATAAAAATAAATTACTTCAAAAAACCCATGAAACAAAGACAGTGAAAGAGAGAGAAATTCTTACACAATGCCTTCAGGGGCTGTGATGCAACATGGATTGACCATATCTAGACCCACAGCTGGATGAGACATAAGGGTGGACACTCTTGGGGCTGAGAGGTTTGGTGAGGTTGGGTGAGCAAACGCAGACCCTTTAAAGTAATACTGCGTGGTACCCATCGCATGGGTCCCAAATCTCCAGGTTCAAGGACATCTTCCTACATCGAAAACATGCATGAGAAAACAAAAAGATGGTACACCATGTGATGGGGAAAGGTTTCTAAAACGCACCTCATTTCTCTTCTCCTTGTGCCCGGGGTCGCCATTCCAGCCGCTTTACTAACAATCTCCCTACTTGGAGCATCAGCACCTTTAACCTCCTGTTCCGTACAGGTTGCAATTTTTCCTGAGGCTGAACGGGAAGATGGGGAACCAGTGAGAGACTAGCTCTTGTTGTTGGGACAGGAACAGGTCACTCTATTATCCCATCAGGAAGAAGAATTAACCACAGGCTCATCCTACCCCCCCCCGGAACCAGAACAGGGCCTGAAGCCATCCTGCGCTTTTGCGGCCAGCTCCCAAAAAAGCGAGTTGTAAAATGGAGCTTCAGGGCACTGCAATTCACAAACCTGCAGAGATATAAATGATAACTCTCGTCCACAAATATATTGAGGGAAGGCAAAGAAGAGGATTTGAAATCAAGGCAGAATTGCAGGAAACAGATTTCAGGAGGTAGATTCGAATCGCCTTTAAAGCACATGAAAAGCGGCAAAACGTTGACAATCATGCCCTTGGCCAAAAAGGGCGTATGCGTTTTTTCCTGAATATATTCAGGAAAAAATGCATACGCCCTTTTTGGCCAACCAAGCAACCTGGAAAGGCAAATCAGGGCTACAAAGAAGACTCGCTACCCATCGGTCAAAAGGGCCATGCTGAAAAAAGTCTCAAAACCAGAAATGCAGGACAGGCCATGGAGAAATGGGAGCCTTGCTACACTGATGGGCGCGATGTAAATTGCCAACAGCCACTCTGGAGGAGTGTACGGTGTGTCCTGAAATATCTAAAAAACACAGCTTAGAGAGCATAGGGCACTTCCACTCATGGGGGTATAAATTGGGAAAATGAAAAATCAGCAAGACACAAACACCCCAAAGTTTAGGGCTGCTCTGTTGACAAGGACCTCCACTTCATTCCACCTTCAATATCCCAGGAAAGAGAAAAATGGATAAAGAAGTTGTGGTCCTTATGTACAATGGAATATCACTCAGCCATGAAATCAATGTCATAAGGCTAGTAGCAGCATGATGAGTGGATTTAGGTACGACGATTCTAAGTGAAATAAGTCACACAGAAAAGGACACTTCTCATAAGGTATCACTTATAGAGGGAATGTAAAAAGCGTTACACTTGAACTGAATTACAAAACAGAACAGAGTCACACATGCAGAAAACACACTATGGCTGCTTAACGGGAAAGGTGAGGTGGGGTGATACATAAAACAAGGGTTTCAAATTAGCTCAGATACCGTTCCATAAACCCAATATGTAATAGACAAGACCTACTCCTTGCTCAGAGAACTGGACTCAACAGGCCCTATTCACTGCACAAGAATATATCTGACTAGTAATAATCTTAAAACCTATGTATTGATATCTCTCTGTTAGTGTGTCAAGTGGGTGTAAAGCGGCATAAACACAGCAGTGAAAAGCAGCTAAACCGCAGTATAAAAATAAATTACTTCGAAAAACCCATGAAACAAAGACAGTGAAAGAGAGTGAAATTCTTACACAATGCGTTCAGGGGCTGTGATGCAACCTGGATTGACCATATCTAGACCCACAGCTGGATGAGACATAAGGGTGGACACTCTTGGGGCTGAGAGGTTTGGTGAGGTTGGGTGAGCAAACGCAGACCCTTTAAAGTAATACTGCGTGGTACCCATCGCATGGGTCCCAAATCTCCAGGTTCAAGGACATCTTCCTACATCGAAAACATGCATGAGAAAACAAAAAGGTGGTACACCATGTGATGGGGAAAGGTTTCTAAAACGCACCTCATTTCTCTTCTCCTTGTGCCCGGGTTCGCCATTCCCGCCGCTTTACTAACAATCTCCCTACTTGGAGCATCAGCACCTTTAACCTCCTGTTCCGTATAGGTTGCAATTTGTCCTGAGGATGAACGGGTAGACGGGGAACCAGTGAGAGACTAGCTCTTGTTGTTGGCACAGGCACAGGTCACTCTATTTTCCCATCAGGAAGAAGAATTAACCACAGGCTCATCATCCCACCCGGAACCAGAACAGGGCCTGAAGCCATCCAGCGCTTTTGCGGCCAGCTCCCAAAAAAGCGAGTTGTAAAATGGAGCTTCAGGGCACTGCAATTCACAAACCTGCAGAGTTATAAATGATAACTCTCGTCCACAACTATATTGAGGGAAGGCAAAGAAGAGGATTTGAAATCAAGGCAGAATTGCAGGAAACAGATTTCAGGAGGTAGATTCGAATCGCCTTTAAAGCACAAGAAAAGCGGCAAAACGTTGACAATGATGCCCTTGGCCAAAAAGGGCGTATGCGTTTTTTCCTGAATATATTCAGGAAAAAACGCATACGCCCTTTTAGGCCCACCAAGCAACCTGGAAAGGCAAATTAGCACTACAAAGAAGACTCGCTACCCATCGGTCAAAAGGGCCATGCTGAAAAAAGTCTCAAAACCAGAAATGCAGGACAGGCCATGGAGAAATGGGAGCCTTGCTACACTGATGGGCAGGATGTAAATTGCCAACAGCCACTCTGGAGAAGTGTACGGTGTGTCCTGAAACATCTAAAAAACACAGCTTAGAGAGCATAGGGCACTTCCACTCATGGGGGTATAAATTGGGAAAATGAAAAATCAGCAAGACACAAGCACCCCAAAGTTTAGGGCTGCTCTGTTGACAAGGACCTCCACTTCATTCCACCTTCAATATCCCAGGAAAGAGAAAAATGGATACAGAAGTTGTGGTCCTTATGTACAATGGAATATCACTCAGCCATGAAATCAATCTCATAAGGCTAGTAGCAGCATGATGAGTGGATTTAGGTACGACGATTCTAAGTGAAATAAGTCACACAGAAAAGGACACTTCTCATAAGGTATCACTTATAGAGGGAATGTAAAAACCGTTACACTTGAACTGAATTACAAAACAGAACAGAGTCACACATGCAGAAAACACACTATGGCTGCTTAACGGGAAAGGTGAGGTGGCGTGATACATAAAACAAGGGTTTCAAATTAGCTCAGATACCGTTCCATAAACCCAATATGTAATAGACAAGACCTACTCCTTGCTCAGAGAACTGGACTCAACACGCCCTATTCACCACACAAGAATATATCTGACTAGTAATAATCTTAAAACCTATGTATTGATATCTCTCTGTTAGTGTGTCAAGTGGGTGTAAAGCAGCATAAACACCGCAGTGAAAAGCAGCTAAACCCCATTATAAAAATAAATTACTTCGAAAAACCCATGAAACCAAGACAGTGAAAGAGAGAGAAATTCTTACACAATGCGTTCAGGGGCTGTGATGCAACCTGGATTGACCATATCTAGACCCACATATGGATGAGACATAAGGGTGGACACTCTTGGGGCTGAGAGGTTTGGTGAGGTTGGGTGGGCAAACGCAGACCCTTTAAAGTAATACTGCGTGGTACCCATCCCATGGGTCCCAAATCTCCAGGTTCAAGGGCATCTTCCTAAATCGAAAACATGCATGAGAAACCCAGAAGATGGTACACCGTGTGATGGGGAAAAATACCTAAAACGCACCTCATTTCTCATCTCCTTGTGCCCAGGTTCTCCATTCCAGCCGCTTTACTAGCAATCTCCTTATTTGGAGCATCAGCACTTTTAACCTCCTGTTCCATTCAGGTTGCAATTTGTCCTGAGGATGAACGGGAAGACGGGGAACCAGTGAGAGACTAGCTCTTGGTTTTGGGACAGGCACAGGTCACTCTATTTTCCCATCAGGAAGAAGAATTAACCACAGGCTCATCATCCCACCCGGAACCAGAACAGGGCCTGAAGCCATCCAGTGCTTTTGCGGCCAGCTCCCAAAAAAGCGAGTTGTAAAATGGAGCTTCAGGGCACTGCAATTCACAAACCTGCAGAGTTATAAATGATAACTCTCGTCCACAAATATATTGAGGGAAGGCAAAGAAGAGGATTTTAAATCAAGGCAGAATTGCAGGAAACAGATTTCAGGAGGTAGATTCGAATCGCCTTTAAAGCACATGAAAAGCGGCAAAACGTTGACAATGATGCCCTTGGCCAAAAAGGGCGTATGCGTTTTTTCCTGAATATATTCAGGAAAAAATGCATACGCCCTTTTTGGCCAACCAAGCAACCTGGAAAGGCAAATCAGGGCAACAAAGAAGACACGCTACCCATCGGTCAAAAGGGCCATGCTGAAAAAAGTCTCAAAACCAGAAATGCAGGACAGGCCATGGAGAAATGGGAGCCTTGCTACACTGATGGGCAGGATGTAAATTGCCAACAGCCACTCTGGAGAAGTGTACGGTGTGTCCTGAGACATCTAAAAAACACAGCTTAGAGAGCATAGGGCACTTCCACTCATGGGGGTATAAATTGGGAAAATGAAAAATCAGCAAGACACAAGCACCCCAAAGTTTAGGGCTGCTCTGTTGACAAGGACCTCCACTTCATTCCACCTTCAATATCCCAGGAAAGAGAAAAATGGATACAGAAGTTGTGGTCCTTATGTACAATGGAATATCACTCAGCCATGAAATCAATCTCATAAGGCTAGTAGCAGCATGATGAGTGGATTTAGGTACGACGATTCTAAGTGAAATAAGTCACACAGAAAAGGACACTTCTCATAAGGTATCACTTATAGAGGGAATGTAAAAACCGTTACACTTGAACTGAATTACAAAACAGAACAGAGTCACACATGCAGAAAACACACTATGGCTGCTTAACGGGAAAGGAGAGGTGGGGTGATACATAAAACAAGGGTTTCAAATTAGCTCAGATACCGTTCCATAAACCCAATATGTAATAGACAAGACCTACTCCTTGCTCAGAGAACTGGACTCAACACGCCCTATTCACCGCACAAGAATATATCTGACTAGTAATAATCTTAAAACCTATGTATTGATATCTCTCTGTTAGTGTGTCAAGTGGATGTAAAGCGGGATAAACACAGCAGTGAAAAGCAGCTAAACCCCAGTATAAAAATAAATTACTTCAAAAAACCCATGAAACAAAGACAGTGAAAGAGAGAGAAATTCTTACACAATGCGCTCAGGGGCTGTGATGCAACATGGATTGACCATATCTAGACCCACAGCTGGATGAGACATAAGGGTGGACACTCTTGGGGCTGAGAGGTTTGGTGAGGTTGGGTGAGCAAACGCAGACCTTTTAAAGTAATACTGCGTGGTACCCATCGCATGGGTCCCAAATCTCCAGGTTCAAGGACATCTTCCTACATCGAAAACATGCATGAGAAAACAAAAAGATGGTACACCATGTGATGGGGAAAGGTTTCTAAAACGCACCTCATTTCTCTTCTCCTTGTGCCCGGGTTGGCCATTCCAGCCGCTTTACTAACAATCTCCCTACTTGGAGCATCAGCACCTTTAACCTCCTGTTCCGTACAGGTTGCAATTTGTCCTGAGGCTGAACGGGAAGATGGGGAAACAGTGAGAGACTAGCTCTTGTTGTTGGGACAGGAACAGGTCACTCTATTTTCCCATCAGGAAAAAAATTAACCACAGGCTCATCCTACCCCCCCCGGAACCAGAACAGGGCCTGAAGCCATCCTGCGCTTTTGCGGCCAGCTCCCAAAAAAGCGAGTTGTAAAATGGAGCTTCAGGGCACTGCAATTCACAAACCTGCAGAGATATAAATGATAACTCTCGTCCACAAATATATTGAGGGAAGGCAAAGAAGAGGATTTGAAATCAAGGCAGAATTGCAGGAAACAGATTTCAGGAGGTAGATTTGAATCGCCTTTAAAGCACATGAAAAGCGGCAAAACGTTGACAATGATGCCCTTGGCCAAAAAGGGCGTATGCGTTTTTTCCTGAATATATTCAGGAAAAAACGCATACGCCCTTTTTGGCCAACCAAGCAACCTGGAATGGCAAATCAGGGCTACAAAGAAGACTCGCTACCCATCGGTCAAAAGGGCCATGCTGAAAAAAGTCTCAAAACCAGAAATGCAGGACAGGCCATGGAGAAATGGGAGCCTTGCTACACTGATGGGCGCGATGTAAATTGCCAACAGCCACTCTGGAGGAGTGTACGGTGTGTCCTGAAACATCTAAAAAACACAGCTTAGAGAGCATAGGGCACTTCCACTCATGGGGGTATAAATTGGGAAAATGAAAAATCAGCAAGACACAAACACCCCAAAGTTTAGGGCTGCTCTGTTGACAAGGACCTCCACTTCATTCCACCTTCAATATCCCAGGAAAGAGAAAAATGGATAAAGAAGTTGTGGTCCTTATGTACAATGGAATATCACTCAGCCATGAAATCAATGTCATAAGGCTAGTAGCAGCATGATGAGTGGATTTAGGTTCGACGATTCTAAGTGAAATAAGTCACACAGAAAAGGACACTTCTCATAAGGTATCACTTACAGAGGGAATGTAAAAACTGTTACACTTGAACTGAATTACAAAACAGAACAGAGTCACACATGCAGAAAACACACTATGGCTACTTAACGGGAAAGGTGAGGTGGGGTGATACATAAAACAAGGGTTTCAAATTAGCTCAGATACCGTTCCATAAACCCAATATGTAATAGACAAGACCTACTCCTTGCTCAGAGAACTGGACTCAACACGCCCTATTCACCGCACAAGAATATATCTGACTAGTAATAATCTTAAAACCTATGTATTGATGTCTCTCTGTTAGTGTGTCAAGTGGGTGTAAAGTGGCATAAACACAGCAGTGAAAAGCAGCTAAACCCCAGTATAAAAATAAATTACTTCGAAAAACCCATGAAACAAAGACAGTGAAAGAGAGTGAAATTCTTACACAATGCGTTCAGGGGCTGTGATGCAACCTAGATTGACCATATCTAGACCCACAGCTGGATGAGACATAAGGGTGGACACTCTTGGGGCTGAGAGGTTTGGTGAGGTTGGGTGAGCAAACGCAGACCCTTTAAAGTAATACTGCGTGGTACCCATCGCATGGGTCCCAAATCTCCAGGTTCAAGGACATCTTCCTACATCGAAAACATGCATGAGAAAACAAAAAGATGGTACACCATGTGATGGGGAAAGGTTTCTAAAACGCACCTCATTTCTCTTCTCCTTGTGCCCGGGGTCGCCATTCCAGCCGCTTTACTAACAATCTCCCTACTTGGAGCATCAGCACCTTTAACCTCCTGTTCCGTACAGGTTGCAATTTGTCCTGAGGATGAACGGGTAGACGGGGAACCAGTGAGAGACTAGCTCTTGTTGTTGGCACAGGCACAGGTCACTCTATTTTCCCATCAGGAAGAAGAATTAACCACAGGCTCATCATCCCACCCGGAACCAGAACAGGGCCTGAAGCCATCCTGCGCTTTTGCGGCCAGCTCCCAAAAAAGCGAGTTGTAAAATGGAGCTTCAGGGCACTGCAATTCACAAACCTGCAGAGATATAAATGATAACTCTCGTCCACAAATATATTGAGGGAAGGCAAAGAAGAGGATTTGAAATCAAGGCAGAATTGCAGGAAACAGATTTCAGGAGGTAGATTCGAATCGCCTTTAAAGCACATGAAAAGCGGCAAAACGTTGACAATGATGCCCTTGGCCAAAAAGGGCGTATGCGTTTTTTCCTGAATATATTCAGGAAAAAATGCATACGCCCTTTTTGGCCAACCAAGCAACCTGGAAAGGCAAATCAGGGCTACAAAGAAGACTCGCTACCCATCGGTCAAAAGGGCCATGCTGAAAAAAGTCTCAAACCAGAAATGCAGGACAGGCCATGGAGAAATGGGAGCCTTGCTACACTGATGGGCGCGATGTAAATTGCCAACAGCCACTCTGGAGGAGTGTACGGTGTGTCCTGAAACATCTAAAAAACACAGCTTAGAGAGCATAGGGCACTTCCACTCATGGGGGTATAAATTGGGAAAATGAAAAATCAGCAAGACACAAACACCCCAAAGTTTAGGGCTGCTCTGTTGACAAGGACCTCCACTTCATTCCACCTTCAATATCCCAGGAAAGAGAAAAATGGATAAAGAAGTTGTGGTCCTTATGTACAATGGAATATCACTCAGCCATGAAATCAATGTCATAAGGCTAGTAGCAGCATGATGAGTGGATTTAGGTACGACGATTCTAAGTGAAATAAGTCACACAGAAAAGGACACTTCTCATAAGGTATCACTTATAGAGGGAATGTTAAAAGCGTTACACTTGAACTGAATTACAAAACAGAACAGAGTCACACATGCAGAAAACACACTATGGCTGCTTAACGGGAAAGGTGAGGTGGGGTGATACATAAAACACGGGTTTCAAATTAGCTCAGATACCGTTCCATAAACCCAATATGTAATAGACAAGACCTACTCCTTGCTCAGAGAACTGGACTCAACAGGCCCTATTCACTGCACAAGAATATATCTGACTAGTAATAATCTTAAAACCTATGTATTGATATCTCTCTGTTAGTGTGTCAAGTGGGTGTAAAGCAGCATAAACACCGCAGTGAAAAGCAGCTAAACCCCATTATAAAAATAAATTACTTCGAAAAACCCATGAAACAAAGACAGTGAAACAGAGAGAAATTCTTACACAATGCGTTCAGGGGATGTGATGCAACCTGGATTGACCATATCTAGACCCACAGATGGATGAGACATAAGGGTGGACACTCTTGGGGCTGAGAGGTTTGGTGAGGTTGGGTGGGCAAACGCAGACCCTTTAAAGTAATACTGCGTGGTACCCATCGCATGGGTCCCAAATCTCCAGGTTCAAGGACATCTTCCTACATCGAAAACATGCATGAGAAAACAAAAAATGGTACACCATGTGATGGGGAAAGGTTTCTAAAACGCACCTCATTTCTCTTCTCCTTGTGCCCGGGGTCGCCATTCCAGCCGCTTTACTAACAATCTCCCTACTTGGAGCATCAGCACCTTTAACCTCCTGTTCCGTACAGGTTGCAATTTGTCCTGAGGATGAACGGGTAGACGGGGAACCAGTGAGAGACTAGCTCTTGTTGTTGGGACAGGCACAGGTCACTCTATTTTCCCATCAGGAAGAAGAATTAACCACAGGCTCATCCTCCCCCCCGGAACCAGAACAGGGCCTGAAGCCATCCTGCGCCTTTGCGGCCAGCTCCCAAAAAAGCGAGTTGTAAAATGGAGCTTCAGGGCACTGCAATTCAAAAACCTGCAGAGTTATAAATGATAACTCTCGTCCACAAATATATTGAGGGAAGGCAAAGAAGAGGATTTGAAATCAAGGCAGAATTGCAGGAAACAGATTTCAGGAGGTAGATTCGAATCGCCTTTAAAGCACATGAAAAGCGGCAAAACGTTGACAATCATGCCCTTGGCCAAAAAGGGCGTATGCGTTTTTTCCTGAATATATTCAGGAAAAAACCCATACGCCCTTTTTGGCCAACCAAGCAACCTGGAAAGGCAAATCAGGGCTACAAAGAAGACTCGCTACCCATCGGTCAAAAGGGCCATGCTGAAAAAAGTCTCAAAACCAGAAATGCAGGACAGGCCATGGAGAAATGGGAGCCTTGCTACACTGATGGGCGCGATGTAAATTGCCAACAGCCACTCTGGAGAAGTGTACGGTGTGTCTTGAAACATCTAAAAAACACAGCTTAGAGAGCATAGGGCACTTCCACTCATGGGGGTATAAATTGGGAAAATGAAAAATCAGCAAGACACAAACACCCCAAAGATTAGGGCTGCTCTGTTGACAAGGACCTCCACTTCATTCCACCTTCAATATCCCAGGAAAGAGAAAAATGGATAAAGAAGTTGTGGTCCTTATGTACAATGGAATATCACTCAGCCATGAAATCAATGTCATAAGGCTAGTAGCAGCATGATGAGTGGATTTAGGTTCGACGATTCTAAGTGAAATAAGTCACACAGAAAAGGACACTTCTCATAAGGTATCACTTATAGAGGGAATGTAAAAACCGTTACACTTGAACTGAATTACAAAACAGAACAGAGTCACACATGCAGAAAACACACTATGGCTGCTTAACGGGAAAGGTGAGGTGGGGTGATACATAAAACAAGCGTTTCAAATTAGCTCAGATACCGTTCCATAAACCCAATATGTAATAGACAAGACCTACTCCTTGCTCAGAGAACTGGACTCAACACGCCCTATTCACCGCACAAGAATATATCTGACTAGTAATAATCTTAAAACCTATGTATTGATATCTCTCTGTTAGTGTGTCAAGTGGGTGTAAAGCGGCATAAACACAGCAGTGAAAAGCAGCTAAACCCCAGTATAAAAATAAATTACTTCGAAAAACCCATGAAACAAAGACAGTGAAAGAGAGAGAAATTCTTACACAATGCGTTCAGGGGCTGTGATGCAACCTGGATTGACCATATCTAGACCCACAGCTGGATGAGACATAAGGGTGGACACTCTTGGGGCTGAGAGGTTTGGTGAGGTTGGGTGAGCAAACGCAGACCCTTTAAAGTAATACTGCGTGGTACCCATCGCATGGGTCCCAAATCTCCAGGTTCAAGGACATCTTCATACATCGAAAACATGCATGAGAAAACAAAAAGATGGTACACCATGTGATGGGGAAAGGTTTCTAAAACGCACCTCATTTCTCTTCTCCTTGTGCCCGGGGTCGCCATTCCAGCCGCTTTACTAACAATCTCCCTACTTGGAGCATCAGCACCTTTAACCTACTGTTCCGTACAGGTTGAAATTTGTCCTGAGGCTGAACGGGAAGATGGGGAACCAGTCAGAGACTACCTCTTGTTGTTGGGACAGGAACAGGTCACTCTATTTTCCCATCAGGAAGAAGAATTAACCACAGGCTCATCCTCCACCCCCCCCCCCCGGAACCAGAACAGGGCCTGAAGCCATCCTGCGCTTTTGCGGCCAGCTCCCAAAAAAGCGAGTTGTAAAATGGAGCTTCAGGGCACTGCAATTCACAAACCTGCAGAGTTATAAATGATAACTCTCGTCCACAAATATATTGAGGGAAGGCAAAGAAGAGGATTTGAAATCAAGGCAGAATTGCAGGAAACAGATTTCAGGAGGTAGATTCGAATCGCCTTTAAAGCACATGAAAAGCGGCAAAACGTTGACAATGATGCCCTTGGCCAAAAAGGGCCTATGCGTTTTTTCCTGAATATATTCAGGAAAAAACCCATACGCCCTTTTTGGCCAACCAAGCAACCTGGAATGGCAAATCAGGGCTACAAAGAAGACTCGCTACCCATCGGTCAAAAGGGCCATGCTGAAAAAAGTCTCAAAACCAGAAATGCAGGACAGGCCATGGAGAAATGGGAGCCTTGCTACACTGATGGGCGCAATGTAAATTGCCAACAGCCACTCTGGAGAAGTGTACGGTGTGTCTTGAAACATCTAAAAAACACAGCTTAGAGAGCATAGGGCACTTCCACTCATGGGGGTATAAATTGGGAAAATGAAAAATCAGCAAGACACAAGCACCCCAAAGTTTAGGGCTGCTCTGTTGATAAGGACCTCCACTTCATTCCACCTTCAATATCCCAGGAAAGAGAAAAATGGATAAAGAAGTTGTGGTCCTTATGTACAATGGAATATCACTCAGCCATGAAATCAATGTCATAAGGCTAGTAGCAGCATGATGAGTGGATTTAGGTACGACGATTCTAAGTGAAATAAGTCACACAGAAAAGGACACTTCTCATAAGGTATCACTTATAGAGGGAATGTAAAAACCGTTACACTTGAACTGAATTACAAAACAGAACAGAGTCACACATGCAGAAAACACACTATGGCTGCTTAAAGGGAAAGGTGAGGTGGGGTGATACATAAAACAAGGGTTTCAAATTAGCTCAGATACCGTTCCATAAACCCAATATGTAATAGACAAGACCTACTCCTTGCTCAGAGAACTGGACTCAACACGCCCTATTCACCACACAAGAATATATCTGACTAGTAATAATCTTAAAACCTATGTATTGATATCTCTCTGTTAGTGTGTCAAGTGGGTGTAAAGCAGCATAAACACAGCAGTGAAAAGCAGCTAAACCCCATTATAAAAATAAATTACTTTTACAAACCCATGAAACAAAGACAGTGAAAGAGAGAGAAATTCTTACACAATGCGTTCAGGGGCTGTGATGCAACCTGGATTGACCATATCTAGACCCACAGCTGGATGAGACATAAGGGTGGACACTCTTGGGGCTGAGAGGTTTGGTGAGGTTGGGTGAGCAAACGCAGACCCTTTAAAGTAATACTGCGTGGTACCCATCGCATGGGTCCCAAATCTCCAGGTTCAAGGGCATCTTCCTACATCGAAAACATGCACGAGAAACCCAGAAGATGGTACACCGTGTGATGGGGAAAAATATCTAAAACGCTCCTCATTTCTCATCTCCTTGTGCCCGGGTTCTCCATTCCAGCCGCTTTACTAGCAATCTCCTTATTTGGAGCATCAGCACTTTAACCTCCTGTTCCGTACAGGTTGCAATTTGTCCTGAGGATGAACGGGTAGACGGGGAACCAGTGAAAGACTAGCTCTTGGTGTTGGGACAGGCACAGGTCACTCTATCTTCCCATCAGGAAGAAGAATTAACCACAGGCTCATCCACCCCCCGGGAATCAGAACAGGGCCTGAAGCCATTATGCGCTTTTGCGGCCAGCTCCCAAAAAAGCGAGTTGTAAAATGGAGCTTCAGGGCACTGCAATTCACAAACCTGCAGAGTTATAAATCATAACTCTCGTCCACAAATATATTGAGGGAAGGCAAAGAAGAGGATTTGAAATCAAGGCAGATTTGCAGGAAACAGATTCCAGGAGGTAGATTCAAATCGCCTTTAAAGCACATGAAAAGCGGCAAAACGTTGACAATGATGCCCTTGGCCAAAAAGGGCGTATGCGTTTTTTCCTGAATATATTCAGGAAAAAACGCATACGCCCTTTTTGGCCAACCAAGCAACCTGGAAAGGCAAATCAGCGCTACAAAGAAGACTCGCTACCCATCGGTCAAAAGGGCCATGCTGAAAAAAGTCTCAAAACCAGAAATGCAGGACAGGCCATGGAGAAATGGGAGCCTTGCTACACTGATGGGCGGGATGTAAATTGCCAACAGCCACTCTGGAGAAGTGTACGGTGTGTCCTGAAACATCTAAAAAACACAGCTTAGAGAGCATAGGGCACTTCCACTCATGGGGGTATAAATTGGGAAAATGAAAAATCAGCAAGACACAAGCACCCCAAAGTTTAGGGCTGCTCTGTTGACAAGGACCTCCACTTCATTCCACCTTCAATATCCCAGGAAAGAGAAAAATGGATAAAGAAATTGTGGTCCTTATGTACAATGGAATATCACTCAGCCATGAAATCGATGTCATAAGGCTAGTAGCAGCATGATGAGTGGATTTAGGTACGACGATTCTAAGTGAAATAAGTCACACAGAAAAGGACACTTCTCATAAGGTATCACTTATAGAGGGAATGTAAAAACTGTTACACTTGAACTGAATTACAAAACAGAACAGAGTCACACATGCAGAAAACACACTATGGCTGCTTATCGGGAAAGGTGAGGTGGGGTGATACATAAAACAAGGGTTTCAAATTAGCTCAGATACCGTTCCATAAACCCAATATGTAATAGACAAGACCTACTCCTTGCTCAGAGAACTGGACTCAACACGCCCTATTCACCGCACAAGAATATATCTGACTAGTAATAATCTTAAAACCTATGTATTGATATCTCTCTGTTAGTGTGTCTAGTGGGTGTAAAGCGGCATAAACACAGCAGTGAAAAGCAGCTAAACCCCATTGTAAAAATAAATTACTTTGAAAAACCAATGAAACAAAGACAGTGAAAGAGAGAGAAATACTTACACAATGCGTTCAGGGGCTGTGATGCAACCTGGATTGACCATATCTAGACCCACAGCTGGATGAGACATAAGGGTGGACACTCTTGGGGCTGAGAGGTTTGGTGAGGTTGGGTGAGCAAACGCAGACCCTTTAAAGTAATACTGCGTGGTACCCATCGCATGGGTCCCAAATCTCCAGGTTCAAGGACATCTTCCTACATCGAAAACATGCATGAGAAAACAAAATGATGGTACACCATGTGATGGGGAAAGGTTTCTAAAACGCACCTCATTTCTCTTCTCCTTGTGCCCGGGTTGGCCATTCCAGCCGCTTTACTAACAATCTCCCTACTTGGAGCATCAGCACCTTTAACCTCCTGTTCCGTACAGGTTGCAATTTGTCCTGAGGATGAACGGGTAGACGGGGAACCAGTGAGAGACTAGCTCTTGGTGTTGGGACAGGCACAGGTCACTCTATCTTCCCATCAGGAAGAAGAATTAACCACAGGCTCATCCACCCCTCGGGAACCAGAACAGGGCCTGAAGCCATCCTGCGCTTTTGCGGCCAGCTCCCAAAAAAGCGAGTTGTAAAATGGAGCTTCAGGGCACTGCAATTCACAAACCTGCAGAGTTATAAATCATAACTCTCGTCCACAAATATATTGAGGGAAGGCAAAGAAGAGGATTTGAAATCAAGGCAGATTTGCAGGAAACAGATTCCAGGAGGTAGATTCAAATCGCCTTTAAAGCACATGAAAAGCGGCAAAACGTTGACAATGATGCCCTTGGCCAAAAAGGGCGTATGCGTTTTTTCCTGAATATATTCAGGAAAAAACGCATACGCCCTTTTTGGCCAACCAAGCAACCTGGAAAGGCAAATCAGCGCTACAAAGAAGACTCGCTACCCATCGGTCAAAAGGGCCATGCTGAAAAAAGTCTCAAAACCAGAAATGCAGGACAGGCCATGGAGAAATGGGAGCCTTGCTACACTGATGGGCGGGATGTAAATTGCCAACAGCCACTCTGGAGAAGTGTACGGTGTGTCCTGAAACATCTAAAAAACACAGCTTAGAGAGCATAGGGCACTTCCACTCATGGGGGTATAAATTGGGAAAATGAAAAATCAGCAAGACACAAGCACCCCAAAATTTAGGGCTGCTCTGTTGACAAGGACCTCCACTTCATTCCACCTTCAATATCCCAGGAAAGAGAAAAATGCATAAAGAAGTTGTGGTCCTTATGTACAATGGAATATCACTCAGCCATGAAATCAATGTCATAAGGCTAGTAGCAGCATGATGAGTGGATTTAGGTTCGACGATTCTAAGTGAAATAAGTCACACAGAAAAGGACACTTCTCATAAGGTATCACTTATAGAGGGAATGTAAAAACCGTTACACTTGAACTGAATTACAAAACAGAACAGAGTCACACATGCAGAAAACACACTATGGCTACTTAACGGGAAAGGTGAGGTGGGGTGATACATAAAACAAGGGTTTCAAATTAGCTCAGATACCGTTCCATAAACCCAATATGTAATAGACAAGACCTACTCCTTGCTCAGAGAACTGGACTCAACACGCCCTATTCACCGCACAAGAATATATCTGACTAGTAATAATCTTCAAACCTATGTATTGATATCTCTCTGTTAGTGTGTCAAGTGGGTGTAAAGCGGCATAAACACAGCAGTGAAAAGCAGCTAAACCCCATTGTAAAAATAAATTACTTTGAAAAACCAATGAAACAAAGACAGTGAAAGAGAGAGAAATACTTACACAATGCGTTCAGGGGCTGTGATGCAACCTGGATTGACCATATCTAGACCCACAGCTGGATGAGACATAAGGGTGGACACTCTTGGGGCTGAGAGGTTTGTTGAGGTTGGGTGAGCAAACGCAGACCCTTTAAAGTAATACTGCGTGGTACCCATCGCATGGGTCCCAAATCTCCAGCTTCAAGGGCATCTTCCTACATCGAAAACATGCATGAGAAACCCAGAAGATGGTACACCGTGTGATGGGGAAAGGTTTCTAAAACGCACCTCATTTCTCATCTCCTTGTGCCCGGGTTCGCCATTCCAGCCGCTTTACTAGCAATCTCCCTACTTGGAGCATCAGCACCTTTAACCTCCTGTTCCGTACAGGTTGCAATTTGTCCTGAGGATGAACGGGTAGACGGGGAACCAGTGAGAGACTAGCTCTTGGTGTTGGGACAGGCACAGGTCACTCTATCTTCCCATCAGGAAGAAGAATTAACCACAGGCTCATCCACCCCCCGGGAACCAGAACAGGGCCTGAAGCCATCCTGCGCTTTTGCGGCCAGCTCCCAAAAAAGCGAGTTGTAAAATGGAGCTTCAGGGCACTGCAATTCACAAACCTGCAGAGTTATAAATCATAACTCTCGTCCACAAATATATTGAGGGAAGGCAAAGAAGAGGATTTGAAATCAAGGCAGATTTGCAGGAAACAGATTCCAGGAGGTAGATTCGAATCGCCTTTAAAGCACATGAAAAGCGGCAAAACGTTGACAATCATGCCCTTGGCCAAAAAGGGCGTATGCGTTTTTTCCTGAATATATTCAGGAAAAAACCCATACGCCCTTTTTGGCCAACCAAGCAACCTGGAAAGGCAAATCAGGGCTACAAAGAAGACTCGCTACCCATCGGTCAAAAGGGCCATGCTGAAAAAAGTCTCAAAACCAGAAATGCAGGACAGGCCATGGAGAAATGGGAGCCTTGCTACACTGATGGGCGCGATGTAAATTGCCAACAGCCACTCTGGAGAAGTGTACGGTGTGTCTTGAAACATCTAAAAAACACAGCTTAGAGAGCATAGGGCACTTCCACTCATGGGGGTATAAATTGGGAAAATGAAAAATCAGCAAGACACAAACACCCCAAAGTTTAGGGCTGCTCTGTTGACAAGGACCTCCACTTCATTCCACCTTCAATATCCCAGGAAAGAGAAAAATGGATAAAGAAGTTGTGGTCCTTATGTACAATGGAATATCACTCAGCCATGAAATCAATGTCATAAGGCTAGTAGCAGCATGATGAGTGGATTTAGGTTCGACGATTCTAAGTGAAATAAGTCACACAGAAAAGGACACTTCTCATAAGGTATCACTTATAGAGGGAATGTAAAAACCGTTACACTTGAACTGAATTACAAAACAGAACAGAGTCACACATGCAGAAAACACACTATGGCTGCTTAACGGGAAAGGTGAGGTGGGGTGATACATAAAACAAGCGTTTCAAATTAGCTCAGATACCGTTCCATAAACCCAATATGTAATAGACAAGACCTACTCCTTGCTCAGAGAACTGGACTCAACACGCCCTATTCACCGCACAAGAATATATCTGACTAGTAATAATCTTAAAACCTATGTATTGATATCTCTCTGTTAGTGTGTCAAGTGGGTGTAAAGCGGCATAAACACAGCAGTGAAAAGCAGCTAAACCCCAGTATAAAAATAAATTACTTCGAAAAACCCATGAAACAAAGACAGTGAAAGAGAGAGAAATTCTTACACAATGCCTTCAGGGGCTGTGATGCAACCTGGATTGACCATATCTAGACCCACAGCTGGATGAGACATAAGGGTGGACACTCTTGGGGCTGAGAGGTTTGGTGAGGTTGGGTGAGCAAACGCAGACCCTTTAAAGTAATACTGCGTGGTACCCATCGCATGGGTCCCAAATCTCCAGGTTCAAGGACATCTTCATACATCGAAAACATGCATGAGAAAACAAAAAGATGGTACACCATGTGATGGGGAAAGGTTTCTAAAACGCACCTCATTTCTCTTCTCCTTGTGCCCGGGGTCGCCATTCCAGCCGCTTTACTAACAATCTCCCTACTTGGAGCATCAGCACCTTTAACCTACTGTTCCGTACAGGTTGCAATTTGTCCTGAGGCTGAACGGGAAGATGGGGAACCAGTCAGAGACTACCTCTTGTTGTTGGGACAGGAACAGGTCACTCTATTTTCCCATCAGGAAGAAGAATTAACCACAGGCTCATCCTCCACCCCCCCCCCCCCGGAACCAGAACAGGGCCTGAAGCCATCCTGCGCTTTTGCGGCCAGCTCCCAAAAAAGCGAGTTGTAAAATGGAGCTTCAGGGCACTGCAATTCACAAACCTGCAGAGTTATAAATGATAACTCTCGTCCACAAATATATTGAGGGAAGGCAAAGAAGAGGATTTGAAATCAAGGCAGAATTGCAGGAAACAGATTTCAGGAGGTAGATTCGAATCGCCTTTAAAGCACATGAAAAGCGGCAAAACGTTGACAATGATGCCCTTGGCCAAAAAGGGCCTATGCGTTTTTTCCTGAATATATTCAGGAAAAAACCCATACGCCCTTTTTGGCCAACCAAGCAACCTGGAAAGGCAAATCAGGGCTACAAAGAAGACTCGCTACCCATCGGTCAAAAGGGCCATGCTGAAAAAAGTCTCAAAACCAGAAATGCAGGACAGGCCATGGAGAAATGGGAGCCTTGCTACACTGATGGGCGCAATGTAAATTGCCAACAGCCACTCTGGAGAAGTGTACGGTGTGTCTTGAAACATCTAAAAAACACAGCTTAGAGAGCATAGGGCACTTCCACTCATGGGGGTATAAATTGGGAAAATGAAAAATCAGCAAGACACAAGCACCCCAAAGTTTAGGGCTGCTCTGTTGACAAGGACCTCCACTTCATTCCACCTTCAATATCCCAGGAAAGAGAAAAATGGATAAAGAAGTTGTGGTCCTTATGTACAATGGAATATCACTCAGCCATGAAATCAATGTCATAAGGCTAGTAGCAGCATGATGAGTGGATTTAGGTACGACGATTCTAAGTGAAATAAGTCACACAGAAAAGGACACTTCTCATAAGGTATCACTTATAGAGGGAATGTAAAAACCGTTACACTTGAACTGAATTACAAAACAGAACAGAGTCACACATGCAGAAAACACACTATGGCTGCTTAAAGGGAAAGGTGAGGTGGGGTGATACATAAAACAAGGGTTTCAAATTAGCTCAGATACCGTTCCATAAACCCAATATGTAATAGACAAGACCTACTCCTTGCTCAGAGAACTGGACTCAACACGCCCTATTCACCACACAAGAATATATCTGACTAGTAATAATCTTAAAACCTATGTATTGATATCTCTCTGTTAGTGTGTCAAGTGGGTGTAAAGCAGCATAAACACAGCAGTGAAAAGCAGCTAAACCCCATTATAAAAATAAATTACTTTTACAAACCCATGAAACAAAGACAGTGAAAGAGAGAGAAATTCTTACACAATGCGTTCAGGGGCTGTGATGCAACCTGGATTGACCATATCTAGACCCACAGCTGGATGAGACATAAGGGTGGACACTCTTGGGGCTGAGAGGTTTGGTGAGGTTGGGTGAGCAAACGCAGACCCTTTAAAGTAATACTGCGTGGTACCCATCGCATGGGTCCCAAATCTCCAGGTTCAAGGGCATCTTCCTACATCGAAAACATGCACGAGAAACCCAGAAGATGGTACACCGTGTGATGGGGAAAAATATCTAAAACGCTCCTCATTTCTCATCTCCTTGTGCCCGGGTTCTCCATTCCAGCCGCTTTACTAGCAATCTCCTTATTTGGAGCATCAGCACCTTTAACCTCCTGTTCCGTACAGGTTGCAATTTGTCCTGAGGATGAACGGGTAGACGGGGAACCAGTGAGAGACTAGCTCTTGGTGTTGGGACAGGCACAGGTCACTCTATCTTCCCATCAGGAAGAAGAATTAACCACAGGCTCATCCACCCCCCGGGAACCAGAACAGGGCCTGAAGCCATTATGCGCTTTTGCGGCCAGCTCCCAAAAAAGCGAGTTGTAAAATGGAGCTTCAGGGCACTGCAATTCACAAACCTGCAGAGTTATAAATCATAACTCTCGTCCACAAATATATTGAGGGAAGGCAAAGAAGAGGATTTGAAATCAAGGCAGATTTGCAGGAAACAGATTCCAGGAGGTAGATTCAAATCGCCTTTAAAGCACATGAAAAGCGGCAAAACGTTGACAATGATGCCCTTGGCCAAAAAGGGCGTATGCGTTTTTTCCTGAATATATTCAGGAAAAAACGCATACGCCCTTTTTGGCCAACCAAGCAACCTGGAAAGGCAAATCAGCGCTACAAAGAAGACTCGCTACCCATCGGTCAAAAGGGCCATGCTGAAAAATGTCTCAAAACCAGAAATGCAGGACAGGCCATGGAGAAATGGGAGCCTTGCTACACTGATGGGCGGGATGTAAATTGCCAACAGCCACTCTGGAGAAGTGTACGGTGTGTCCTGAAACATCTAAAAAACACAGCTTAGAGAGCATAGGGCACTTCCACTCATGGGGGTATAAATTGGGAAAATGAAAAATCAGCAAGACACAAGCACCCCAAAGTTTAGGGCTGCTCTGTTGACAAGGACCTCCACTTCATTCCACCTTCAATATCCCAGGAAAGAGAAAAATGGATAAAGAAATTGTGGTCCTTATGTACAATGGAATATCACTCAGCCATGAAATCGATGTCATAAGGCTAGTAGCAGCATGATGAGTGGATTTAGGTACGACGATTCTAAGTGAAATAAGTCACACAGAAAAGGACACTTCTCATAAGGTATCACTTATAGAGGGAATGTAAAAACTGTTACACTTGACCTGAATTACAAAACAGAACAGAGTCACACATGCAGAAAACACACTATGGCTGCTTATCGGGAAAGGTGAGGTGGGGTGATACATAAAACAAGGGTTTCAAATTAGCTCAGATACCGTTCCATAAACCCAATATGTAATAGACAAGACCTACTCCTTGCTCAGAGAACTGGACTCAACACGCCCTATTCACCGCACAAGAATATATCTGACTAGTAATAATCTTAAAACCTATGTATTGATATCTCTCTGTTAGTGTGTCTAGTGGGTGTAAAGCGGCATAAACACAGCAGTGAAAAGCAGCTAAACCCCATTGTAAAAATAAATTACTTTGAAAAACCAATGAAACAAAGACAGTGAAAGAGAGAGAAATACTTACACAATGCGTTCAGGGGCTGTGATGCAACCTGGATTGACCATATCTAGACCCACAGCTGGATGAGACATAAGGGTGGACACTCTTGGGGCTGAGAGGTTTGGTGAGGTTGGGTGAGCAAACGCAGACCCTTTAAAGTAATACTGCGTGGTACCCATCGCATGGGTCCCAAATCTCCAGGTTCAAGGACATCTTCCTACATCGAAAACATGCATGAGAAAACAAAATGATGGTACACCATGTGATGGGGAAAGGTTTCTAAAACGCACCTCATTTCTCTTCTCCTTGTGCCCGGGTTGGCCATTCCAGCCGCTTTACTAACAATCTCCCTACTTGGAGCATCAGCACCTTTAACCTCCTGTTCCGTACAGGTTGCAATTTGTCCTGAGGATGAACGGGTAGACGGGGAACCAGTGAGAGACTAGCTCTTGGTGTTGGGACAGGCACAGGTCACTCTATCTTCCCATCAGGAAGAAGAATTAACCACAGGCTCATCCACCCCTCGGGAACCAGAACAGGGCCTGAAGCCATCCTGCGCTTTTGCGGCCAGCTCCCAAAAAAGCGAGTTGTAAAATGGAGCTTCAGGGCACTGCAATTCACAAACCTGCAGAGTTATAAATCATAACTCTCGTCCACAAATATATTGAGGGAAGGCAAAGAAGAGGATTTGAAATCAAGGCAGATTTGCAGGAAACAGATTCCAGGAGGTAGATTCAAATCGCCTTTAAAGCACATGAAAAGCGGCAAAACGTTGACAATGATGCCCTTGGCCAAAAAGGGCGTATGCGTTTTTTCCTGAATATATTCAGGAAAAAACGCATACGCCCTTTTTGGCCAACCAAGCAACCTGGAAAGGCAAATCAGCGCTACAAAGAAGACTCGCTACCCATCGGTCAAAAGGGCCATGCTGAAAAAAGTCTCAAAACCAGAAATGCAGGACAGGCCATGGAGAAATGGGAGCCTTGCTACACTGATGGGCGGGATGTAAATTGCCAACAGCCACTCTGGAGAAGTGTACGGTGTGTCCTGAAACATCTAAAAAACACAGCTTAGAGAGCATAGGGCACTTCCACTCATGGGGGTATAAATTGGGAAAATGAAAAATCAGCAAGACACAAGCACCCCAAAGTTTAGGGCTGCTCTGTTGACAAGGACCTCCACTTCATTCCACCTTCAATATCCCAGGAAAGAGAAAAATGGATAAAGAAATTGTGGTCCTTATGTACAATGGAATATCACTCAGCCATGAAATCGATGTCATAAGGCTAGTAGCAGCATGATGAGTGGATTTAGGTACGACGATTCTAAGTGAAATAAGTCACACAGAAAAGGACACTTCTCATAAGGTATCACTTATAGAGGGAATGTAAAAACTGTTACACTTGAACTGAATTACAAAACAGAACAGAGTCACACATGCAGAAAACACACTATGGCTGCTTATCGGGAAAGGTGAGGTGGGGTGATACATAAAACAAGGGTTTCAAATTAGCTCAGATACCGTTCCATAAACCCAATATGTAATAGACAAGACCTACTCCTTGCTCAGAGAACTGGACTCAACACGCCCTATTCACCGCACAAGAATATATCTGACTAGTAATAATCTTAAAACCTATGTATTGATATCTCTCTGTTAGTGTGTCTAGTGGGTGTAAAGTGGCATAAACACAGCAGTGAAAAGCAGCTAAACCCCATTGTAAAAATAAATTACTTTGAAAAACCAATGAAACAAAGACAGTGAAAGAGAGAGAAATACTTACACAATGCGTTCAGGGGCTGTGATGCAACCTGGATTGACCATATCTAGACCCACAGCTGGATGAGACATAAGGGTGGACACTCTTGGGGCTGAGAGGTTTGGTGAGGTTGGGTGAGCAAACGCAGACCCTTTAAAGTAATACTGCGTGGTACCCATCGCATGGGTCCCAAATCTCCAGGTTCAAGGACATCTTCCTACATCGAAAACATGCATGAGAAAACAAAATGATGGTACACCATGTGATGGGGAAAGGTTTCTAAAACGCACCTCATTTCTCTTCTCCTTGTGCCCGGGTTGGCCATTCCAGCCGCTTTACTAACAATCTCCCTACTTGGAGCATCAGCACCTTTAACCTCCTGTTCCGTACAGGTTGCAATTTGTCCTGAGGATGAACGGGTAGACGGGGAACCAGTGAGAGACTAGCTCTTGGTGTTGGGACAGGCACAGGTCACTCTATCTTCCCATCAGGAAGAAGAATTAACCACAGGCTCATCCACCCCTCGGGAACCAGAACAGGGCCTGAAGCCATCCTGCGCTTTTGCGGCCAGCTCCCAAAAAAGCGAGTTGTAAAATGGAGCTTCAGGGCACTGCAATTCACAAACCTGCAGAGTTATAAATCATAACTCTCGTCCACAAATATATTGAGGGAAGGCAAAGAAGAGGATTTGAAATCAAGGCAGATTTGCAGGAAACAGATTCCAGGAGGTAGATTCAAATCGCCTTTAAAGCACATGAAAAGCGGCAAAACGTTGACAATGATGCCCTTGGCCAAAAAGGGCGTATGCGTTTTTTCCTGAATATATTCAGGAAAAAACGCATACGCCCTTTTTGGCCAACCAAGCAACCTGGAAAGGCAAATCAGCGCTACAAAGAAGACTCGCTACCCATCGGTCAAAAGGGCCATGCTGAAAAAAGTCTCAAAACCAGAAATGCAGGACAGGCCATGGAGAAATGGGAGCCTTGCTACACTGATGGGCGGGATGTAAATTGCCAACAGCCACTCTGGAGAAGTGTACGGTGTGTCCTGAAACATCTAAAAAACACAGCTTAGAGAGCATAGGGCACTTCCACTCATGGGGGTATAAATTGGGAAAATGAAAAATCAGCAAGACACAAGCACCCCAAAATTTAGGGCTGCTCTGTTGACAAGGACCTCCACTTCATTCCACCTTCAATATCCCAGGAAAGAGAAAAATGCATAAAGAAGTTGTGGTCCTTATGTACAATGGAATATCACTCAGCCATGAAATCAATGTCATAAGGCTAGTAGCAGCATGATGAGTGGATTTAGGTTCGACGATTCTAAGTGAAATAAGTCACACAGAAAAGGACACTTCTCATAAGGTATCACTTATAGAGGGAATGTAAAAACCGTTACACTTGAACTGAATTACAAAACAGAACAGAGTCACACATGCAGAAAACACACTATGGCTACTTAACGGGAAAGGTGAGGTGGGGTGATACATAAAACAAGGGTTTCAAATTAGCTCAGATACCGTTCCATAAACCCAATATGTAATAGACAAGACCTACTCCTTGCTCAGAGAACTGGACTCAACACGCCCTATTCACCGCACAAGAATATATCTGACTAGTAATAATCTTCAAACCTATGTATTGATATCTCTCTGTTAGTGTGTCAAGTGGGTGTAAAGCGGCATAAACACAGCAGTGAAAAGCAGCTAAACCCCATTGTAAAAATAAATTACTTTGAAAAACCAATGAAACAAAGACAGTGAAAGAGAGAGAAATACTTACACAATGCGTTCAGGGGCTGTGATGCAACCTGGATTGACCATATCTAGACCCACAGCTGGATGAGACATAAGGGTGGACACTCTTGGGGCTGAGAGGTTTGTTGAGGTTGGGTGAGCAAACGCAGACCCTTTAAAGTAATACTGCGTGGTACCCATCGCATGGGTCCCAAATCTCCAGGTTCAAGGACATCTTCCTACATCGAAAACATGCATGAGAAAACAAAAAGATGGTACACCATGTGATGGGGAAAGGTTTCTAAAACGCACCTCATTTCTCTTCTCCTTGTGCCCGGGTTGGCCATTCCAGCCGCTTTACTAACAATCTCCCTACTTGGAGCATCAGCACCTTTAACCTCCTGTTCCGTACAGGTTGCAATTTGTCCTGAGGATGAACGGGTAGACGGGGAACCAGTGAGAGACTAGCTCTTGGTGTTGGGACAGGCACAGGTCACTCTATCTTCCCATCAGGAAGAAGAATTAACCACAGGCTCATCCACCCCCCGGGAACCAGAACAGGGCCTGAAGCCATCCTGCGCTTTTGCGGCCAGCTCCCAAAAAAGCGAGTTGTAAAATGGAGCTTCAGGGCACTGCAATTCACAAACCTGCAGAGTTATAAATCATAACTCTCGTCCACAAATATATTGAGGGAAGGCAAAGAAGAGGATTTGAAATCAAGGCAGATTTGCAGGAAACAGATTCCAGGAGGTAGATTCGAATCGCCTTTAAAGCACATGAAAAGCGGCAAAACGTTGACAATCATGCCCTTGGCCAAAAAGGGCGTATGCGTTTTTTCCTGAATATATTCAGGAAAAAACCCATACGCCCTTTTTGGCCAACCAAGCAACCTGGAAAGGCAAATCAGGGCTACAAAGAAGACTCGCTACCCATCGGTCAAAAGGGCCATGCTGAAAAAAGTCTCAAAACCAGAAATGCAGGACAGGCCATGGAGAAATGGGAGCCTTGCTACACTGATGGGCGCGATGTAAATTGCCAACAGCCACTCTGGAGAAGTGTACGGTGTGTCTTGAAACATCTAAAAAACACAGCTTAGAGAGCATAGGGCACTTCCACTCATGGGGGTATAAATTGGGAAAATGAAAAATCAGCAAGACACAAACACCCCAAAGTTTAGGGCTGCTCTGTTGACAAGGACCTCCACTTCATTCCACCTTCAATATCCCAGGAAAGAGAAAAATGGATAAAGAAGTTGTGGTCCTTATGTACAATGGAATATCACTCAGCCATGAAATCAATGTCATAAGGCTAGTAGCAGCATGATGAGTGGATTTAGGTTCGACGATTCTAAGTGAAATAAGTCACACAGAAAAGGACACTTCTCATAAGGTATCACTTATAGAGGGAATGTAAAAACCGTTACACTTGAACTGAATTACAAAACAGAACAGAGTCACACATGCAGAAAACACACTATGGCTGCTTAACGGGAAAGGTGAGGTGGGGTGATACATAAAACAAGCGTTTCAAATTAGCTCAGATACCGTTCCATAAACCCAATATGTAATAGACAAGACCTACTCCTTGCTCAGAGAACTGGACTCAACACGCCCTATTCACCGCACAAGAATATATCTGACTAGTAATAATCTTAAAACCTATGTATTGATATCTCTCTGTTAGTGTGTCAAGTGGGTGTAAAGCGGCATAAACACAGCAGTGAAAAGCAGCTAAACCCCAGTATAAAAATAAATTACTTCGAAAAACCCATGAAACAAAGACAGTGAAAGAGAGAGAAATTCTTACACAATGCGTTCAGGGGCTGTGATGCAACCTGGATTGACCATATCTAGACCCACAGCTGGATGAGACATAAGGGTGGACACTCTTGGGGCTGAGAGGTTTGGTGAGGTTGGGTGAGCAAACGCAGACCCTTTAAAGTAATACTGCGTGGTACCCATCGCATGGGTCCCAAATCTCCAGGTTCAAGGACATCTTCATACATCGAAACCATGCATGAGAAAACAAAAAGATGGTACACCATGTGATGGGGAAAGGTTTCTAAAACGCACCTCATTTCTCTTCTCCTTGTGCCCGGGGTCGCCATTCCAGCCGCTTTACTAACAATCTCCCTACTTGGAGCATCAGCACCTTTAACCTACTGTTCCGTACAGGTTGCAATTTGTCCTGAGGCTGAACGGGAAGATGGGGAACCAGTCAGAGACTACCTCTTGTTGTTGGGACAGGAACAGGTCACTCTATTTTCCCATCAGGAAGAAGAATTAACCACAGGCTCATCCTCCACCGCCCCCCCCCGGAAGCAGAACAGGGCCTGAAGCCATCCTGCGCTTTTGCGGCCAGCTCCCAAAAAAGCGAGTTGTAAAATGGAGCTTCAGGGCACTGCAATTCACAAACCTGCAGAGTTATAAATGATAACTCTCGTCCACAAATATATTGAGGGAAGGCAAAGAAGAGGATTTGAAATCAAGGCAGAATTGCAGGAAACAGATTTCAGGAGGTAGATTCGAATCGCCTTTAAAGCACATGAAAAGCGGCAAAACGTTGACAATGATGCCCTTGGCCAAAAAGGGCCTATGCGTTTTTTCCTGAATATATTCAGGAAAAAACCCATACGCCCTTTTTGGCCAACCAAGCAACCTGGAAAGGCAAATCAGGGCTACAAAGAAGACTCGCTACCCATCGGTCAAAAGGGCCATGCTGAAAAAAGTCTCAAAACCAGAAATGCAGGACAGGCCATGGAGAAATGGGAGCCTTGCTACACTGATGGGCGCAATGTAAATTGCCAACAGCCACTCTGGAGAAGTGTACGGTGTGTCTTGAAACATCTAAAAAACACAGCTTAGAGAGCATAGGGCACTTCCACTCATGGGGGTATAAATTGGGAAAATGAAAAATCAGCAAGACACAAGCACCCCAAAGTTTAGGGCTGCTCTGTTGACAAGGACCTCCACTTCATTCCACCTTCAATATCCCAGGAAAGAGAAAAATGGATAAAGAAGTTGTGGTCCTTATGTACAATGGAATATCACTCAGCCATGAAATCAATGTCATAAGGCTAGTAGCAGCATGATGAGTGGATTTAGGTACGACGATTCTAAGTGAAATAAGTCACACAGAAAAGGACACTTCTCATAAGGTATCACTTATAGAGGGAATGTAAAAACCGTTACACTTGAACTGAATTACAAAACAGAACAGAGTCACACATGCAGAAAACACACTATGGCTGCTTAAAGGGAAAGGTGAGGTGTGGTGATACATAAAACAAGGGTTTCAAATTAGCTCAGATACCGTTCCATAAACCCAATATGTAATAGACAAGACCTACTCCTTGCTCAGAGAACTGGACTCAACACGCCCTATTCACCACACAAGAATATATCTGACTAGTAATAATCTTAAAACCTATGTATTGATATCTCTCTGTTAGTGTGTCAAGTGGGTGTAAAGCAGCATAAACACAGCAGTGAAAAGCAGCTAAACCCCATTATAAAAATAAATTACTTTTACAAACCCATGAAACAAAGACAGTGAAAGAGAGAGAAATTCTTACACAATGCGTTCAGGGGCTGTGATGCAACCTGGATTGACCATATCTAGACCCACAGCTGGATGAGACATAAGGGTGGACACTCTTGGGGCTGAGAGGTTTGGTGAGGTTGGGTGAGCAAACGCAAACCCTTTAAAGTAATACTGCGTGGTACCCATCGCATGGGTCCCAAATCTCCAGGTTCAAGGGCATCTTCCTACATCGAAAACATGCACGAGAAACCCAGAAGATGGTACACCGTGTGATGGGGAAAAATATCTAAAACGCTCCTCATTTCTCATCTCCTTGTGCCCGGGTTCTCCATTCCAGCCGCTTTACTAGCAATCTCCTTATTTGGAGCATCAGCACCTTTAACCTCCTGTTCCGTACAGGTTGCAATTTGTCCTGAGGATGAACGGGTAGACGGGGAACCAGTGAGAGACTAGCTCTTGGTGTTGGGACAGGCACAGGTCACTCTATCTTCCCATCAGGAAGAAGAATTAACCACAGGCTCATCCACCCCCCGGGAACCAGAACAGGGCCTGAAGCCATTATGCGCTTTTGCGGCCAGCTCCCAAAAAAGCGAGTTGTAAAATGGAGCTTCAGGGCACTGCAATTCACAAACCTGCAGAGTTATAAATCATAACTCTCGTCCACAAATATATTGAGGGAAGGCAAAGAAGAGGATTTGAAATCAAGGCAGATTTGCAGGAAACAGATTCCAGGAGGTAGATTCAAATCGCCTTTAAAGCACATGAAAAGCGGCAAAACGTTGACAATGATGCCCTTGGCCAAAAAGGGCGTATGCGTTTTTTCCTGAATATATTCAGGAAAAAACGCATACGCCCTTTTTGGCCAACCAAGCAACCTGGAAAGGCAAATCAGCGCTACAAAGAAGACTCGCTACCCATCGGTCAAAAGGGCCATGCTGAAAAATGTCTCAAAACCAGAAATGCAGGACAGGCCATGGAGAAATGGGAGCCTTGCTACACTGATGGGCGGGATGTAAATTGCCAACAGCCACTCTGGAGAAGTGTACGGTGTGTCCTGAAACATCTAAAAAACACAGCTTAGAGAGCATAGGGCACTTCCACTCATGGGGGTATAAATTGGGAAAATGAAAAATCAGCAAGACACAAGCACCCCAAAGTTTAGGGCTGCTCTGTTGACAAGGACCTCCACTTCATTCCACCTTCAATATCCCAGGAAAGAGAAAAATGGATAAAGAAATTGTGGTCCTTATGTACAATGGAATATCACTCAGCCATGAAATCGATGTCATAAGGCTAGTAGCAGCATGATGAGTGGATTTAGGTACGACGATTCTAAGTGAAATAAGTCACACAGAAAAGGACACTTCTCATAAGGTATCACTTATAGAGGGAATGTAAAAACTGTTACACTTGAACTGAATTACAAAACAGAACAGAGTCACACATGCAGAAAACACACTATGGCTGCTTATCGGGAAAGGTGAGGTGGGGTGATACATAAAACAAGGGTTTCAAATTAGCTCAGATACCGTTCCATAAACCCAATATGTAATAGACAAGACCTACTCCTTGCTCAGAGAACTGGACTCAACACGCCCTATTCACCGCACAAGAATATATCTGACTAGTAATAATCTTAAAACCTATGTATTGATATCTCTCTGTTAGTGTGTCTAGTGGGTGTAAAGCGGCATAAACACAGCAGTGAAAAGCAGCTAAACCCCATTGTAAAAATAAATTACTTTGAAAAACCAATGAAACAAAGACAGTGAAAGAGAGAGAAATACTTACACAATGCGTTCAGGGGCTGTGATGCAACCTGGATTGACCATATCTAGACCCACAGCTGGATGAGACATAAGGGTGGACACTCTTGGGGCTGAGAGGTTTGTTGAGGTTGGGTGAGCAAACGCAGACCCTTTAAAGTAATACTGCGTGGTACCCATCGCATGGGTCCCAAATCTCCAGGTTCAAGGACATCTTCCTACATCGAAAACATGCATGAGAAAACAAAAAGATGGTACACCATGTGATGGGGAAAGGTTTCTAAAACGCACCTCATTTCTCTTCTCCTTGTGCCCGGGTTGGCCATTCCAGCCGCTTTACTAACAATCTCCCTACTTGGAGCATCAGCACCTTTAACCTCCTGTTCCGTACAGGTTGCAATTTGTCCTGAGGATGAACGGGTAGACGGGGAACCAGTGAGAGACTAGCTCTTGGTGTTGGGACAGGCACAGGTCACTCTATCTTCCCATCAGGAAGAAGAATTAACCACAGGCTCATCCACCCCCCGGGAACCAGAACAGGGCCTGAAGCCATCCTGCGCTTTTGCGGCCAGCTCCCAAAAAAGCGAGTTGTAAAATGGAGCTTCAGGGCACTGCAATTCACAAACCTGCAGAGTTATAAATCATAACTCTCGTCCACAAATATATTGAGGGAAGGCAAAGAAGAGGATTTGAAATAAAGGCAGATTTGCAGGAAACAGATTCCAGGAGGTAGATTCAAATCGCCTTTAAAGCACATGAAAAGCGGCAAAACGTTGACAATGATGCCCTTGGCCAAAAAGGGCGTATGCGTTTTTTCCTGAATATATTCAGGAAAAAACGCATACGCCCTTTTTGGCCAACCAAGCAACCTGGAAAGGCAAATCAGCGCTACAAAGAAGACTCGCTACCCATCGGTCAAAAGGGCCATGCTGAAAAAAGTCTCAAAACCAGATATGCAGGACAGGCCATGGAGAAATGGGAGCCTTGCTACACTGATGGGCGGGATGTAAATTGCCAACAGCCACTCTGGAGAAGTGTACGGTGTGTCCTGAAACATCTAAAAAACACAGCTTAGAGAGCATAGGGCACTTCCACTCATGGGGGTATAAATTGGGAAAATGAAAAATCAGCAAGACACAAGCACCCCAAAGTTTAGGGCTGCTCTGTTGACAAGGACCTCCACTTCATTCCACCTTCAATATCCCAGGAAAGAGAAAAATGGATAAAGAAGTTGTGGTCCTTATATACAATGGAATATCACTCAGCCATGAAATCAATGTCATAAGGCTAGTAGCAGCATGATGAGTGGATTTAGGTTCGACGATTCTAAGTGAAATAAGTCACACAGAAAAGGACACTTCTCATAAGGTATCACTTATAGAGGGAATGTAAAAACCGTTACACTTGAACTGAATTACAAAACAGAACAGAGTCACACATGCAGAAAACACACTATGGCTGCTGAACGGGAAAGGTGAGGTGGGGTGATACATCAAACAAGCGTTTCAAATTAGCTCAGATACCGTTCCATAAACCCAATATGTAATAGACAAGACCTACTCCTTGCTCAGAGAACTGGACTCAACACGCCCTATTCACCGCACAAGAATATATCTGACTAGTAATAATCTTAAAACCTATGTATTGATATCTCTCTGTTAGTGTGTCAAGTGGGTGTAAAGCGGCATAAACACAGCAGTGAAAAGCAGCTAAACCCCAGTATAAAAATAAATTACTTCGAAAAACCCATGAAACAAAGACAGTGAAAGAGAGAGAAATTCTTACACAATGCGTTCAGGGGCTGTGATGCAACCTGGATTGACCATATCTAGACCCACAGCTGGATGAGACATAAGGGTGGACACTCTTGGGGCTGAGAGGTTTGGTGAGGTTGGGTGAGCAAACGCAGACCCTTTAAAGTAATACTGCGTGGTACCCATCGCATGGGTCCCAAATCTCCAGGTTCAAGGACATCTTCCTACATCGAAAACATGCATGAGAAAACAAAAAGATGGTACACCATGTGATGGGGAAAGGTTTCTAAAACGCACCTCATTTCTCTTCTCCTTGTGCCCGGGGTCGCCATTCCAGCCGCTTTACTAACAATCTCCCTACTTGGAGCATCAGCACCTTTAACCTCCTGTTCCGTACAGGTTGCAATTTGTCCTGAGGCTGAACGGGAAGATGGGGAACCAGTGAGAGACTACCTCTTGTTGTTGGGACAGGAACAGGTCACTCTATTTTCCCATCAGGAAGAAGAATTTACCACAGGCTCATCCTCCCCCCCCCCCGAAAGCAGAACAGGGCCTGAAGCCATCCTGCGCTTTTGCGGCCAGCTCCCAAAAAAGCGAGTTGTAAAATGGAGCTTCAGGGCACTGCAATTCACAAACCTGCAGAGATATAAATGATAACTCTCGTCCACAAATATATTGAGGGAAGGCAAAGAAGAGGATTTGAAATCAAGGCAGAATTGCAGGAAACAGATTTCAGGAGGTAGATTCGAATCGCCTTTAAAGCACATGAAAAGCGGCAAAACGTTGACAATGATGCCCTTGGCCAAAAAGGGCGTATGCGTTTTTTCCTGAATATATTCAGGAAAAAATGCATACGCCCTTTTTGGCCAACAAAGCAACCTGGAAAGGCAAATCAGGGCAACAAAGAAGACTCGCTACCCATCGGTCAAAAGGGCCATGCTGAAAAAGTCTCAAAACCAGAAATGCAGGACAGGCCATGGAGAAATGGGAGCCTTGCTACACTGATGGGCGGGATGTAAATTGCCAACAGCCACTCTGGAGAAGTGTACGGTGTGTCCTGAAACATCTAAAAAACACAGCTTAGAGAGCATAGGGCACTTCCACTCATGGGGGTATAAATTGGGAAAATGAAAAATCAGCAAGAAACAAACACCCCAAAGGTTAGGGCTGCTCTGTTGACAAGGACCTCCACTTCATTCCACCTTCAATATCCCAGGAAAGAGAAAAATGGATAAAGAAGTTGTGGTCCTTATGTACAATGGAATATCACTCAGCCATGAAATCAATGTCATAAGGCTAGTAGCAGCATGATGAGTGGATTTAGGTACGACGATTCTAAGTGAAATAAGTCAAACAGAAAAGGACACCTCTCATAAGGTATCACTTATAGAGGGAATGTAAAAAGCGTTACACTTGAACTGAATTACAAAACAGAACAGAGTCACACATGCAGAAAACACACTATGGCTGCTTAACGGGAAAAGTGAGGTGGGGTGATACATAAAACAAGGGTTTCAAATTAGCTCAGATACCGTTCCATAAACCCAATATGTAATAAACAAGACCTACTCCTTGCTCAGAGAACTGGACTCAACACGCCCTATTCACCGCACAAGAATATATCTGACTAGTAATAATCTTCAAACCTATGTATTGATATCTCTCTGTTAGTGTGTCAAGTGGGTGTAAAGCGGCATAAACACAGCAGTGAAAAGCAGCTAAACCCCAGTATAAAAATAAATTACTTCGAAAAACCCATGAAACAAAGACAGTGAAAGAGAGAGAAATTCTTACACAATGCGTTCAGGGGCTGTGATGCAACCTAGATTGACCATATCTAGACACACAGCTGGATGAGACATAAGGGTGGACACTCTTGGGGCTGAGAGGTTTGGTGAGGTTGGGTGAGCAAACGCAGACCCTTTAAGTAATACTGCGTGGTACCCATCGCATGGGTCCCAAATCTCCAGGTTCAAGGACATCTTCCTACATCGAAAACATGCATGAGAAAACAAAAAGATGGTACACCATGTGATGGGGAAAGGTTTCTAAAACGCACCTCATTTCTCTTCTCCTTGTGCCCGGGGTCGCCATTCCAGCCGCTTTACTAACAATCTCCCTACTTGGAGCATCAGCACCTTTAACCTCCTGTTCCGTACAGGTTGCAATTTGTCCTGAGGATGAACGGGTAGACGGGGAACCAGTGAGAGACTAGCTCTTGTTGTTGGCACAGGCACAGGTCACTCTATTTTCCCATCAGGAAGAAGAATTAACCACAGGCTCATCCTCCCCCCCGGAACCAGAACAGGGCCTGAAGCCATCCTGCGCTTTTGCGGCCAGCTCCCAAAAAAGCGAGTTGTAAAATGGAGCTTCAGGGCACTGCAATTCCCAAACCTGCAGAGTTATAAATGATAACTCTCGTCCACAAATATATTGAGGGAAGGCAAAGAAGAGGATTTGAAATCAAGGCAGAATTGCAGGAAACAGATTTCAGGAGGTAGATTCGAATCGCCTTTAAAGCACATGAAAAGCGGCAAAACGTTGACAATGATGCCCTTGGCCAAAAAGGGCGTATGCGTTTTTTCCTGAATATATTCAGGAAAAAACCCATACGCCCTTTTTGGCCAACCAAGCAACCTGGAAAGGCAAATCAGCGCTACAAAGAAGACTCGCTACCCATCTGTCAAAAGGGCCATGCTGAAAAAAGTCTCAAAACCAGAAATGCAGGACAGGCCATGGAGAAATGGGAGCCTTGCTACACTGATGGGCGGGATGTAAATTGCCAACAGCCACTCTGGAGAAGTGTACGGTGTGTCCTGAAACATCTAAAAAACACAGCTTAGAGAGCATAGGGCACTTCAACTCATGGGGGTATAAATTGGGAAAATGAAAAATCAGCAAGACACAAGCACCCCAAAGTTTAGGGCTGCTCTGTTGACAAGGACCTCCACTTCATTCCACCTTCAATATCCCAGGAGGGAGAAAAATGGATAAAGAACTTGTGGTCCTTATGTACAATGGAATATCACTCAGCCATGAAATCAATGTCATAAGGCTAATAGCAGCATGATGAGTGGATTTAGGTTCGACGATTCTAAGTGAAATAAGTCACACAGAAAAGGACACTTCTCATAAGGTATCACTTATAGAGGGAATGTAAAAACCGTTACACTTGAACTGAATTACAAAACAGAACAGAGTCACACATGCAGAAAACACACTATGGCTGCTTAACGGGAAAGGTGAGGTGGGGTGATACATAAAACAAGCGTTTCAAATTAGCTCAGATACCGTTCCATAAACCCAATATGTAATAGACAAGACCTACTCCTTGCTCAGAGAACTGGACTCAACACGCCCTATTCACCGCACAAGAATATATCTGACTAGTAATAATCTTAAAACCTATGTATTGATATCTCTCTGTTAGTGTGTCAAGTGGGTGTAAAGCGGCATAAACACAGCAGTGAAAAGCAGCTAAACCCCAGTATAAAAATAAATTACTTCGAAAAACCCATGAAACAAAGACAGTGAAAGAGAGAGAAATTCTTACACAATGCGTTCAGGGGCTGTGATGCAACCTGGATTGACCATATCTAGACCCACAGCTGGATGAGACATAAGGGTGGACACTCTTGGGGCTGAGAGGTTTGGTGAGGTTGGGTGAGCAAATGCAGACCCTTTAAAGTAATACTGCGTGGTACCCATCACATGGGTCCCAAATCTCCAGGTTCAAGGACATCTTCCTACATCGAAAACATGCATGAGAAAACAAAAAGATGGTACACCATGTGATGGGGAAAGGTTTCTAAAACGCACCTCAATTCTCTTCTCCTTGTGCCCGGGGTCGCCATTCCAGCCGCTTTACTAACAATCTCCCTACTTGGAGCATCAGCACCTTTAACCTCCTGTTCCGTACAGGTTGCAATTTGTCCTGAGGCTGAACGGGAAGATGGGGAACCAGTGAGAGACTACCTCTTGTTGTTGGGACAGGAACAGGTCACTCTATTTTCCCATCAGGAAGAAGAATTAACCACAGGCTCATCCTCCCCCCCCCCCCCGGAACCAGAACAGGGCCTGAAGCCATCCTGCGCTTTTGCGGCCAGCTCCCAAAAAAGCGAGTTGTAAAATGGAGCTTCAGGGCACTGCAATTCACAAACCTGCAGAGTTATAAATGATAACTCTCGTCCACAAATATATTGAGGGAAGGCAAAGAAGAGGATTTGAAATCAAGGCAGAATTGCAGGAAACAGATTTCAGGAGGTAGATTCGAATCGCCTTTAAAGCACATGAAAAGCGGCAAAACGTTGACAATGATGCCCTTGGCCAAAAAGGGCGTATGCGTTTTTTCCTGAATATATTCAGGAAAAAATGCATACGCCCTTTTTGGCCAACCAAGCAACCTGGAAAGGCAAATCAGGGCAACAAAGAAGACACGCTACCCATCGGTCAAAAGGGCCATGCTGAAAAAAGTCTCAAAACCAAAAATGCAGGACAGGCCATGGAGAAATGGGAGCCTTGCTACACTGATGGGCGGGATGTAAATTGCCAACAGCCACTTTGGAGAAGTGTACGGTGTGTCCTGAAACATCTAAAAAACACAGCTTAGAGAGCATAGGGCACTTCCACTCATGGGGGTATAAATTGGGAAAATGAAAAATCAGCAAGACACAAACACCCCAAAGTTTAGGGCTGCTCTGTTGACAAGGACCTCCACTTCATTCCACCTTCAATATCCCAGGAAAGAGAAAAATGGATAAAGAAGTTGTGGTCCTTATGTACAATGGAATATCACTCAGCCATGAAATCAATGTCATAAGGCTAGTAGCAGCATGATGAGTGGATTTAGGTTCGACGATTCTAAGTGAAATAAGTCACACAGAAAAGGACACTTCTCATAAGGTATCACTTATAGAGGGAATGTAAAAACCGTTACACTTGAACTGAATTACAAAACAGAACAGAGTCACACATGCAGAAAACACACTATGGCTACTTAACGGGAAAGGTGAGGTGGGGTGATACATAAAACAAGGGTTTCAAATTAGCTCAGATACCGTTCCATAAACCCAATATGTAATAGACAAGACCTACTCCTTGCTCAGAGAACTGGACTCAACACGCCCTATTCACCGCACAAGAATATATCTGACTAGTAATAATCTTAAAACCTATGTATTGATATCTCTCTGTTAGTGTGTCAAGTGGGTGTAAAGCGGCATAAACACAGCAGGGAAAAGCAGCTAAACCCCATTGTAAAAATAAATTACTTTGAAAAACCAATGAAACAAAGACAGTGAAAGAGAGAGAAATACTTACACAATGCGTTCAGGGGCTGTGATGCAACCTGGATTGACCATATCTAGACCCACAGCTGGATGAGACATAAGGGTGGACACTCTTGGGGCTGAGAGGTTTGGTGAGGTTGGGTGAGCAAACGCAGACCCTTTAAAGTAATACTGCGTGGTACCCATCGCATGGGTCCCAAATCTCCAGGTTCAAGGACATCTTCCTACATCGAAAGCATGCATGAGAAAACAAAAAGATGGTACACCATGTGATGGGGAAAGGTTTCTAAAACGCACCTCATTTCTCTTCTCCTTGTGCCCGGGGTGGCCATTCCAGCCGCTTTACTAACAATCTCCCTACTTGGAGCATCAGCACCTTTAACCTCCTGTTCCGTACAGGTTGCAATTTGTCCTGAGGCTGAACGGGAAGATGGGGAACCAGTGAGAGACTACCTCTTGTTGTTGGGACAGGAACAGGTCACTCTATTTTCCCATCAGGAAGAAGAATTTACCACAGACTCATCCTCCCCCCCCCCGGAACCAGAATAGGGCCTGAAGCCATCCTGCGCTTTTGCGGCCAGCTCCCAAAAAAGCGAGTTGTAAAATGGAGCTTCAGGGCACTGCAATTCACAAACCTGCAGAGAAATAAATGATAACTCTCGTCCACAAATATATTGAGGGAAGGCAAAGAAGAGGATTTGAAATCAAGGCAGAATTGCAGGAAACAGATTTCAGGAGGTAGATTCGAATCGCCTTTAAAGCACATGAAAAGCGGCAAAACGTTGACAATGATGCCCTTGGCCAAAAAGGGCGTATGCGTTTTTTCCTGAATATATTCAGGAAAAAACGCATACGCCCTTTTTGGCCAACCAAGCAACCTGGAAAGGCAAATCAGGGCAACAAAGAAGACTCGCTACCCATCGGTCAAAAGGGCCATGCTGAAAAAAGTCTCAAAACCAGAAATGCAGGACAGGCCATGGAGAAATGGGAGCCTTGCTACACTGATGGGCGGGATGTAAATTGCCAACAGCCACTCTGGAGAAGTGTACGGTGTGTCCTGAAACATCTAAAAAACACAGCTTAGAGAGCATAGGGCACTTCCACTCATGGGGGTATAAATTGGGAAAATGAAAAATCAGCAAGAAACAAACACCCCAAAGTTTAGGGCTGCTCTGTTGACAAGGACCTCCACTTCATTCCACCTTCAATATCCCAGGAAAGAGAAAAATGGATAAAGAAGTTGTGGTCCTTATGTACAATGGAATATCACTCAGCCATGAAATCAATGTCATAAGGCTAGTAGCAGCATGATGAGTGGATTTAGGTACGACGATTCTAAGTGAAATAAGTCACACAGAAAAGGACACTTCTCATAAGGTATCACTTATAGAGGGAATGTAAAAAGCGTTACACTTGAACTGAATTACAAAACAGAACAGAGTCACACATGCAGAAAACACACTATGGCTGCTTAACGGGAAAGGTGAGGTGGGGTGATACATAAAACAAGGGTTTCAAATTAGCTCAGATACCGTTCCATAAACCCAATATGTAATAGACAAGACCTACTCCTTGCTCAGAGAACTGGACTCAACAGGCCCTATTCCCTGCACAAGAATATATCTGACTAGTAATAATCTTAAAACCTATGTATTGATATCTCTCTGTTAGTGTGTCAAGTGGGTGTAAAGCGGCATAAACACAGCAGGGAAAAGCAGCTAAACCCCAGTATAAAAATAAATTACTTCGAAAAACCCATGAAACAAAGACAGTGAAAGAGAGTGAAATTCTTACACAATGCGTTCAGGGGCTGTGATGCAACCTAGATTGACCATATCTAGACCCACAGCTGGATGAGACATAAGGGTGGACACTCTTGGGGCTGAGAGGTTTGGTGAGGTTGGGTGAGCAAACGCAGACCCTTTAAAGTAATACTGCGTGGTACCCATCGCATGGGTCCCAAATCTCCAGGTTCAAGGACATCTTCCTACATCGAAAACATGCATGAGAAAACAAAAAGATGGTACACCATGTGATGGGGAAAGGTTTCTAAAACGCACCTCATTTCTCTTCTCCTTGTGCCCGGGGTCGCCATTCCAGCCGCTTTACTAACAATCTCCCTACTTGGAGCATCAGCACCTTTAACCTCCTGTTCCGTACAGGTTGCAATTTGTCCTGAGGATGAACGGGTAGACGGGGAACCAGTGAGAGACTAGCTCTTGTTGTTGGCACAGGCACAGGTCACTCTATTTTCCCATCAGGAAGAAGAATTAACCACAGGCTCATCCTCCCCCCCGGAACCAGAACAGGGCCTGAAGCCATCCTGCGCTTTTGCGGCCAGCTCCCAAAAAAGCGAGTTGTAAAATGGAGCTTCAGGGCACTGCAATTCAAAAACCTGCAGAGTTATAAATGATAACTCTCGTCCACAAATATATTGAGGGAAGGCAAAGAAGAGGATTTGAAATCAAGGCAGAATTGCAGGAAACAGATTTCAGGAGGTAGATTCGAATCGCCTTTAAAGCACATGAAAAGCGGCAAAACGTTGACAATGATGCCCTTGGCCAAAAAGGGCGTATGCGTTTTTTCCTGAATATATTCAGGAAAAAACCCATACGCCCTTTTTGGCCAACCAAGCAACCTGGAAAGGCAAATCAGGGCTACAAAGAAGACTCGCTACCCATCGGTCAAAAGGGCCATGCTGAAAAAAGTCTCAAAACCAGAAATGCAGGACAGGCCATGGAGAAATGGGAGCCTTGCTACACTGATGGGCGTGATGTAAATTGCAAACAGCCACTCTGGAGAAGTGTACGGTGTGTCTTGAAACATCTAAAAAACACAGCTTAGAGAGCATAGGGCACTTCCACTCATGGGGGTATAAATTGGGAAAATGAAAAATCAGCAAGACACAAACACCCCAAAGTTTAGGCCAGCTCTGTTGACAAGGACCTCCACTTCATTCCACCTTCAATATCCCAGGAAAGAGAAAAATGGATAAAGAAGTTGTGGTCCTTATGTACAATGGAATATCACTCAGCCATGAAATCAATGTCATAAGGCTAGTAGCAGCATGATGAGTGGATTTAGGTACGACGATTCTAAGTGAAATAAGTCACACAGAAAAGGACACTTCTCATAAGGTATCACTTATAGAGGGAATGTAAAAACCGTTACACTTGAACTGAATTACAAAACAGAACAGAGTCACACATGCAGAAAACACACTATGGCTGCTTAACGGGAAAGGTGAGGTGGGGTGATACATAAAACAAGCGTTTCAAATTAGCTCAGATACCGTTCCATAAACCCAATATGTAATAGACAAGACCTACTCCTTGCTCAGAGAACTGGACTCAACACGCCCTATTCACCGCACAAGAATATATCTGACTAGTAATAATCTTAAAACCTATGTATTGATATCTCTCTGTTAGTGTGTCAAGTTGGTGTAAAGCGGCATAAACACAGCAGTGAAAAGCAGCTAAACCCCAGTATAAAAATAAATTACTTCGAAAAACCCATGAAACAAAGACAGTGAAAGAGAGAGAAATTCTTACACAATGCGTTCAGGGGCTGTGATGCAACCTGGATTGACCATATCTAGACCCACAGCTGGATGAGACATAAGGGTGGACACTCTTGGGGCTGAGAGGTTTGGTGAGGTTGGGTGAGCAAACGCAGACCCTTTAAAGTAATACTGCGTGGTACCCATCCCATGGGTCCCAAATCTCCAGGTTCAAGGGCATCTTCCTACATCGAAAACAGGCACGAGAAACCCAGAAGATGGTACACCGTGTGATGGGGAAAAATATCTAAAACGCACCTCATTTCTCATCTCCTTGTGCCCGGGTTCTCCATTCCAGCCGCTTTACTAGCAATCTCCTTATTTGGAGCATCAGCACCTTTAACCTCCTGTTCCGTGCAGGTTGCAATTTGTCCTGAGGATGAACGGGAAGACGGGGAACCAGTGAGAGACTAGCTCTTGGTGTTGGGACAGGCACAGGTCACTCTATTTTCCCATCAGGAAGAAGAATTAACCACAGGCTCATCATCCCCCCCGGAACCAGAAGAGGGCCTGAAGCCATCCAGCGCTTTTGCGGCCAGCTCCCAAAAAAGCGAGTTGTAAAATGGAGCTTCAGGGCACTGCAATTCACAAACCTGCAGAGTTATAAATGATAACTCTCGTCCACAAATATATTGAGGGAAGGCAAAGAAGAGGATTTGAAATCAAGGCAGAATTGCAGGAAACAGATTTCAGGAGGTAGATTCGAATCGCCTTTAAAGCACATGAAAAGCGGCAAAACGTTGACAATGATGCCCTTGGCTAAAAATGGCGTATGCGTTTTTTCCTGAATATATTCAGGAAAAAACGCATACGCCCTTTTTGGCCAACCAAGCAACCTAGAAAGGCAAATCAGCGCTATAAAGAAGACTCGCTATCCATCGGTCAAAAGGGCCATGCTGAAAAAAGTCTCAAAACCAGAAATGCGGGACAGGCCATGGAGAAATGGGAGCCTTGCTACACTGATGGGCGGGATGTAAATTGCCAACAGCCACTCTGGAGAAGTGTACGGTGTGTCTTGAAACATCTAAAAAACACAGCTTAGAGAGCATAGGGCACTTCCACTCATGGGGGTATAAATTGGGAAAATGAAAAATCAGCAAGACACAAGCACCCCAAAGTTTAGGGCTACTCTGTTGACAAGGACCTCCACTTCATTCCACCATCAATATCCCAGGAAAGAGAAAAATGGATAAAGAAGTTGTGGTCCTTATGTACAATGGAATATCACTCAGCCATGAAATCGATGTCATAAGGCTAGTAGCAGCATGAGAGTGGATTTAGGTACGACGATTCTAAGTGAAATAAGTCACACAGAAAAGGACACTTCTCATAAGGTATCACTTATAGAGGGAATGTAAAAACTGTTACACTTGAACTGAATTACAAAACAGAACAGAGTCACACATACAGAAAACGCACTATGGCTGCTTAACGGGAAAGGGGAGGTGGGGTGATACATAAAAGAAGCGTTTCAAATTAGCTCAGATACCGTTCCATAAACCCAATATGTAATAGACAAGACCTACTCCTTGCTCAGAGAACTGGACTCAACACGCCCTATTCACCGCACAAGAATATATCTGACTAGTAATAATCTTAAAACGTATGTATTGATATCTCTCTGTTAGTGTGTCAAGTGGGTGTAAAGCGGCATAAACACAGCAGTGAAAAGCAGCTAAACCCCAGTATAAAAATAAATTACTTCGAAAAACCCATGAAACAAAGACAGTGAAAGAGAGAGAAATACTTACACAATGCGTTCAGGGGCTCTGATGCAACCTGGATTGACCATATCTAGACCCACAGCTGGACGAGACATAAGGGTGGACACTCTTGGGGCTGAGAGGTTTGGTGAGGTTGGGTGAGCAAACGCAGACCCTTTAAAGTAATACTGCGTGGTACCCATCGCATGGGTCCCAAATCTCCAGGTTCAAGGACATCTTCCTACATCGAAAACATGCATGAGAAAACAAAAAGATGGTACACCATGTGATGGGGAAAGGTTTCTAAAACGCACCTCATTTCTCTTCTCCTTGTGCCCGGGGTCGCCATTCCAGCCGCTTTACTAACAATCTCCCTACTTGGAGCATCAGCACCTTTAACCTCCTGTTCCGTACAGGTTGCAATTTGTCCTGAGGATGAACGGGTAGACGGGGAACCAGTGAGAGACTAGCTCTTGTTGTTGGCACAGGCATAGGTCACTCTATTTTCCCATCAGGAAGAAGAATTAACCACAGGCTCATCATCACCCCCGGAACCAGAACAGGGCCTGAAGCCATCCTGCGCTTTTGCGGCCAGCTCCCAAAAAAGCGAGTTGTAAAATGGAGCTTCAGGGCACTGCAATTCACAAACCTGCAGAGTTATAAATCATAACTCTCGTCCACAAATATATTGAGGGAAGGCAAAGAAGAGGATTTGAAATCAAGGCAGAATTGCAGGAAACAGATTTCAGGAGGTAGATTCGAATCGCCTTTAAAGCACATGAAAAGCGGCAAAACGTTGACAATGATGCCCTTGGCCAAAAAGGGCGTATGCGTTTTTTCCTGAATATATTCAGGAAAAAACCCATACGCCCTTTTTGGCCAACCAAGCAACCTGGAAAGGCAAATCAGGGCTACAAAGAAGACTCGCTACCCATCGGTCAAAAGGGCCATGCTGAAAAAAGTCTCAAAACCAGAAATGCAGGACAGGCCATGGAGAAATGGGAGCCTTGCTACACTGATGGGCGCAATGTAAATTGCCAACAGCCACTCTGGAGAAGTGTACGGTGTGTCTTGAAACATCTAAAAAACACAGCTTAGAGAGCATAGGGCACTTCCACTCATGGGGGTATAAATTGGGAAAATGAAAAATCAGCAAGACACAAGCACCCCAAAGTTTAGGGCTGCTCTGTTGACAAGGACCTCCACTTCATTCCACCTTCAATATCCCAGGAGGGAGAAAAATGGATAAAGAAGTTGTGGTCCTTATGTACAATGGAATATCACTCAGCCATGAAATCAATGTCATAAGGCTAGTAGCAGCATGATGAGTGGATTTAGGTACGACGATTCTAAGTGAAATAAGTCACACAGAAAAGGACACTTCTCATAAGGTATCACTTATAGAGGGAATGTAAAAACCGTTACACTTGAACTGAATTACAAAACAGAACAGAGTCACACATGCAGAAAACACACTATGGCTGCTTAAAGGGAAAGGTGAGGTGGGGTGATACATAAAACAAGGGTTTCAAATTAGCTCAGATACCGTTCCATAAACCCAATATGTAATAGACAAGACCTACTCCTTGCTCAGAGAACTGGACTCAACACGCCCTATTCACCACACAAGAATATATCTGACTAGTAATAATCTTAAAACCTATGTATTGATATCTCTCTGTTAGTGTGTCAAGTGGGTGTAAAGCAGCATAAACACAGCAGTGAAAAGCAGCTAAACCCCATTATAAAAATAAATTACTTTTACAAACCCATGAAACAAAGACAGTGAAAGAGAGAGAAATTCTTACACAATGCGTTCAGGGGCTGTGATGCAACCTGGATTGACCATATCTAGACCCACAGCTGGATGAGACATAAGGGTGGACACTCTTGGGGCTGAGAGGTTTGGTGAGGTTGGGTGAGCAAACGCAGACCCTTTAAAGTAATACTGCGTGGTACCCATCGCATGGGTCCCAAATCTCCAGGTTCAAGGACATCTTCCTACATCGAAAACATGCATGAGAAAACAAAATGATGGTACACCATGTGATGGGGAAAGGTTTCTAAAACGCACCTCATTTCTCTTCTCCTTGTGCCCGGGTTGGCCATTCCAGCCGCTTTACTAACAATCTCCCTACTTGGAGCATCAGCACCTTTAACCTCCTGTTCCGTACAGGTTGCAATTTGTCCTGAGGATGAACGGGTAGACGGGGAACCAGTGAGAGACTAGCTCTTGGTGTTGGGACAGGCACAGGTCACTCTATCTTCCCATCAGGAAGAAGAATTAACCACAGGCTCATCCACCCCCCGGGAACCAGAACAGGGCCTGAAGACATCCTGCGCTTTTGCGGCCAGCTCCCAAAAAAGCGAGTTTTAAATGGAGCTTCAGGGCACTGCAATTCACAAACCTGCAGAGTTATAAATCATAACTCTCGTCCACAAATATATTGAGGGAAGGCAAAGAAGAGGATTTGAAATCAAGGCAGATTTGCAGGAAACAGATTCCAGGAGGTAGATTCAAATCGCCTTTAAAGCACATGAAAAGCGGCAAAACGTTGACAATGATGCCCTTGGCCAAAAAGGGCGTATGCGTTTTTTCCTGAATATATTCAGGAAAAAACGCATACGCCCTTTTTGGCCAACCAAGCAACCTGGAAAGGCAAATCAGCGCTACAAAGAAGACTCGCTACCCATCGGTCAAAAGGGCCATGCTGAAAAAAGTCTCAAAACCAGAAATGCAGGACAGGCCATGGAGAAATGGGAGCCTTGCTACACTGATGGGCGGGATGTAAATTGCCAACAGCCACTCTGGAGAAGTGTACGGTGTGTCCTGAAACATCTAAAAAACACAGCTTAGAGAGCATAGGGCACTTCCACTCATGGGGGTATAAATTGGGAAAATGAAAAATCAGCAAGACACAAGCACCCCAAAGTTTAGGGCTGCTCTGTTGACAAGGACCTCCACTTCATTCCACCTTCAATATCCCAGGAAAGAGAAAAATGGATAAAGAAGTTGTGGTCCTTATGTACAATGGAATATCACTCAGCCATGAAATCAATGTCATAAGGCTAGTAGCAGCATGATGAGTGGATTTAGGTTCGACGATTCTAAGTGAAATAAGTCACACAGAAAAGGACACTTCTCATAAGGTATCACTTATAGAGGGATTGTAAAAACCGTTACACTTGAACTGAATTACAAAACAGAACAGAGTCACACATGCAGAAAACACACTATGGCTGCTTATCGGGAAAGGTGAGGTGGGGTGATACATAAAACAAGGGTTTCAAATTAGCTCAGATACCGTTCCATAAACCCAATATGTAATAGACAAGACCTACTCCTTGCTCAGAGAACTGGACTCAACACGCCCTATTCACCGCACAAGAATATATCTGACTAGTAATAATCTTAAAACCTATGTATTGATATCTCTCTGTTAGTGTGTCAAGTGGGTGTAAAGCGGCATAAACACAGCAGTGAAAAGCAGCTAAACCCCATTGTAAAAATAAATTACTTTGAAAAACCAATGAAACAAAGACAGTGAAAGAGAGAGAAATACTTACACAATGCGTTCAGGGGCTGTGATGCAACCTGGATTGACCATATCTAGACCCACAGCTGGATGAGACATAAGGGTGGACACTCTTGGGGCTGAGAGGTTTGTTGAGGTTGGGTGAGCAAACGCAGACCCTTTAAAGTAATACTGCGTGGTACCCATCGCATGGGTCCCAAATCTCCAGGTTCAAGGACATCTTCCTACATCGAAAACATGCATGAGAAAACAAAAAGATGGTACACCATGTGATGGGGAAAGGTTTCTAAAACGCACCTCATTTCTCTTCTCCTTGTGCCCGGGTTGGCCATTCCAGCTGCTTTACTAACAATCTCCCTACTTGGAGCATCAGCACCTTTAACCTCCTGTTCCGTACAGGTTGCAATTTGTCCTGAGGATGAACGGGTAGACGGGGAACCAGTGAGAGACTAGCTCTTGGTGTTGGGACAGGCACAGGTCACTCTATCTTCCCATCAGGAAGAAGAATTAACCACAGGCTCATCCACCCCCCGGGAACCAGAACAGGGCCTGAAGCCATCCTGCACTTTTGCGGCCAGCTCCCAAAAAAGCGAGTTGTAAAATGGAGCTTCAGGGCACTGCAATTCACAAACCTGCAGAGTTATAAATCATAACTCTCGTCCACAAATATATTGAGGGAAGGCAAAGAAGAGGATTTGAAATCAAGGCAGATTTGCAGGAAACAGATTCCAGGAGGTAGATTCAAATCGCCTTTAAAGCACATGAAAAGCGGCAAAACGTTGACAATGATGCCCTTGGCCAAAAAGGGCGTATGCGTTTTTTCCTGAATATATTCAGGAAAAAACGCATACGCCCTTTTTGGCCAACCAAGCAACCTGGAAAGGCAAATCAGCGCTACAAAGAAGACTCGCTACCCATCGGTCAAAAGGGCCATGCTGAAAAAAGTCTCAAAACCAGAAATGCAGGACAGGCCATGGAGAAATGGGAGCCTTGCTACACTGATGGGCGGGATGTAAATTGCCAACAGCCACTCTGGAGAAGTGTATGGTGTGTCCTGAAACATCTAAAAAACACAGCTTAGAGAGCATAGGGCACTTCCACTCATGGGGGTATAAATTGGGAAAATGAAAAATCAGCAAGACACAAGCACCCCAAAGTTTAGGGCTGCTCTGTTGACAAGGACCTCCACTTCATTCCACCTTCAATATCCCAGGAAAGAGAAAAATGGATAAAGAAGTTGTGGTCCTTATATACAATGGAATATCACTCAGCCATGAAATCAATGTCATAAGGCTAGTAGCAGCATGATGAGTGGATTTAGGTTCGACGATTCTAAGTGAAATAAGTCACACAGAAAAGGACACTTCTCATAAGGTATCACTTATAGAGGGAATGTAAAAACCGTTACACTTGAACTGAATTACAAAACAGAACAGAGTCACACATGCAGAAAACACACTATGGCTGCTTAACGGGAAAGGTGAGGTGGGGTGATACATAAAACAAGCGTTTCAAATTAGCTCAGATACCGTTCCATAAACCCAATATGTAATAGACAAGACCTACTCCTTGCTCAGAGAACTGGACTCAACACGCCCTATTCACCGCACAAGAATATATCTGACTAGTAATAATCTTAAAACCTATGTATTGATATCTCTCTGTTAGTGTGTCAAGTGGGTGTAAAGCGGCATAAACACAGCAGTGAAAAGCAGCTAAACCCCAGTATAAAAATAAATTACTTTTACAAACCCATGAAACAAAGACAGTGAAAGAGAGAGAAATTCTTACACAATGCGTTCAGGGGCTGTGATGCAACCTGGATTGACCATATCTAGACCCACAGCTGGATGAGACATAAGGGTGGACACTCTTGGGGCTGAGAGGTTTGGTGAGGTTGGGTGAGCAAACGCAGACCCTTTAAAGTAATACTGCGTGGTACCCATCGCATGGGTCCCAAATCTCCAGGTTCAAGGACATCTTCCTACATCGAAAACATGCATGAGAAAACAAAAAGATGGTACACCATGTGATGGGGAAAGGTTTCTAAAACGCACCTCATTTCTCTTCTCCTTGTGCCCGGGGTCGCCATTCCAGCCGCTTTACTAACAATCTCCCTACTTGGAGCATCAGCACCTTTAACCTCCTGTTCCGTACAGGTTGCAATTTGTCCTGAGGATGAACGGGAAGATGGGGAACCAGTGAGAGACTACCTCTTGTTTTTGGGACAGGAACAGGTCACTCTATTTTCCCATCAGGAAGAAGAATTTACCACAGGCTCATCCTCCCCCCCCCCGGAACCAGAACAGGACCTGAAGCCATCCTGCGCTTTTGCGGCCAGCTCCCAAAAAAGCGAGTTGTAAAATGGAGCTTCAGGGCACTGCAATTCACAAACCTGCAGAGTTATAAATCATAACTCTCGTCCACAAATATATTGAGGGAAGGCAAAGAAGAGGATTTGAAATCAAGGCAGATTTGCAGGAAACAGATTCCAGGAGGTAGATTCAAATCGCCTTTAAAGCACATGAAAAGCGGCAAAACGTTGACAATGATGCCCTTGGCCAAAAAGGGCGTATGCGTTTTTTCCTGAATATATTCAGGAAAAAACGCATACGCCCTTTTTGGCCAACCAAGCAACCTGGAAAGGCAAATCAGCGCTACAAAGAAGACTCGCTACCCATCGGTCAAAAGGGCCATGCTGAAAAAAGTCTCAAAACCAGAAATGCAGGACAGGCCATGGAGAAATGGGAGCCTTGCTACACTGATGGGCGGGATGTAAATTGCCAACAGCCACTCTGGAGAAGTGTACGGTGTGTCCTGAAACATCTAAAAAACACAGCTTAGAGAGCATAGGGCACTTCCACTCATGGGGGTATAAATTGGGAAAATGAAAAATCAGCAAGACACAAGCACCCCAAAGTTTAGGGCTGCTCTGTTGACAAGGACCTCCACTTCATTCCACCTTCAATATCCCAGGAAAGAGAAAAATGGATAAAGAAGTTGTGGTCCTTATGTACAATGGAATATCACTCAGCCGTGAAATCAATGTCATAAGGCTAGTAGCAGCATGATGAGTGGATTTAGGTTCGACGATTCTAAGTGAAATAAGTCACACAGAAAAGGACACTTCTCATAAGGTATCACTTATAGAGGGAATGTAAAAACCGTTACACTTGAACTGAATTACAAAACAGAACAGAGTCACACATGCAGAAAACACACTATGGCTGCTTATCGGGAAAGGTGAGGTGGGGTGATACATAAAACAAGGGTTTCAAATTAGCTCAGATACCGTTCCATAAACCCAATATGTAATAGACAAGACCTACTCCTTGCTCAGAGAACTGGACTCAACACGCCCTATTCACCGCACAAGAATATATCTGACTAGTAATAATCTTAAAACCTATGTATTGATATCTCTCTGTTAGTGTGTCAAGTGGGTGTAAAGCGGCATAAACACAGCAGTGAAAAGCAGCTAAACCCCATTGTAAAAATAAATTACTTTGAAAAACCAATGAAACAAAGACAGTGAAAGAGAGAGAAATACTTACACAATGCGTTCAGGGGCTGTGATGCAACCTGGATTGACCATATCTAGACCCACAGCTGGATGAGACATAAGGGTGGACACTCTTGGGGCTGAGAGGTTTGTTGAGGTTGGGTGAGCAAACGCAGACCCTTTAAAGTAATACTGCGTGGTACCCATCGCATGGGTCCCAAATCTCCAGGTTCAAGGGCATCTTCCTACATCGAAAACATGCATGAGAAAACAAAAAGATGGTACACCATGTGATGGGGAAAGGTTTCTAAAACGCACCTCATTTCTCTTCTCCTTGTGCCCGGGTTCGCCATTCCAGCCGCTTTACTAACAATCTCCCTACTTGGAGCATCAGCACCTTTAACCTCCTGTTCCGTACAGGTTGCAATTTGTCCTGAGGATGAACGGGTAGACGGGGAACCAGTGAGAGACTAGCTCTTGGTGTTGGGACAGGCACAGGTCACTCTATCTTCCCATCAGGAAGAAGAATTAACCACAGGCTCATCCACCCCCCGGGAACCAGAACAGGGCCTGAAGCCATCCTGCGCTTTTGCGGCCAGCTCCCAAAAAAGCGAGTTGTAAAATGGAGCTTCAGGGCACTGCAATTCACAAACCTGCAGAGTTATAAATCATAACTCTCGTCCACAAATATATTGAGGGAAGGCAAAGAAGAGGATTTGAAATCAAGGCAGATTTGCAGGAAACAGATTCCAGGAGGTAGATTCAAATCGCCTTTAAAGCACATGAAAAGCGGCAAAACGTTGACAATGATGCCCTTGGCCAAAAAGGGCGTATGCGTTTTTTCCTGAATATATTCAGGAAAAAACGCATACGCCCTTTTTGGCCAACCAAGCAACCTGGAAAGGCAAATCAGCGCTACAAAGAAGACTCGCTACCCATCGGTCAAAAGGGCCATGCTGAAAAAAGTCTCAAAACCAGAAATGCAGGACAGGCCATGGAGAAATGGGAGCCTTGCTACACTGATGGGCGGGATGTAAATTGCCAACAGCCACTCTGGAGAAGTGTATGGTGTGTCCTGAAACATCTAAAAAACACAGCTTAGAGAGCATAGGGCACTTCCACTCATGGGGGTATAAATTGGGAAAATGAAAAATCAGCAAGACACAAGCACCCCAAAGTTTAGGGCTGCTCTGTTGACAAGGACCTCCACTTCATTCCACCTTCAATATCCCAGGAAAGAGAAAAATGGATAAAGAAGTTGTGGTCCTTATATACAATGGAATATCACTCAGCCATGAAATCAATGTCATAAGGCTAGTAGCAGCATGATGAGTGGATTTAGGTTCGACGATTCTAAGTGAAATAAGTCACACAGAAAAGGACACTTCTCATAAGGTATCACTTATAGAGGGAATGTAAAAACCGTTACACTTGAACTGAATTACAAAACAGAACAGAGTCACACATGCAGAAAACACACTATGGCTGCTTAACGGGAAAGGTGAGGTGGGGTGATACATCAAACAAGCGTTTCAAATTAGCTCAGATACCGTTCCATAAACCCAATATGTAATAGACAAGACCTACTCCTTGCTCAGAGAACTGGACTCAACACGCCCTATTCACCGCACAAGAATATATCTGACTAGTAATAATCTTAAAACCTATGTATTGATATCTCTCTGTTAGTGTGTCAAGTGGGTGTAAAGCGGCATAAACACAGCAGTGAAAAGCAGCTAAACCCCAGTATAAAAATAAATTACTTTTACAAACCCATGAAACAAAGACAGTGAAAGAGAGAGAAATTCTTACACAATGCGTTCAGGGGCTGTGATGCAACCTGGATTGACCATATCTAGACCCACAGCTGGATGAGACATAAGGGTGGACACTCTTGGGGCTGAGAGGTTTGGTGAGGTTGGGTGAGCAAACGCAGACCCTTTAAAGTAATACTGCGTGGTACCCATCGCATGGGTCCCAAATCTCCAGGTTCAAGGGCATCTTCCTACATCGAAAACATGCATGAGAAAACAAAAAGATGGTACACCATGTGATGGGGAAAGGTTTCTAAAACGCACCTCATTTCTCTTCTCCTTGTGCCCGGGGTCACCATTCCAACCGCTTTACTAACAATCTCCCTACTTGGAGCATCAGCACCTTTAACCTCCTGTTCCGTACAGGTTGCAATTTGTCCTGAGGATGAACGGGTAGACGGGGAACCAGTGAGAGACTAGCTCTTGTTGTTGGCACAGGCACAGGTCACTCTATTTTCCCATCAGGAAGAAGAATTAACCACAGGCTCATCATCCCCCCCGGAACCAGAACAGGGCCTGAAGCCATCCTGCGCTTTTGCGGCCAGCTCCCAAAAAAGCGAGTTGTAAAATGGAGCTTCAGGGCACTGCAATTCACAAACCTGCAGAGTTATAAATGATAACTCTCGTCCACAAATATATTGAGGGAAGGCAAAGAAGAGGATTTGAAATCAAGGCAGAATTGCAGGAAACAGATTTCAGGAGGTAGATTCGAATCGCCTTTAAAGCACATGAAAAGCGGCAAAACGTTGACAATGATGCCCTTGGCCAAAAAGCGCGTATGCGTTTTTTCCTGAATATATTCAGGAAAAAACCCATACGCCCTTTTTGGCCAACCAAGCAACCTGGAAAGGCAAATCAGGGCTACAAAGAAGACTCGCTACCCATCGGTCAAAAGGGCCATGCTGAAAAAAGTCTCAAAACCAGAAATGCAGGACAGGCCATGGAGAAATGGGAGCCTTGCTACACTGATGGGCGCGATGTAAATTGCCAACAGCCACTCTGGAGAAGTGTACGGTGTGTCTTGAAACATCTAAAAAACACAGCTTAGAGAGCATAGGGCACTTCCACTCATGGGGGTATAAATTGGGAAAATGAAAAATCAGCAAGACACAAGCACCCCAAAGTTTAGGGCTGCTCTGTTGACAAGGACCTATACTTCATTCCACCTTCAATATCCCAGGAAAGAGAAAAATGGATAAAGAAGTTGTGGTCCTTATGTACAATGGAATATCACTCAGCCATGAAATCAATGTCATAAGGCTAATAGCAGCATGATGAGTGGATTTAGGTACGACGATTCTAAGTGAAATAAGTCACACAGAAAAGGACACTTCTCATAAGGTATCACTTATAGAGGGAATGTAAAAACCGTTACACTTGAACTGAATTACAAAACAGAACAGAGTCACACATGCAGAAAACACACTATGGCTGCTTAAAGGGAAAGGTGAGGTGGGGTGATACATAAAACAAGGGTTTCAAATTAGCTCAGATACCGTTCCATAAACCCAATATGTAATAGACAAGACCTACTCCTTGCTCAGAGAACTGGACTCAACACGCCCTATTCACCACACAAGAATATATCTGACTAGTAATAATCTTAAAACCTATGTATTGATATCTCTCTGTTAGTGTGTCAAGTGGGTGTAAAGCAGCATAAACACAGCAGTGAAAAGCAGCTAAACCCCATTATAAAAATAAATTACTTTTACAAACCCATGAAACAAAGACAGTGAAAGAGAGAGAAATTCTTACACAATGCGTTCAGGGGCTGTGATGCAACCTGGATTGACCATATCTAGACCCACAGCTGGATGAGACATAAGGGTGGACACTCTTGGGGCTGAGAGGTTTGGTGAGGTTGGGTGAGCAAACGCAGACCCTTTAAAGTAATACTGCGTGGTACCCATCGCATGGGTCCCAAATCTCCAGGTTCAAGGGCATCTTCCTACATCGAAAACATGCATGAGAAAACAAAAAGATGGTACACCATGTGATGGGGAAAGGTTTCTAAAACGCACCTCATTTCTCTTCTCCTTGTGCCCGGGTTCGCCATTCCATCTGCTTTACTAACAATCTCCCTACTTGGAGCATCAGCACCTTTAACCTCCTGTTCCGTACAGGTTGCAATTTGTCCTGAGGATGAACGGGTAGACGGGGAACCAGTGAGAGACTAGCTCTTGGTGTTGGGACAGGCACAGGTCACTCTATTTTCCCATCAGGAAGAAGAATTAACCACAGGCTCATCCTCCCCCCCGGAACCAGAACAGGGCCTGAAGCCATCCTGCGCTTTTGCGGCCAGCTCCCAAAAAAGCGAGTTGTAAAATGGAGTTTCAGGGCACTGCAATTCCCAAACCTGCAGAGTTATAAATGATAACTCTCGTCCACAAATATATTGAGGGAAGGCAAAGAAGAGGATTTGAAATCAAGGCAGAAATGCAGGACACAGATTTCAGGAGGTAGATTCGAATCGCCTTTAAAGCACATGAAAAGCGGCAAAACGTTGACAATGATGCCCTTGCCCAAAAAGGGCGTATGCGTTTTTTCCTGAATATATTCAGGAAAAAACGCATACGCCCTTTTTGGCCAACCAAGCAACCTGGAAAGGCAAATCAGGGCTACAAAGAAGACTCGCTACCCATCGGTCAAAAGGGCCATGCTGAAAAAAGTCTCAAAACCAGAAATGCAGGACGGGCCATGGAGAAATGGGAGCCTTGCTACACTGATGGGCGGGATGTAAATTGCCAACAGCCACTCTGGAGAAGTGTACGGTGTGTCCTGAAACATCTAAAAAACACAGCTTAGAGAGCATAGGGCACTTCCACTCATGGGGGTATAAATTGGGAAAATGAAAAATTAGCAAGACACAAGCACCCCAAAGTTTAGGGCTGCTCTGTTGACAAGGACCTCCACTTCATTCCACCTTCAATATCCCAGGAAAGAGAAAAATGGATAAAGAAGTTGTGGTCCTTATGTACAATGGAATATCACTCAGCCATGAAATCAATGTCATAAGGCTAGTAGCAGCATGATGAGTGGATTTAGGTACGACGATTCTAAGTGAAATAAGTCACACAGAAAAGGACACTTCTCATAAGGTATCACTTATAGAGGGACTGTAAAAACCGTTACACTTGAACTGAATTACAAAACAGAACAGAGTCACACATGCAGAAAACACAGTATGGCTGCTTAACGGGAAAGGTGAGGTGGGGTGACACATCAAACAAGGGTTTCAAATTAGCTCAGATACCGTTCCATAAACCCAATATGTAATAGACAAGACGTACTCCTTGCTCAGAGAACTGGACTCAACACGCCCTATTCACCGCACAAGAATATATCTGACTAGTAATAATCTTAAAACCTATGTATTGATATCTCTCTGTTAGTGTGTCAAGTGGGTGTAAAGCGGCATAAACACAGCAGTGAAAAGCAGCTAAACCCCAGTATAAAAATAAATTACTTTTACAAACCCATGAAACAAAGACAGTGAAAGAGAGAGAAATTCTTACACAATGCGTTCAGGGGCTGTGATGCAACCTGGATTGACCATATCTAGACCCACAGCTGGATGAGACATAAGGGTGGACACTCTTGGGGCTGAGAGGTTTGGTGAGGTTGGGTGAGCAAACGCAGACCCTTTAAAGTAATACTGCGTGGTACCCATCGCATGGGTCCCAAATCTCCAGGTTCAAGGGCATCTTCCTACATCGAAAACATGCATGAGAAAACAAAAAGATGGTACACCATGTGATGGGGAAAGGTTTCTAAAACGCACCTCATTTCTCTTCTCCTTGTGCCCGGGTTTGCCATTCCATCCGCTTTACTAACAATCTCCCTACTTGGAGCATCAGCACCTTTAACCTCCTGTTCCGTACAGGTTGCAATTTGTCCTGAGGATGAACGGGTAGACGGGGAACCAGTGAGAGACTAGCTCTTGGTGTTGGGACAGGCACAGGTCACTCTATTTTCCCATCAGGAAGAAGAATTAACCACAGGCTCATCCTCCCCCCCGGAACCAGAACAGGGCCTGAAGCCATCCTGCGCTTTTGCGGCCAGCTCCCAAAAAAGCGAGTTGTAAAATGGAGCTTCAGGGCACTGCAATTCCCAAACCTGCAGAGTTATAAATGATAACTCTCGTCCACAAATATATTGAGGGAAGGTAAAGAAGAGGATTTGAAATCAAGGCAGAATTGCAGGAAACAGATTTCAGGAGGTAGATTCGAATCGCCTTTAAAGCACATGAAAAGCGGCAAAACGTTGACAATGATGCCCTTGCCCAAAAAGGGCGTATGCGTTTTTTCCTGAATATATTCAGGAAAAAACGCATACGCCCTTTTTGGCCAACCAAGCCACCTGGAAAGGCAAATCAGCGCTACAAAGAAGACTCGCTACCCATCGGTCAAAAGGGCCATGCTGAAAAAAGTCTCAAAACCAGAAATGCAGGACAGGCCATGGAGAAATGGCAGCCTTGCTACACTGATGGGCGGGATGTAAATTGCCAACAGCCACTCTGGAGAAGTGTACGGTGTGTCCTGAAACATCTAAAAAACACAGCTTAGAGAGCATAGGGCACTTCCACTCATGGGGGTATAAATAGGGAAAATGAAAAATCAGCAAGACACAAGCACCCCAAAGTTTAGGGCTGCTCTGCTGACAAGGACCTCCACTTCATTCCACCTTCAATATCCCAGGAAAGAGAAAAATGGATAAAGAAGTTGTGGTCCTTATGTACAATGGAATATCACTCAGCCATGAAATCAATGTCATAAGGCTAGTAGCAGCATGATGAGTGGATTTAGGTACGACGATTCTAAGTGAAATAAGTCACACAGAAAAGGACACTTCTCATAAGGTATCACTTATAGAGGGACTGTAAAAACCGTTTCACTTGAACTGAATTACAAAACAGAACAGAGTCACACATGCAGAAAACACACTATGGCTGCTTAACGGGAAAGGTGAGGTGGGGTGATACATAAAACAAGGGTTTCAAATTAGCTCAGATACCGTTCCATAAACCCAATATGTAATAGACAAGACCTACTCCTTGCTCAGAGAACTGGACTCAACACGCCCTATTCACCGCACAAGAATATATCTGACTAGTAATAATCTTAAAACCTATGTATTGATATCTCTCTGTTAGTGTGTCAAGTGGGTGTAAAGCGGCATAAAAACAGCAGTGAAAAGCAGCTAAACCCCATTATAAAAATAAATTACTTTGAAAAACCCATGAAACAAAGACAGTGAAAGAGAGAGAAATTCTTACACAATGCGTTCAGGGGCTGTGATGCAACCTGGATTGACCATATCTAGACCCACAGCTGGATGAGACATAAGGGTGGACACTCTTGGGGCTGAGAGGTTTGGTGAGGTTGGGTGAGCAAACGCAGACCCTTTAAAGTAATACTGCGTGGTACCCATCGCATGGGTCCCAAATCTCCAGGTTCAAGGGCATCTTCCTACATCGAAAACATGCATGAGAAAACAAAAAGATGGTACACCATGTGATAGGGAAAGGTTTCTAAAACGCACCTCATTTCTCTTCTCCTTGTGCCCGGGTTCGCCATTCCATCCGCTTTACTAAAAATCTCCCTACTTGGAGCATCAGCACCTTTAACCTCCTGTTCCCTACAGGTTGCAATTTGTCCTGAGGATGAACGGGTAGACGGGGAACCAGTGAGAGACTAGCTCTTGTTGTTGGCACAGGCACAGGTCACTCTATTTTCCCATCAGGAAGAAGAATTAACCACAGGCTCATCCTCCCCCCCGGAACCAGAACAGGGCCTGAAGCCATCCTGCGCTTTTGCGGCCAGCTCCCAAAAAAGCGAGTTGTAAAATGGAGCTTCAGGGCACTGCAATTCAAAAACCTGCAGAGTTATAAATGATAACTCTCGTCCACAAATATATTGAGGGAAGGCAAAGAAGAGGATTTGAAATCAAGGCAGAATTGCAGGAAACAGATTTCAGGAGGTAGATTCGAATCGCCTTTAAAGCACATGAAAAGCGGCAAAACGTTGACAATGATGCCCTTGGCCAAAAAGGGCGTATGCGTTTTTTCCTGAATATATTCAGGAAAAAACCCATACGCCCTTTTTGGCCAACCAAGCAACCTGGAAAGGCAAATCAGGGCTACAAAGAAGACTCGCTACCCATCGGTCAAAAGGGCCATGCTGAAAAAAGTCTCAAAACCAGAAATGCAGGACAGGCCATGGAGAAATGGGAGCCTTGCTACACTGATGGGCGTGATGTAAATTGCAAACAGCCACTCTGGAGAAGTGTACGGTGTGTCTTGAAACATCTAAAAAACACAGCTTAGAGAGCATAGGGCACTTCCACTCATGGGGGTATAAATTGGGAAAATGAAAAATCAGCAAGACACAAACACCCCAAAGTTTAGGCCTGCTCTGTTGACAAGGACCTCCACTTCATTCCACCTTCAATATCCCAGGAAAGAGAAAAATGGATAAAGAAGTTGTGGTCCTTATGTACAATGGAATATCACTCAGCCATGAAATCAATGTCATAAGGCTAGTAGCAGCATGATGAGTGGATTTAGGTACGACGATTCTAAGTGAAATAAGTCACACAGAAAAGGACACTTCTCATAAGGTATCACTTATAGAGGGAATGTAAAAACCGTTACACTTGAACTGAATTACAAAACAGAACAGAGTCACACATGCAGAAAACACACTATGGCTGCTTAACGGGAAAGGTGAGGTGGGGTGATACATAAAACAAGCGTTTCAAATTAGCTCAGATACCGTTCCATAAACCCAATATGTAATAGACAAGACCTACTCCTTGCTCAGAGAACTGGACTCAACACGCCCTATTCACCGCACAAGAATATATCTGACTAGTAATAATCTTAAAACCTATGTATTGATATCTCTCTGTTAGTGTGTCAAGTGGGTGTAAAGCGGCATAAACACAGCAGTGAAAAGCAGCTAAACCCCAGTATAAAAATAAATTACTTCGAAAAACCCATGAAACAAAGACAGTGAAAGAGAGAGAAATTCTTACACAATGCGTTCAGGGGCTGTGATGCAACCTGGATTGACCATATCTAGACCCACAGCTGGATGAGACATAAGGGTGGACACTCTTGGGGCTGAGAGGTTTGGTGAGGTTGGGTGAGCAAACGCAGACCCTTTAAAGTAATACTGCGTGGTACCCATCCCATGGGTCCCAAATCTCCAGGTTCAAGGGCATCTTCCTACATCGAAATCATGCACGAGAAACCCAGAAGATGGTACACCGTGTGATGGGGAAAAATATCTAAAACGCACCTCATTTCTCATCTCCTTGTGCCCGGGTTCTCCATTCCAGCCGCTTTACTAGCAATCTCCTTATTTGGAGCATCAGCACCTTTAACCTCCTGTTCCGTGCAGGTTGCAATTTGTCCTGAGGATGAACGGGAAGACGGGGAACCAGTGAGAGACTAGCTCTTGGTGTTGGGACAGGCACATGTCACTCTATTTTCCCATCAGGAAGAAGAATTAACCACAGGCTCATCATAGCCCCCGGAACCAGAAGAGGGCCTGAAGCCATCCAGCGCTTTTGCGGCCAGCTCCCAAAAAGGCGAGTTGTAAAATGGAGCTTCAGGGCACTGCAATTCACAAACCTGCAGAGTTATAAATGATAACTCTCGTCCACAAATATATTGAGGGAAGGCAAAGAAGAGGATTTGAAATCAAGGCAGAATTGCAGGAAACAGATTTCAGGAGGTAGATTCGAATCGCCTTTAAAGCACATGAAAAGCCGCAAAACGTTGACAATGATGCCCTTGGCTAAAAATGGCGTATGCGTTTTTTCCTGAATATATTCAGGAAAAAACGCATACGCCCTTTTTGGCCAACCAAGCAACCTAGAAAGGCAAATCAGCGCTATAAAGAAGACTCGCTATCCATCGGTCAAAAGGGCCATGCTGAAAAAAGTCTCAAAACCAGAAATGCGGGACAGGCCATGGAGAAATGGGAGCCTTGCTACACTGATGGGCGGGATGTAAATTGCCAACAGCCACTCTGGAGAAGTGTACGGTGTGTCCTGAAACATCTAAAAAACACAGCCTAGAGAGCATAGGGCACTTCCACTCATGGGGGTATAAATAGGGAAAATGAAAAATCAGCAAGACACAAGCACCCCAAAGTTTAGGGCTGCTCTGCTGACAAGGACCTCCACTTCATTCCACCTTCAATATCCCAGGAAAGAGAAAAATGGATAAAGAAGTTGTGGTCCTTATGTACAATGGAATATCACTCAGCCATGAAATCAATGTCATAAGGCTAGTAGCAGTATGATGAGTGGATTTAGGTACGACGATTCTAAGTGAAATAAGTCACACAGAAAAGGACACTTCTCATAAGGTATCACTTATAGAGGGACTGTAAAAACCGTTTCACTTGAACTGAATTACAAAACAGAACAGAGTCACACATGCAGAAAACACACTATGGCTGCTTAACGGGAAAGGTGAGGTGGGGTGATACATAAAACAAGGGTTTCAAATTAGCTCAGATACCGTTCCATAAACCCAATATGTAATAGACAAGACCTACTCCTTGCTCAGAGAACTGGACTCAACACGCCCTATTCACCGCACAAGAATATATCTGACTAGTAATAATCTTAAAACCTATGTATTGATATCTCTCTGTTAGTGTGTCAAGTGGGTGTAAAGCGGCATAAAAACAGCAGTGAAAAGCAGCTAAACCCCATTATAAAAATAAATTACTTTGAAAAACCCATGAAACAAACACAGTGAAAGAGAGAGAAATTCTTACACAATGCGTTCAGGGGCTGTGATGCAACCTGGATTGACCATATCTAGACCCACAGCTGGATGAGACATAAGGGTGGACACTCTTGGGGCTGAGAGGTTTGGTGAGGTTGGGTGAGCAAACGCAGACCCTTTAAAGTAATACTGCGTGGTACCCATCGCATGGGTCCCAAATCTCCAGGTTCAAGGGCATCTTCCTACATCGAAAACATGCATGAGAAAACAAAAAGATGGTACACCATGTGATAGGGAAAGGTTTCTAAAACGCACCTCATTTCTCTTCTCCTTGTGCCCGGGTTCGCCATTCCATCCGCTTTACTAAAAATCTCCCTACTTGGAGCATCAGCACCTTTAACCTCCTGTTCCCTACAGGTTGCAATTTGTCCTGAGGATGAACGGGTAGACGGGGAACCAGTGAGAGACCAACTCTTGTTGTTGGCACAGGCACAGGTCACTCTATTTTCCCATCAGGAAGAAGAATTAACCACAGGCTCATCCTCCCCCCCGGAACCAGAACAGGGCCTGAAGCCATCCTGCGCTTTTGCGGCCAGCTCCCAAAAAAGCGAGTTGTAAAATGGAGCTTCAGGGCACTGCAATTCAAAAACCTGCAGAGTTATAAATGATAACTCTCGTCCACAAATATATTGAGGGAAGGCAAAGAAGAGGATTTGAAATCAAGGCAGAATTGCAGGAAACAGATTTCAGGAGGTAGATTCGAATCGCCTTTAAAGCACATGAAAAGCGGCAAAACGTTGACAATGATGCCCTTGGCCAAAAAGGGCGTATGCGTTTTTTCCTGAATATATTCAGGAAAAAACCCATACGCCCTTTTTGGCCAACCAAGCAACCTGGAAAGGCAAATCAGGGCTACAAAGAAGACTCGCTACCCATCGGTCAAAAGGGCCATGCTGAAAAAAGTCTCAAAACCAGAAATGCAGGACAGGCCATGGAGAAATGGGAGCCTTGCTACACTGATGGGCGTGATGTAAATTGCAAACAGCCACTCTGGAGAAGTGTACGGTGTGTCTTGAAACATCTAAAAAACACAGCTTAGAGAGCATAGGGCACTTCCACTCATGGGGGTATAAATTGGGAAAATGAAAAATCAGCAAGACACAAACACCCCAAAGTTTAGGCCTGCTCTGTTGACAAGGACCTCCACTTCATTCCACCTTCAATATCCCAGGAAAGAGAAAAATGGATAAAGAAGTTGTGGTCCTTATGTACAATGGAATATCACTCAGCCATGAAATCAATGTCATAAGGCTAGTAGCAGCATGATGAGTGGATTTAGGTACGACGATTCTAAGTGAAATAAGTCACACAGAAAAGGACACTTCTCATAAGGTATCACTTTTAGAGGGAATGTAAAAACCGTTACACTTGAACTGAATTACAAAACAGAACAGAGTCACACATGCAGAAAACAGACTATGGCTGCTTAACGGGAAAGGTGAGGTGGGGTGATACATAAAACAAGCGTTTCAAATTAGCTCAGATACCGTTCCATAAACCCAATATGTAATAGACAAGACCTACTCCTTGCTCAGAGAACTGGACTCAACACGCCCTATTCACCGCACAAGAATATATCTGACTAGTAATAATCTTAAAACCTATGTATTGATATCTCTCTGTTAGTGTGTCAAGTGGGTGTAAAGCGGCATAAACACAGCAGTGAAAAGCAGCTAAACCCCAGTATAAAAATAAATTACTTCGAAAAACCCATGAAACAAAGACAGTGAAAGAGAGAGAAATTCTTACACAATGCGTTCAGGGGCTGTGATGCAACCTGGATTGACCATATCTAGACCCACAGCTGGATGAGACATAAGGGTGGACACTCTTGGGGCTGAGAGGTTTGGTGAGGTTGGGTGAGCAAACGCAGACCCTTTAAAGTAATACTGCGTGGTACCCATCCCATGGGTCCCAAATCTCCAGGTTCAAGGGCATCTTCCTACATCGAAAACATGCACGAGAAACCCAGAAGATGGTACACCGTGTGATGGGGAAAAATATCTAAAACGCACCTCATTTCTCATCTCCTTGTGCCCGGGTTCTCCATTCCAGCCGCTTTACTAGCAATCTCCTTATTTGGAGCATCAGCACCTTTAACCTCCTGTTCCGTGCAGGTTGCAATTTGTCCTGAGGATGAACGGGAAGACGGGGAACCAGTGAGAGACTAGCTCTTGGTGTTGGGACAGGCACATGTCACTCTATTTTCCCATCAGGAAGAAGAATTAACCACAGGCTCATCATAGCCCCCGGAACCAGAAGAGGGCCTGAAGCCATCCAGCGCTTTTGCGGCCAGCTCCCAAAAAGGCGAGTTGTAAAATGGAGCTTCAGGGCACTGCAATTCACAAACCTGCAGAGTTATAAATGATAACTCTCGTCCACAAATATATTGAGGGAAGGCAAAGAAGAGGATTTGAAATCAAGGCAGAATTGCAGGAAACAGATTTCAGGAGGTAGATTCGAATCGCCTTTAAAGCACATGAAAAGCGGCAAAACGTTGACAATGATGCCCTTGGCTAAAAATGGCGTATGCGTTTTTTCCTGAATATATTCAGGAAAAAACGCATACGCCCTTTTTGGCCAACCAAGCAACCTAGAAAGGCAAATCAGCGCTATAAAGAAGACTCGCTATCCATCGGTCAAAAGGGCCATGCTGAAAAAAGTCTCAAAACCAGAAATGCGGGACAGGCCATGGAGAAATGGGAGCCTTGCTACACTGATGGGCGGGATGTAAATTGCCAACAGCCACTCTGGAGAAGTGTACGGTGTGTCTTGAAACATCTAAAAAACACAGCTTAGAGAGCATAGGGCACTTCCACTCATGGGGGTATAAATTGGGAAAATGAAAAATCAGCAAGACACAAGCACCCCAAAGTTTAGGGCTGCTCTGTTGACAAGGACCTCCACTTCATTCCACCATCAATATCCGAGGAAAGAGAAAAATGGATAAAGAAGTTGTGGTCCTTATGTACAATGGAATATCACTCAGCCATGAAATCGATGTCATAAGGCTAGTAGCAGCATGAGAGTGGATTTAGGTACGACGATTCTAAGTGAAATAAGTCACACAGAAAAGGACACTTCTCATAAGGTATCACTTATAGAGGGAATGTAAAAACTGTTACACTTGAACTGAATTACAAAACGGAACAGAGTCACACATACAGAAAACGCACTATGGCTGCTTAACGGGAAAGGGGAGGTGGGGTGATACATAAAACAAGCGTTTCAAATTAGCTCAGATACCGTTCCATAAACCCAATATGTAATAGACAAGACCTACTCCTTGCTCAGAGAACTGGACTCAACACGCCCTATTCACCGCACAAGAATATATCTGACTAGTAATAATCTTAAAACGTATGTATTGATATCTCTCTGTTAGTGTGTCAAGTGGGTGTAAAGCGGCATAAACACAGCAGTGAAAAGCAGCTAAACCCCAGTATAAAAATAAATTACTTCGAAAAACCCATGAAACAAAGACAGTGAAAGAGAGAGAAATACTTACACAATGCGTTCAGGGGCTCTGATGCAACCTGGATTGACCATATCTAGACCCACAGCTGGACGAGACATAAGGGTGGACACTCTTGGGGCTGAGAGGTTTGGTGAGGTTGGGTGAGCAAACGCAGACCCTTTAAAGTAATACTGCGTGGTACCCATCGCATGGGTCCCAAATCTCCAGGTTCAAGGACATCTTCCTACATCGAAAACATGCATGAGAAAACAAAAAGATGGTACACCATGTGATGGGGAAAGGTTTCTAAAACGCACCTCATTTCTCTTCTCCTTGTGCCCGGGGTCGCCATTCCAGCCGCTTTACTAACAATCTCCCTACTTGGAGCATCAGCACCTTTAACCTCCTGTTCCGTACAGGTTGCAATTTGTCCTGAGGATGAACGGGTAGACGGGGAACCAGGGAGAGACTAGCTCTTGTTGTTGGCACAGGCATAGGTCACTCTATTTTCCCATCAGGAAGAAGAATTAACCACAGGCTCATCATCACCCCCGGAACCAGAACAGGGCCTGAAGCCATCCTGCGCTTTTGCGGCCAGCTCCCAAAAAAGCGAGTTGTAAAATGGAGCTTCAGGGCACTGCAATTCACAAACCTGCAGAGTTATAAATCATAACTCTCGTCCACAAATATATTGAGGGAAGGCAAAGAAGAGGATTTGAAATCAAGGCAGAATTGCAGGAAACAGATTTCAGGAGGTAGATTCGAATCGCCTTTAAAGCACATGAAAAGCGGCAAAACGTTGACAATGATGCCCTTGGCCAAAAAGGGCGTATGCGTTTTTTCCTGAATATATTCAGGAAAAAACCCATACGCCCTTTTTGGCCAACCAAGCAACCTGGAAAGGCAAATCAGGGCTACAAAGAAGACTCGCTACCCATCGGTCAAAAGGGCCATGCTGAAAAAAGTCTCAAAACCAGAAATGCAGGACAGGCCATGGAGAAATGGGAGCCTTGCTACACTGATGGGCGCAATGTAAATTGCCAACAGCCACTCTGGAGAAGTGTACGGTGTGTCTTGAAACATCTAAAAAACACAGCTTAGAGAGCATAGGGCACTTCCACTCATGGGGGTATAAATTGGGAAAATGAAAAATCAGCAAGACACAAGCACCCCAAAGTTTAGGGCTGCTCTGTTGACAAGGACCTCCACTTCATTCCACCTTCAATATCCCAGGAAAGAGAAAAATGGATAAAGAAGTTGTGGTCCTTATGTACAATGGAATATCACTCAGCCATGAAATCAATGTCATAAGGCTAGTAGCAGCATGATGAGTGGATTTAGGTACGACGATTCTAAGTGAAATAAGTCACACAGAAAAGGACACTTCTCATAAGGTATCACTTATAGAGGGAATGTAAAAACCGTTACACTTGAACTGAATTACAAAACAGAACAGAGTCACACATGCAGAAAACACACTATGGCTGCTTAAAGGGAAAGGTGAGGTGGGGTGATACATAAAACAAGGGTTTCAAATTAGCTCAGATACCGTTCCATAAACCCAATATGTAATAGACAAGACCTACTCCTTGCTCAGAGAACTGGACTCAACACGCCCTATTCACCACACAAGAATATATCTGACTAGTAATAATCTTAAAACCTATGTATTGATATCTCTCTGTTAGTGTGTCAAGTGGGTGTAAAGCAGCATAAACACAGCAGTGAAAAGCAGCTAAACCCCATTATAAAAATAAATTACTTTTACAAACCCATGAAACAAAGACAGTGAAAGAGAGAGAAATTCTTACACAATGCGTTCAGGGGCTGTGATGCAACCTGGATTGACCATATCTAGACCCACAGCTGGATGAGACATAAGGGTGGACACTCTTGGGGCTGAGAGGTTTGGTGAGGTTGGGTGAGCAAACGCAGACCCTTTAAAGTAATACTGCGTGGTACCCATCGCATGGGTCCCAAATCTCCAGGTTCAAGGACATCTTCCTACATCGAAAACATGCATGAGAAAACAAAATGATGGTACACCATGTGATGGGGAAAGGTTTCTAAAACGCACCTCATTTCTCTTCTCCTTGTGCCCGGGTTGGCCATTCCAGCCGCTTTACTAACAATCTCCCTACTTGGAGCATCAGCACCTTTAACCTCCTGTTCCGTACAGGTTGCAATTTGTCCTGAGGATGAACGGTTAGACGGGGAACCAGTGAGAGACTAGCTCTTGGTGTTGGGACAGGCACAGGTCACTCTATCTTCCCATCAGGAAGAAGAATTAACCACAGGCTCATCCACCCCCCGGGAACCAGAACAGGGCCTGAAGCCATCCTGCGCTTTTGCGGCCAGCTCCCAAAAAAGCGAGTTTTAAATGGAGCTTCAGGGCACTGCAATTCACAAACCTGCAGAGTTATAAATCATAACTCTCGTCCACAAATATATTGAGGGAAGGCAAAGAAGAGGATTTGAAATCAAGGCAGATTTGCAGGAAACAGATTCCAGGAGGTAGATTCAAATCGCCTTTAAAGCACATGAAAAGCGGCAAAACGTTGACAATGATGCCCTTGGCCAAAAAGGGCGTATGCGTTTTTTCCTGAATATATTCAGGAAAAAACGCATACGCCCTTTTTGGCCAACCAAGCAACCTGGAAAGGCAAATCAGCGCTACAAAGAAGACTCGCTACCCATCGGTCAAAAGCGCCATGCTGAAAAAAGTCTCAAAACCAGAAATGCAGGACAGGCCATGGAGAAATGGGAGCCTTGCTACACTGATGGGCGGGATGTAAATTGCCAACAGCCACTCTGGAGAAGTGTACGGTGTGTCCTGAAACATCTAAAAAACACAGCTTAGAGAGCATAGGGCACTTCCACTCATGGGGGTATAAATTGGGAAAATGAAAAATCAGCAAGACACAAGCACCCCAAAGTTTAGGCCTGCTCTGTTGACAAGGACCTCCACTTCATTCCACCTTCAATATCCCAGGAAAGAGAAAAATGGATAAAGAAGTTGTGGTCCTTATGTACAATGGAATATCACTCAGCCATGAAATCAATGTCATAAGGCTAGTAGCAGCATGATGAGTGGATTTAGGTTCGACGATTCTAAGTGAAATAAGTCACACAGAAAAGGACACTTCTCATAAGGTATCACTTATAGAGGGATTGTAAAAACCGTTACACTTGAACTGAATTACAAAACAGAACAGAGTCACACATGCAGAAAACACACTATGGCTGCTTATCGGGAAAGGTGAGGTGGGGTGATACATAAAACAAGGGTTTCAAATTAGCTCAGATACCGTTCCATAAACCCAATATGTAATAGACAAGACCTACTCCTTGCTCAGAGAACTGGACTCAACACGCCCTATTCACCGCACAAGAATATATCTGACTAGTAATAATCTTAAAACCTATGTATTGATATCTCTCTGTTAGTGTGTCAAGTGGGTGTAAAGCGGCATAAACACAGCAGTGAAAAGCAGCTAAACCCCATTGTAAAAATAAATTACTTTGAAAAACCAATGAAACAAAGACAGTGAAAGAGAGAGAAATACTTACACAATGCGTTCAGGGGCTGTGATGCAACCTGGATTGACCATATCTAGACCCACAGCTGGATGAGACATAAGGGTGGACACTCTTGGGGCTGAGAGGTTTGGTGAGGTTGGGTGAGCAAACGCCGACCCTTTAAAGTAATACTGCGTGGTACCCATCGCATGGGTCCCAAATCTCCAGGTACAAGGGCATCTTCCTACATCGAAAACATGCATGAGAAAACAAAAGGATGGTACACCATGTGATGGGGAAAGGTTTCTAAAACGCACCTCATTTCTCTTCTCCTTGTGCCCGGGTTGGCCATTCCAGCCGCTTTACTAACAATCTCCCTACTTGGAGCATCAGCACCTTTAACCTCCTGTTCCGTACAGGTTGCAATTTGTCCTGAGGATGAACGGGTAGACGGGGAACCAGTGAGAGACTAGCTCTTGGTGTTGGGACAGGCACAGGTCACTCTATCTTCCCATCAGGAAGAAGAATTAACCACAGGCTCATCCACCCCCCGGGAACCAGAACAGGGCCTGAAGCCATCCTGCGCTTTTGCGGCCAGCTCCCAAAAAAGCGAGTTGTAAAATGGAGCTTCAGGGCACTGCAATTCACAAACCTGCAGAGTTATAAATCATAACTCTCGTCCACAAATATATTGAGGGAAGGCAAAGAAGAGGATTTGAAATCAAGGCAGATTTGCAGGAAACAGATTCCAGGAGGTAGATTCAAATCGCCTTTAAAGCACATGAAAAGCGGCAAAACGTTGACAATGATGCCCTTGGCCAAAAAGGGCGTATGCGTTTTTTCCTGAATATATTCAGGAAAAAACGCATACGCCCTTTTTGGCCAACCAAGCAACCTGGAAAGGCAAATCAGCGCTACAAAGAAGACTCGCTACCCATCGGTCAAAAGGGCCATGCTGAAAAAAGTCTCAAAACCAGAAATGCAGGACAGGCCATGGAGAAATGGGAGCCTTGCTACACTGATGGGCGGGATGTAAATTGCCAACAGCCACTCTGGAGAAGTGTATGGTGTGTCCTGAAACATCTAAAAAACACAGCTTAGAGAGCATAGGGCACTTCCACTCATGGGGGTATAAATTGGGAAAATGAAAAATCAGCAAGACACAAGCACCCCAAAGTTTAGGGCTGCTCTGTTGACAAGGACCTCCACTTCATTCCACCTTCAATATCCCAGGAAAGAGAAAAATGGATAAAGAAGTTGTGGTCCTTATATACAATGGAATATCACTCAGCCATGAAATCAATGTCATAAGGCTAGTAGCAGCATGATGAGTGGATTTAGGTTCGACGATTCTAAGTGAAATAAGTCACACAGAAAAGGACACTTCTCATAAGGTATCACTTATAGAGGGAATGTAAAAACCGTTACACTTGAACTGAATTACAAAACAGAACAGAGTCACACATGCAGAAAACACACTATGGCTGCTTAACGGGAAAGGTGAGGTGGGGTGATACATAAAACAAGCGTTTCAAATTAGCTCAGATACCGTTCCATAAACCCAATATGTAATAGACAAGACCTACTCCTTGCTCAGAGAACTGGACTCAACACGCCCTATTCACCGCACAAGAATATATCTGACTAGTAATAATCTTAAAACCTATGTATTGATATCTCTCTGTTAGTGTGTCAAGTGGGTGTAAAGCGGCATAAACACAGCAGTGAAAAGCAGCTAAACCCCAGTATAAAAATAAATTACTTTTACAAACCCATGAAACAAAGACAGTGAAAGAGAGAGAAATTCTTACACAATGCGTTCAGGGGCTGTGATGCAACCTGGATTGACCATATCTAGACCCACAGCTGGATGAGACATAAGGGTGGACACTCTTGGGGCTGAGAGGTTTGGTGAGGTTGGGTGAGCAAACGCAGACCCTTTAAAGTAATACTGCGTGGTACCCATCGCATGGGTCCCAAATCTCCAGGTTCAAGGACATCTTCCTACATCGAAAACATGCATGAGAAAACAAAAAGATGGTACACCATGTGATGGGGAAAGGTTTCTAAAACGCACCTCATTTCTCTTCTCCTTGTGCCCGGGGTCGCCATTCCAGCCGCTTTACTAACAATCTCCCTACTTGGAGCATCAGCACCTTTAACCTCCTGTTCCGTACAGGTTGCAATTTGTCCTGAGGATGAACGGGAAGATGGGGAACCAGTGAGAGACTACCTCTTGTTTTTGGGACAGGAACAGGTCACTCTATTTTCCCATCAGGAAGAAGAATTTACCACAGGCTCATCCTCCCCCCCCCCGGAACCAGAACAGGACCTGAAGCCATCCTGCGCTTTTGCGGCCAGCTCCCAAAAAAGCGAGTTGTAAAATGGAGCTTCAGGGCACTGCAATTCACAAACCTGCAGAGTTATAAATCATAACTCTCGTCCACAAATATATTGAGGGAAGGCAAAGAAGAGGATTTGAAATCAAGGCAGATTTGCAGGAAACAGATTCCAGGAGGTAGATTCAAATCGCCTTTAAAGCACATGAAAAGCGGCAAAACGTTGACAATGATGCCCTTGGCCAAAAAGGGCGTATGCGTTTTTTCCTGAATATATTCAGGAAAAAACGCATACGCCCTTTTTGGCCAACCAAGCAACCTGGAAAGGCAAATCAGCGCTACAAAGAAGACTCGCTACCCATCGGTCAAAAGGGCCATGCTGAAAAAAGTCTCAAAACCAGAAATGCAGGACAGGCCATGGAGAAATGGGAGCCTTGCTACACTGATGGGCGGGATGTAAATTGCCAACAGCCACTCTGGAGAAGTGTACGGTGTGTCCTGAAACATCTAAAAAACACAGCTTAGAGAGCATAGGGCACTTCCACTCATGGGGGTATAAATTGGGAAAATGAAAAATCAGCAAGACACAAGCACCCCAAAGTTTAGGGCTGCTCTGTTGACAAGGACCTCCACTTCATTCCACCTTCAATATCCCAGGAAAGAGAAAAATGGATAAAGAAGTTGTGGTCCTTATGTACAATGGAATATCACTCAGCCATGAAATCAATGTCATAAGGCTAGTAGCAGCATGATGAGTGGATTTAGGTTCGACGATTCTAAGTGAAATAAGTCACACAGAAAAGGACACTTCTCATAAGGTATCACTTATAGAGGGAATGTAAAAACCGTTACACTTGAACTGAATTACAAAACAGAACAGAGTCACACATGCAGAAAACACACTATGGCTGCTTATCGGGAAAGGTGAGGTGGGGTGATACATAAAACAAGGGTTTCAAATTAGCTCAGATACCGTTCCATAAACCCAATATGTAATAGACAAGACCTACTCCTTGCTCAGAGAACTGGACTCAACACGCCCTATTCACCGCACAAGAATATATCTGACTAGTAATAATCTTAAAACCTATGTATTGATATCTCTCTGTTAGTGTGTCAAGTGGGTGTAAAGCGGCATAAACACAGCAGTGAAAAGCAGCTAAACCCCAGTATAAAAATAAATTACTTTTACAAACCCATGAAACAAAGACAGTGAAAGAGAGAAAAATTCTTACACAATGCGTTCAGGGGCTGTGATGCAACCTGGATTGACCATATCTAGACCCACAGCTGGATGAGACATAAGGGTGGACACTCTTGGGGCTGAGAGGTTTGGTGAGGTTGGGTGAGCAAACGCAGACCCTTTAAAGTAATACTGCGTGGTACCCATCGCATGGGTCCCAAATCTCCAGGTTCAAGGACATCTTCCTACATCGAAAACATGCATGAGAAAACAAAAAGATGGTACACCATGTGATGGGGAAAGGTTTCTAAAACGCACCTCATTTCTCTTCTCCTTGTGCCCGGGGTCGCCATTCCAGCCGCTTTACTAACAATCTCCCTACTTGGAGCATCAGCACCTTTAACCTCCTGTTCCGTACAGGTTGCAATTTGTCCTGAGGCTGAACGGGAAGATGGGGAACCAGTGAGAGACTACCTCTTGTTGTTGGGACAGGAACAGGTCACTCTATTTTCCCATCAGGAAGAAGAATTTACCACAGGCTCATCCTCCCCCCCCCCGGAACCAGAACAGGGCCTGAAGCCATCCTGCGCTTTTGCGGCCAGCTCCCAAAAAAGCGAGTTGTAAAATGGAGCTTCAGGGCACTGCAATTCACAAACCTGCAGAGATATAAATGATAACTCTCGTCCACAAATATATTGAGGGAAGGCAAAGAAGAGGATTTGAAATCAAGGCAGAATTGCAGGAAACAGATTTCAGGAAGTAGATTCGAATCGCCTTTAAAGCACATGAAAAGCGGCAAAACGTTGACAATGATGCCCTTGGCCAAAAAGGGCGTATGCGTTTTTTCCTGAATATATTCAGGAAAAAATGCATACGCCCTTTTTGGCCAACCAAGCAACCTGGTAAGGCAAATCAGGGCAACAAAGAAGACTCGCTACCCATCGGTCAAAAGGGCCATGCTGAAAAAGTCTCAAAACCAGAAATGCAGGACAGGCCATGGAGAAATGGGAGCCTTGCTACACTGATGGGCGGGATGTAAATTGCCAACAGCCACTCTGGAGAAGTGTACGGTGTGTCCTGAAACATCTAAAAAACACAGCTTAGAGAGCATAGGGCACTTCCACTCATGGGGGTATAAATTGGGAAAATGAAAAATCAGCAAGAAACAAACACCCCAAAGTTTAGGGCTGCTCTGTTGACAAGGACCTCCACTTCATTCCACCTTCAATATCCCAGGAAAGAGAAAAATGGATAAAGAAGTTGTGGTCCTTATGTACAATGGAATATCACTCAGCCATGAAATCAATGTCATAAGGCTAGTAGCAGCATGATGAGTGGATTTAGGTACGACGATTCTAAGTGAAATAAGTCACACAGAAAAGGACACTTCTCATAAGGTATCACTTATAGAGGGAATGTAAAAAGCGTTACACTTGAACTGAATTACAAAACAGAACAGAGTCACACATGCAGAAAACACACTATGGCTGCTTAACGGGAAAAGTGAGGTGGGGTGATACATAAAACAAGGGTTTCAAATTAGCTCAGATACCGTTCCATAAACCCAATATGTAATAAACAAGACCTACTCCTTGCTCAGAGAACTGGACTCAACACGCCCTATTCACCGCACAAGAATATATCTGACTAGTAATAATCTTAAAACCTATGTATTGATATCTCTCTGTTAGTGTGTCAAGTGGGTGTAAAGCGGCATAAACACAGCAGTGAAAAGCAGCTAAACCCCAGTATAAAAATAAATTACTTCGAAAAACCCATGAAACAAAGACAGTGAAAGAGAGTGAAATTCTTACACAATGCGTTCAGGGGCTGTGATGCAACCTATATTGACCATATCTAGACCCACAGCTGGATGAGACATAAGGGTGGACACTCTTGGGGCTGAGAGGTTTGGTGAGGTTGGGTGAGCAAACGCAGACCCTTTAAAGTAATAGTGCGTGGTACCCATCGCATGGGTCCCAAATCTCCAGGTTCAAGGACATCTTCCTACATCGAAAACATGCATGAGAAAACAAAAAGATGGTACACCATGTGATGGGGAAAGGTTTCTAAAACGCACCTCATTTCTCTTCTCCTTGTGCCCGGGGTCACCATTCCAGCCGCTTTACTAACAATCTCCCTACTTGGAGCATCAGCACCTTTAACCTCCTGTTCCGTACAGGTTGCAATTTGTCCTGAGGATGAACGGGTAGACGGGGAACCAGTGAGAGACTAGCTCTTGTTGTTGGCACAGGCACAGGTCACTCTATTTTCCCATCAGGAAGAAGAATTAACCACAGGCTCATCATCCCCCCCGGAACCAGAACAGGGCCTGAAGCCATCCTGCGCTTTTGCGGCCAGCTCCCAAAAAAGCGAGTTGTAAAATGGAGCTTCAGGGCACTGCAATTCACAAACCTGCAGAGTTATAAATGATAACTCTCGTCCACAAATATATTGAGGGAAGGCAAAGAAGAGGATTTGAAATCAAGGCAGAATTGCAGGAAACAGATTTCAGGAGGTAGATTCGAATCGCCTTTAAAGCACATGAAAAGCGGCAAAACGTTGACAATGATGCCCTTGGCCAAAAAGCGCGTATGCGTTTTTTCCTGAATATATTCAGGAAAAAACGCATACGCCCTTTTTGGCCAACCAAGCAACCTGGAAAGGCAAATCAGGGCTACAAAGAAGACTCGCTACCCATCGGTCAAAAGGGCCATGCTGAAAAAAGTCTCAAAACCAGAAATGTAGGACAGGCCATGGAGAAATGGGAGCCTTGCTACACTGATGGGCGCGATGTAAATTGCCAACAGCCACTCTGGAGAAGTGTACGGTGTGTCTTGAAACATCTAAAAAACACAGCTTAGAGAGCATAGGGCACTTCCACTCATGGGGGTATAAATTGGGAAAATGAAAAATCAGCAAGACACAAGCACCCCAAAGTTTAGGGCTGCTCTGTTGACAAGGAACTATACTTCATTCCACCTTCAATATCCCAGGAAAGAGAAAAATGGATAAAGAAGTTGTGGTCCTTATGTACAATGGAATATCACTCAGCCATGAAATCAATGTCATAAGGCTAGTAGCAGCATGATGAGTGGATTTAGGTACGACGATTCTAAGTGAAATAAGTCACACAGAAAAGGACACTTCTCATAAGGTATCACTTATAGAGGGACTGTAAAAACCGTTACACTTGAACTGAATTACAAAACAGAACAGAGTCACACATGCAGAAAACACACTATGGCTGCTTAACGGGAAAGGTGAGGTGGGGTGATACATAAAACAAGGGTTTCAAATTAGCTCAGATACCGTTCCATAAACCCAATATGTAATAGACAAGACCTACTCCTTGCTCAGAGAACTGGACTCAACACGCCCTATTCACCACACAAGAATATATCTGACTAGTAATAATCTTAAAACCTATGTATTGATATCTCTCTGTTAGTGTGTCAAGTGGGTGTAAAGCAGCATAAACACAGCAGTGAAAAGCAGCTAAACCCCATTATAAAAATAAATTACTTTTACAAACCCATGAAACAAAGACAGTGAAAGAGAGAGAAATTCTTACACAATGCGTCCAGGGGCTGTGATGCAACCTGGATTGACCATATCTAGACCCACAGCTGGATGAGACATAAGGGTGGACACTCTTGGGGCTGAGAGGTTTGGTGAGGTTGGGTGAGCAAACGCAGACCCTTTAAAGTAATACTGCGTGGTACCCATCCCATGGGTCCCAAATCTCCAGGTTCAAGGGCATCTTCCTACATCGAAAACATGCACGAGAAACCCAGAAGATGGTACACCGTGTGATGGGGAAAAATATCTAAAACGCACCTCAGTTCTCATCTCCTTGTGCCCGGGTTCTCCATTCCAGCCGCTTTACTAGCAATCTCCTTATTTGGAGCATCAGCACCTTTAACCTCCTGTTCCGTGCAGGTTGCAATTTGTCCTGAGGATGAACGGGAAGACGGGGAACCAGTGAGAGACTAGCTCTTGGTGTTGGGACAGGCACAGGTCACTCTATTTTCCCATCAGGAAGAAGAATTAACCACAGGCCCATCATCCCCCCCGGAACCAGAACAGGGCCTGAAGCCATCCAGCGCTTTTGCGGCCAGCTCCCAAAAAAGCGAGTTGTAAAATGGAGCTTCAGGGCACTGCAATTCCCAAACCTGCAGAGTTATAAATGATAACTCTCGTCCACAAATATATTGAGGGAAGGCAAAGAAGAGGATTTGAAATCAAGGCAGAATTGCAGGAAACAGATTTCAGGAGGTAGATTCGAATCGCCTTTAAAGCACATGAAAAGCGGCAAAACGTTGACAATGATGCCCTTGGCTAAAAATGGCGTATGCGTTTTTTCCTGAATATATTCAGGAAAAAACGCATACGCCCTTTTTGGCCAACCAAGCAACCTGGAAAGGCAAATCAGCGCTACAAAGAAGACTCGCTACCCATCGGTCAAAAGGGCCATGCTGAAAAAAGTCTCAAAACCAGAAATGCGGTACAGGCCATGGAGAAATGGGAGCCTTGCTACACTGATGGGCGGGATGTAAATTGCCAACAGCCACTCTGGAGAAGTGTACGGTGTGTCTTGAAACATCTAAAAAACACAGCTTAGAGAGCATAGGGCACTTCCACTCATGGGGGTATAAATTGGGAAAATGAAAAATCAGCAAGACACAAGCACCCCAAAGTTTAGGGCTGCTCTGTTGACAAGGATCTCCACTTCATTCCACCTTCAATATCCCAGGAAAGAGAAAAATGGATAAAGAAGTTGTGGTCCTTATGTACAATGGAATATCACTCAGCCATGAAATCGATGTCATAAGGCTAGTAGCAGCATGATGAGTGGATTTAGGTACGACGATTCTAAGTGAAATAAGTCACACAGAAAAGGACACTTCTCATAAGGTATCACTTATAGAGGGACTGTAAAAACCGTTACACTTGAACTGAATTACAAAACAGAACAGAGTCACACATGCAGAAAACACACTATGGCTGCTTAACGGGAAAGGTGAGGTGGGGTGATACATAAAACAAGGGTTTCAAATTAGCTCAGATACCGTTCCATAAACCCAATATGTAATAGACAAGACCTACTCCTTGCTCAGAGAACTGGACTCAACACGCCCTATTCACCGCACAAGAATATATCTGACTAGTAATAATCTTAAAACCTATGTATTGATATCTCTCTGTTAGTGTGTCAAGTGGGTGTAAAGCGGCATAAACACAGCAGTGAAAAGCAGCTAAACCCCAGTATAAAAATAAATTACTTTTACAAACCCATGAAACAAAGACAGTGAAAGAGAGAGAAATTCTTACACAATGCGTTCAGGGGCTGTGATGCAACCTGGATTGACCATATCTAGACCCACAGCTGGATGAGACATAAGGGTGGACACTCTTGGGGCTGAGAGGTTTGGTGAGGTTGGGTGAGCAAACGCAGACCCTTTAAAGTAATACTGCGTGGTACCCATCGCATGGGTCCCAAATCTCCAGGTTCAAGGGCATCTTCCTACATCGAAAACATGCATGAGAAAACAAAAAGATGGTACACCATGTGATGGGGAAAGGTTTCTAAAACGCACCTCATTTCTCTTCTCCTTGTGCCCGGGTTCGCCATTCCATCTGCTTTACTAACAATCTCCCTACTTGGAGCATCAGCACCTTTAACCTCCTGTTCCGTACAGGTTGCAATTTGTCCTGAGGATGAACGGGTAGACGGGGAACCAGTGAGAGACTAGCTCTTGGTGTTGGGACAGGCACAGGTCACTCTATTTTCCCATCAGGAAGAAGAATTAACCACAGGCTCATCCTCCCCCCCGGAACCAGAACAGGGCCTGAAGCCATCCTGCGCTTTTGCGGCCAGCTCCCAAAAAAGCGAGTTGTAAAATGGAGTTTCAGGGCACTGCAATTCCCAAACCTGCAGAGTTATAAATGATAACTCTCGTCCACAAATATATTGAGGGAAGGCAAAGAAGAGGATTTGAAATCAAGGCAGAAATGCAGGACACAGATTTCAGGAGGTAGATTCGAATCGCCTTTAAAGCACATGAAAAGCGGCAAAACGTTGACAATGATGCCCTTGGCCAAAAAGGGCGTATGCGTTTTTTCCTGAATATATTCAGGAAAAAACGCATACGCCCTTTTTGGCCAACCAAGCCACCTGGAAAGGCAAATCAGCGCTACAAAGAAGACTCGCTACCCATCGGTCAAAAGGGCCATGCTGAAAAAAGTCTCAAAACCAGAAATGCAGGACAGGCCATGGAGAAATGGCAGCCTTGCTACACTGATGGGCGGGATGTAAATTGCCAACAGCCACTCTGGAGAAGTGTACGGTGTGTCCTGAAACATCTAAAAAACACAGCTTAGAGAGCATAGGGCACTTCCACTCATGGGGGTATAAATAGGGAAAATGAAAAATCAGCAAGACACAAGCACCCCAAAGTTTAGGGCTGCTCTGCTGACAAGGACCTCCACTTCATTCCACCTTCAATATCCCAGGAAAGAGAAAAATGGATAAAGAAGTTGTGGTCCTTATGTACAATGGAATATCACTCAGCCATGAAATCAATGTCATAAGGCTAGTAGCAGCATGATGAGTGGATTTAGGTACGACGATTCTAAGTGAAATAAGTCACACAGAAAAGGACACTTCTCATAAGGTATCACTTATAGAGGGACTGTAAAAACCGTTTCACTTGAACTGAATTACAAAACAGAACAGAGTCACACATGCAGAAAACACACTATGGCTGCTTAACGGGAAAGGTGAGGTGGGGTGATACATAAAACAAGGGTTTCAAATTAGCTCAGATAACGTTCCATAAACCCAATATGTAATAGACAAGACCTACTCCTTGCTCAGAGAACTGGACTCAACACGCCCTATTCACCGCACAAGAATATATCTGACTAGTAATAATCTTAAAACCTATGTATTGATATCTCTCTGTTAGTGTGTCAAGTGGGTGTAAAGCGGCATAAACACAGCAGTGAAAAGCAGCTAAACCCCATTATAAAAATAAATTACTTTGAAAAACCCATGAAACAAAGACAGTGAAAGAGAGAGAAATTCTTACACAATGCGTTCAGGGGCTGTGATGCAACCTGGATTGACCATATCTAGACCCACAGCTGGATGAGACATAAGGGTGGACACTCTTGGGGCTGAGAGGTTTGGTGAGGTTGGGTGAGCAAACGCAGACCCTTTAAAGTAATACTGCGTGGTACCCATCGCATGGGTCCCAAATCTCCAGGTTCAAGGACATCTTCCTACATCGAAAACATGCATGAGAAAACAAAAAGATGGTACACCATGTGATGGGGAAAGGTTTCTAAAACGCACCTCATTTCTCTTCTCCTTGTGCCCGGGTTTGCCATTCCAGCCGCTTTACTAACAATCTCCCTACTTGGAGCATCAGCACCTTTAACCTCCTGTTCCGTACAGGTTGCAATTTGTCCTGAGGATGAACGGGTAGACGGGGAACCAGTGAGAGACGAGCTCTTGGTGTTGGGACAGGCACAGGTCACTCTATTTTCCCATCAGGAAGAAGAATTAACCACAGGCTCATCCTCCCCGCCGGAACCAGAACAGGGCCTGAAGCCATCCTGCGCTTTCGCGGCCAGCTCCCAAAAAAGCGAGTTGTAAAATGGAACTTCAGGGCACTGCAATTCCCAAACCTGCAGAGTTATAAATGATAACTCTCGTCCACAAATATATTGAGGGAAGGCAAAGAAGAGGATTTGAAATCAAGGCAGAATTGCAGGAAACAGATTTCAGGAGGTAGATTCGAATCGCCTTTAAAGCACATGAAAAGCGGCAAAACGTTGACAATGATGCCCTTGGCCAAAAAGGGCGTATGCGTTTTTTCCTGAATATATTCAGGAAAAAACGCATACGCCCTTTTTGGCCAACCAAGCCACCTGGAAAGGCAAATCAGCGCTACAAAGAAGACTCGCTACCCATCGGTCAAAAGGGCCATGCTGAAAAAAGTCTCAAAACCAGAAATGCAGGACAGGCCATGGAGAAATGGGAGCCTTGCTACACTGATGGGCGGGATGTAAATTGCCAACAGCCACTCTGGAGAAGTGTACGGTGTGTCCTGAAACATCTAAAAAACACAGCTTAGAGAGCATAGGGCACTTCCACTCATGGGGGTATAAATTGGGAAAATGAAAAATCAGCAAGACACAAGCACCCCAAAGTTTAGGGCTGCTCTGTTGACAAGGACCTCCACTTCATTCCACCATCAATATCCCAGGAAAGAGAAAAATGGATAAAGAAGTTGTGGTCCTTATGTACAATGGAATATCACTCAGCCATGAAATCGATGTCATAAGGCTAGTAGCAGCATGATGAGTGGATTTAGGTACGACGATTCTAAGGGAAATAAGTCACACAGAAAAGGACACTTCTCATAAGGTATCACTTATAGAGGGACTGTAAAAACCGTTACACTTGAACTGAATTACAAAACAGAACAGAGTCACACATGCAGAAAACGCACTATGGCTGCTTAACGGGAAAGGTGAGGTGGGGTGATACATAAAACAAGGGTTTCAAATTAGCTCAGATACCGTTCCATAAACCCAATATGTAATAGACAAGACGTACTCCTTGCTCAGAGAACTGGACTCAACACGCCCTATTCACCGCACAAGAATATATCTGACTAGTAATAATCTTAAAACCTATGTATTGATATCTCTCTGTTAGTGTGTCAAGTGGGTGTAAAGCGGCATAAACACAGCAGTGAAAAGCAGCTAAACCCCAGTATAAAAATAAATTACTTTTACAAACCCATGAAACAAAGACAGTGAAAGAGAGAGAAATTCTTACACAATGCGTTCAGGGGCTGTGATGCAACCTGGATTGACCATATCTAGACCCACAGCTGGATGAGACATAAGGGTGGACACTCTTGGGGCTGAGAGGTTTGGTGAGGTTGGGTGAGCAAACGCAGACCCTTTAAAGTAATACTGCGTGGTACCCATCGCATGGGTCCCAAATCTCCAGGTTCAAGGGCATCTTCCTACATCGAAAACATGCATGAGAAAACAAAAAGATGGTACACCATGTGATGGGGAAAGGTTTCTAAAACGCACCTCATTTCTCTTCTCCTTGTGCCCGGGTTTGCAATTCCATCCGCTTTACTAACAATCTCCCTATTTGGAGCATCAGCACCTTTAACCTCCTGTTCCGTACAGGTTGCAATTTGTCCTGAGGATGAACGGGTAGACGGGGAACCAGTGAGAGACTAGCTCTTGGTGTTGGGACAGGCACAGGTCACTCTATTTTCCCATCAGGAAGAAGAATTAACCACAGGCTCATCCTCCACCCCCCCCCCCGGAACCAGAACAGGGCCTGAAGCCATCCTGCGCTTTTGCGGCCAGCTCCCAAAAAAGCGAGTTGTAAAATGGAGCTTCAGGGCACTGCAATTCCCAAAGCTACAGAGTTATAAATGATAACTCTCGTGCACAAATATATTGAGGGAAGGCAAAGAAGAGGATTTGAAATCAAGGCAGAATTGCAGGAAACAGATTTCAGGAGGTAGATTCGAATCGCCTTTAAAGCACATGAAAAGCGGCAAAACGTTGACAATGATGCCCTTGGCCAAAAAGGGCGTATGCGTTTTTTCCTGAATATATTCAGGAAAAAACGCATACGCCCTTTTTGGCCAACCAAGCAACCTGGAAAGGCAAATCAGGGCTACAAAGAAGACTCGCTACCCATCGGTCAAAAGGGCCATGCTGAAAAAAGTCTCAAAACCAGAAATGCAGGACAGGCCATGGAGAAATGGGAGCCTTGCTACACAGATGGGCGGGATGTAAATTGCCAACAGCCACTCTGGAGAAGTGTACGGTGTGTCCTGAAACATCTAAAAAACACAGCTAAGAGAGCTTAGGGCACTTCCACTCATGGGGGTATAAATTGGGAAAATGAAAAATCAGCAAGACACAAGCACCCCAAAGTTTAGGGCTGCTCTGTTGACAAGGACCTCCACTTCATTCCACCTTCAATATCCCAGGAAAGAGAAAAATGGATAAAGAAGTTGTGGTCCTTATGTACAATGGAATATCACTCAGCCATGAAATCAATGTCATAAGGCTAATAGCAGCATGATGAGTGGATTTAGGTACGACGATTCTAAGGGAAATAAGTCACACAGAAAAGGACACTTCTCATAAGGTATCACTTATAGAGGGACTGTAAAAACCGTTACACTTGAACTGAATTACAAAACAGAACAGAGTCACACATGCAGAAAACACACTATGGCTGCTTAACGGGAAGGGTGAGGTGGGGTGATACATAAAACAAGGGTTTCAAATTAGCTCAGATACCGTTCCATAAACCCAATATGTAATAGAAAAGACCTACTCCTTGCTCAGAGAACTGGACTCAACACGCCCTATTCACCGCACAAGAATATATCTGACTAGTAATAATCTTAAAACCTATGTATTGATATCTCTCTGTTAGTGTGTCAAGTGGGTGTAAAGCGGCATAAACACAGCAGTGAAAAGCAGCTAAACCCCATTATAAAAATAAATTACTTTGAAAAACCCATGAAACAAAGACAGTGAAAGAGAGAGAAATTCTTACACAATGCGTTCAGGGGCTGTGATGCAACCTGCATTGACCATATCTAGACCCACAGCTGGATGAGACATAAGGGTGGACACTCTTGGGGCTGAGAGGTTTGGTGAGGTTGGGTGAGCAAACGCAGACCCTTTAAAGTAATACTGCGTGGTACCCATCGCATGGGTCCCAAATCTCCAGGTTCAAGGGCATCTTCCTACATCGAAAACATGCATGAGAAAACAAAAAGATGGTACACCATGTGATGGGGAAAGGTTTCTAAAACGCACCTCATTTCTCTTCTCCTTGTGCCCGGGTTCGCCATTCCAGCCGCTTTACTAACAATCTCCCTACTTGGAGCATCAGCACCTTTAACCTCCTGTTCCGTACAGGTTGCAATTTGTCCTGAGGATGAACGGGTAGACGGGGAACCAGTGTGAGACTAGCTCTTGGTGTTGGGACAGGCACAGGTCACTCTATTTTCCCATCAGGAAGAAGAATTAACCACAGGCTCATCCTCCCCCCCGGAACCAGAACAGGGCCTGAAGCCATCCTGCGCTTTTGCGGCCAGCTGCCAAAAAAGCGAGCTGTAAAATGGAGTTTCAGGGCACTGCAATTCACAAACCTGCAGAGTTATAAATGATAACTCTCGTCCACAAATATATTGAGGGAAGGCAAAGAAGAGGATTTGAAATCAAGGCAGAAATGCAGGAAACAGATTTCAGGAGGTAGATTCGAATCGCCTTTAAAGCACATGAAAAGCGGCAAAACGTTGACAATGATGCCCTTGGCCAAAAAGGGCGTATGCGTTTTTTCCTGAATATATTCAGGAAAAAACGCATACGCCCTTTTTGGCCAACCAAGCAACCTGGAAAGGCAAATCAGGGCTACAAAGAAGACTCGCTACCCATCGGTCAAAAGGGCCATGCTGAAAAAAGTCTCAAAACCAGAAATGCAGGACAGGCCATGGAGAAATGGGAGCCTTGCTACACTGATGGGCGGGATGTAAATTGCCAACAGCCACTCTGGAGAAGTGTACGGTGTGTCCTGAAACATCTAAAAAACACAGCTTAGAGAGCATAGGGCACTTCCACTCATGGGGGTATAAATAGGGAAAATGAAAAATCAGCAAGACACAAGCACCCCAAAGTTTAGGGCTGCTCTGTTGACAAGGACCTCCACTTCATTCCACCTTCAATATCCCAGGAAAGAGAAAAATGGATAAAGAAGTTGTGGTCCTTATGTACAATGGAATATCACTCAGCCATGAAATCAATGTCATAAGGCTAGTAGCAGCATGATGAGTGGATTTAGGTACGACGATTCTAAGGGAAATAAGTCACACAGAAAAGGACACTTCTCATAAGGTATCACTTATAGAGGGACTGTAAAAACCGTTACACTTGAACTGAATTACAAAACAGAACAGAGTCACACATGCAGAAAACACACTATGGCTGCTTAACGGGAAAGGTGAGGTGGGGTGATACATAAAACAAGGGTTTCAAAATAGCTCAGATACCATTCCATAAACCCAATATATAATAGACAAGACCTACTCCTTGCTCAGAGAACTGGACTCAACACGCCCTATTCACCGCACAAGAATATATCTGACTAGTAATAATCTTAAAACCTATGTATTGATATCTCTCTGTTAGTGTGTCAAGTGGGTGTAAAGCGGCATAAACACAGCAGTGAAAAGCAGCTAAACCCCATTATAAAAATAAATTACTTTTACAAACCCATGAAACAAAGACAGTGAAAGAGAGAGAAATTCTTACACAATGCGTTCAGGGGATGTGATGCAACCTGGATTGACCATTTCTAGACCCACAGCTGGATGAGACATAAGGGTGGACACTCTTGGGGCTGAGAGGTTTGGTGAGGTTGGGTGAGCAAACGCAGACCCTTTAAAGTAATACTGCGTGGTACCCATCGCATGGGTCCCAAATCTCCAGGTTCAAGGGCATCTTCCTACATCGAAAACATGCATGAGAAAACAAAAAAGATGGTACACCATGTGATGGGGAAAGGTTTCTAGAACGCACCTCATTTCTCTTCTCCTTGTGCCCGGGGCGCCATTCCAGCCACTTTCCTAGCAATCTCCCTACTTGGAGCATCAGCACCTTTAACCTCCTGTTCCATACAGGTTGCAATTTGTCCTGAGGATGAACGGGTAGACGGGGAACCAGTGAGAGACTAGCTCTTGTTGTTGGGACAGGCACAGGTCACTCTATTTTCCCATCAGGAAGAAGAATTAACCACAGGCTCATCCTCCCCCCTGGAACCAGAACAGGGCCTGAAGCCATCCTGCGCTTTTGCGGCCAGCTCCCAAAAAAGCGAGTTGTAAAATGGAGCTTCAGGGCACTGCAATTCACAAACCTGCAGAGTTATAAATGATAACTTTCGTCCACAAATATATTGAGGGACGGCAAAGAAGAGGATTTGAAATCAAGGCAGAAATGCAGGAAACAGATTTCAGGAGGTAGATTCGAATCGCCTCTAAAGCACATGAAAAGCGGCAAAACGTTGACAATGATGCCCTTGGCCAAAAATGGCGTATGCGTTTTTTCCTGAATATATTCAGGAAAAAACGCATACGCCCTTTTTGGCCAACCAAGCCACCTGGAAAGGCAAATCAGCGCTACAAAGAAGACTCGCTACCCATTGGTCAAAAGGGCCATGCTGAAAAAAGTCTCAAAACCAGAAATGCAGGACAGGCCATGGAGAAATGGGAGCCTTGCTACACTGATGGGCGGGATGTAAATTGCCAACAGCCACTCTGGAGAAGTGTACGGTGTGTCCTGAAACATCTAAAAAACACAGCTTAGAGAGCATAGGGCACTTCCACTCATGGGGGTATAAATTGGGAAAATGAAAAATCAGCAAGACACAAGCACCCCAAAGTTTAGGGCTGCTCTGTTGACAAGGACCTCCACTTCATTCCACCTTCAATATCCCAGGAGGGAGAAAAATGGATAAAGAAGTTGTGGTCCTTATGTACAATGGAATATCACTCAGCCATGAAATCAATGTCATAAGGCTAATAGCAGCATGATGAGTGGATTTAGGTACGACGATTCTAAGTGAAATAAGTCACACAGAAAAGGATACTTCTCATAAGGTATCACTTATAGAGGGAATGTAAAAACCGTTACACTTGAACTGAATTACAAAACAGAACAGAGTCACACATGCAGAAAACACACTATGGCTGCTTAACGGGAAAGGTGAGGTGGGGTGATACATAAAACAAGGGTTTCAAATTAGCTCAGATACCGTTCCATAAACCCAATATGTAATAGACAAGACGTACTCCTTGCTCAGAGAACTGGACTCAACACGCCCTATTCACCGCACAAGAATATATCTGACTAGTAATAATCTTAAAACCTATGTATTGATATCTCTCTGTTAGTGTGTCAAGTGGGTGTAAAGCGGCATAAACACAGCAGTGAAAAGCAGCTAAACCCTATTATAAAAATAAATTACTTTGAAAAACCCATGAAACAAAGACAGTGAAAGAGAGAGAAATTCTTACACAATGCGTTCAGGGGCTGTGATGCAACCTGGATTGACCATATCTAGACCCACAGCTGGATGAGACATAAGGGTAGACACTCTTGGGGCTGAGAGGTTTGGTGAGGTTGGGTGAGCAAACGCAGACCCTTTAAAGTAATACTGCATGGTACCCATCGCATGGGTCCCAAATCTCCAGGTTCAAGGGCATCTTCCTACATCGAAAACATGCATGAGAAAACAAAAAGATGGTACACCATGTGATAGGGAAAGGTTTCTAAAACGCACCTCATTTCTCTTCTCCTTGTGCCCGGGTTAGCCATTCCATCCCCTTTACTAAAAATCTCCCTACTTGGAGCATCAGCACCTTTAACCTCCTGTTCCCTACAGGTTGCAATTTGTCCTGAGGATGAACGGGTAGACGGGGAACCAGTGAGAGACTAGCTCTTGGTGTTGGGACAGGCACAGGTCACTCTATTTTCCCATCAGGAAGAAGAATTAACCACAGGCTCATCCTCCCCCCCGGAACCAGAACAGGGCCTGAAGCCATCCTGCGCTTTTGCGGCCAGCTCCCAAAAAAGCGAGTTGTAAAATGGAGCTTCAGGGCACTGCAATTCCCAAACCTGCAGAGTTATAAATGATAACTCTCGTCCACAAATATATTGAGGGAAGGCAAAGAAGAGGATTTGAAATCAAGGCAGAATTGCAGGAAACAGATTTCAGGAGGTAGATTCGAATCGCCTTTAAAGCACATGAAAAGCGGCACAACGTTGACAATGATGCCCTTGGCCAAAAAGGGCGTATGCGTTTTTTCCTGAATATATTCAGGAAAAAACGCATACGCCCTTTTTGGCCAACCAAGCCACCTGGAAAGGCAAATCAGTGCTACAAAGAAGACTCGCTACCCATCGGTCAAAAGGGCCATGCTGAAAAAAGTCTCAAAACCAGAAATGCAGGACAGGCCATGGAGAAATGGGAGCCTTGCTACACTGATGGGCGGGATGTAAATTGCCAACAGCCACTCTGGAGAAGTGTACGGTGTGTCCTGAAACATCTAAAAAACACAGCTTAGAGAGCTTAGGGCACTTCCACTCATGGGGGTATAAATTGGGAAAATGAAAAATCAGCAAGACACAAGCACCCCAAAGTTTAGGGATGCTCTGTTGACAAGGACCTCCACTTCATTCCACCTTAAATATCCCAGGAAAGAGAAAAATGGATAAAGAAGTTGTGGTCCTTATGTACAATGGAATATCACTCAGCCATGAAATCAATGTCATAAGGCTAATAGCAGCATGATGAGTGGATTTAGGTACGACGATTCTAAGTGAAATAAGTCACACAGAAAAGGACACTTCTCATAAGGTATCACTTATAGAGGGAATGTAAAAACCGTTACACTTGAACTGAATTACAAAACAGAACAGAGTCACACATGCAGAAAACACACTATGGCTGCTTAACGGGAAAGGTGAGGTGGGGTGATACATAAAACAAGGGTTTCAAATTAGCTCAGATACCGTTCCATAAACCCAATATGTAATAGACAAGACCTACTCCTTGCTCAGAGAACTGGACTCAACACGCCCTATTCACCGCACAAGAATATATCTGACTAGTAATAATCTTAAAACCTATGTATTGATATCTCTCTGTTAGTGTGTCAAGTGGGTGTAAAGCGGCATAAACACAGCAGTGAAAAGCAGCTAAACCCCATTATAAAAATAAATTACTTTGAAAAACCCATGAAACAAAGACAGTGAAAGAGAGAGAAATTCTTACACAATGCGTTCAGGGGCTGTGATGCAACCTGGATTGACCATATCTAGACCCACAGCTGGATGAGACATAAGGGTAGACACTCTTGGGGCTGAGAGGTTTGGTGAGGTTGGGTGAGCAAACGCAGACCCTTTAAAGTAATACTGCGTGGTACCCATCGCATGGGTCCCAAATCTCCAGGTTCAAGGGCATCTTCCTACATCGAAAACATGCATGAGAAAACAAAAAGTTGGTACACCATGTGATGGGGAAAGGTTTCTAAAACGCACCTCATTTCTCTTCTCCTTGTGCCCGGGGTCGCCATTCCAGCCGCTTTACTAACAATCTCCCTACTTGGAGCATCAGCACCTTTAACCTCCTGTTCCGTACAGGTTGCAATTTGTCCTGAGGATGAACGGGTAGACGGGGAACCAGTGAGAGACTAGCTCTTGGTGTTGGGACAGGCACAGGTCACTCTATTTTCCCATCAGGAAGAAGAATTAACCACAGGCTCATCCTCCCCCCTGGAACCAGAACAGGGCCTGAAGCCATCCTGCGCTTTTGCGGCCAGCTCCCAAAAAAGCGAGTTGTAAAATGGAGCTTCAGGGCACTGCAATTCCCAAACCTGCAGAGTTATAAATGATAACTCTCGTCCACAAATATATTGAGGGAAGGCAAAGAAGAGGATTTGAAATCAAGGCAGAAATGCAGGAAACAGATTTCAGGAGGTAGATTCGAATCGCCTTTAAAGCACATGAAAAGCGGCAAAACGTTGACAATGATGCCCTTGGCCAAAAAGGGCGTATGCGTTTTTTCCTGAATATATTCAGGAAAAAACGCATACGCCCTTTTTGGCCAACCAAGCAACCTGGAAAGGCAAATCAGGGCTACAAAGAAGACTCGCTACCCATCGGTCAAAAGGGCCATGCTGAAAAAAGTCTCAAAACCAGAAATGCAGGACAGGCCATGGAGAAATGGGAGCCTTGCTACACTGATGGGCGGGATGTAAATTGCCAACAGCCACTCTGGAGAAGTGTACGGTGTGTCCTGAAACATCTAAAAAACACAGCTTAGAGAGCATAGGGCACTTCCACTCATGGGGGTATAAATTGGGAAAATGAAAAATCAGCAAGACACAAGCACCCCAAAGTTTAGGGCTGCTCTGTTGACAAGGACCTCCACTTCATTCCACCTTCAATATCCCAGGAGGGAGAAAAATGGATAAAGAAGTTGTGGTCCTTATGTACAATGGAATATCACTCAGCCATGAAATCAATGTCATAAGGCTAGTAGCAGCATGATGAGTGGATTTAGGTACGACGATTCTAAGGGAAATAAGTCACACAGAAAAGGACACTTCTCATAAGGTATCACTTATAGAGGGACTGTAAAAACCGTTACACTTGAACTGAATTACAAAACAGAACAGAGTCACACATGCAGAAAACACACTATGGCTGCTTAACGGGAAAGGTGAGGTGGGGTGATACATAAAACAAGGGTTTCAAATTAGCTCAGATACCGTTCCATAAACCCAATATGTAATAGACAAGACGTACTCCTTGCTGAGAGAACTGGACTCAACACGCCCTATTCTCCGCACAAGAATATATCTGACTAGTAATAATCTTAAAACCTATGTATTGATATCTCTCTGTTAGTGTGTCAAGTGGGTGTAAAGCGGCATAAACACAGCAGTGAAAAGCAGCTAAACCCCATTATAAAAATAAATTACTTTGAAAAACCCATGAAACAAAGACAGTGAAAGAGAGAGAAATTCTTACACAATGCGTTCAGGGGCTGTGATGCAACCTGGATTGACCATATCTAGACCCACAGCTGGATGAGACATAAGGGTGGACACTCTTGGGGCTGAGAGGTTTGGTGAGGTTGGGTGAGCAAACGCAGACCCTTTAAAGTAATACTGCGTGGTACCCATCGCATGGGTCCCAAATCTCCAGGTTCAAGGGCATCTTCATACATCGAAAACATGCATGAGAAAACAAAAAGATGGTACACCATGTGATGGGGAAAGGTTTCTAAAACGCACCTCATTTCTCTTCTCCTTGTGCCCGGGTTCGCCATTCCATCCGCTTTACTAACAATCTCCCTATTTGGAGCATCAGCACCTTTAACCTCCTGTTCCGTACAGGTTGCAATTTGTCCTGAGGATGAAAGGGTAGACGGGGAACCAGTGAGAGACTAGCTCTTGGTGTTGGGACAGGCACAGGTCACTCTATTTTCCCATCAGGAAGAAGAATTAACCACAGGCTCATCCTCCCCCCCGGAACCAGAACAGGGCCTGAAGCCATCCTGCGCTTTTGCGGCCAGTTCCCAAAAAAGCGAGTTGTAAAATGGAGCTTCAGGGCACTGCAATTCCCAAACCTGCAGAGTTATAAATGATAACTCTCGTCCACAAATATATTGAGGGAAGGCAAAGAAGAGGATTTGAAATCAAGGCAGAATTGCAGGAAACAGATTTCAGGAGGTAGATTCGAATCGCCTTTAAAGCACATGAAAAGCGGCAAAACGTTGACAATGATGCCCTTGGCCAAAAAGGGCGTATGCGTTTTTTCCTGAATATATTCAGGAAAAAACGCATACGCCCTTTTTGGCCAACCAAGCAACCTGGAAAGGCAAATCAGGGCTACAAAGAAGACTCGCTACCCATCGGTCAAAAGGGCCATGCTGAAAAAAGTCTCAAAACCAGAAATGCAGGACAGGCCATGGAGAAATGGGAGCCTTGCTACACTGATGGGCGGGATGTAAATTGCCAACAGCCACTCTGGAGAAGTGTACGGTGTGTCCTGAAACATCTAAAAAACACAGCTTAGAGAGCTTAGGGCACTTCCACTCATGGGGGTATAAATTGGGAAAATGAAAAATCAGCAAGACACAAGCACCCCAAAGTTTAGGGCTGCTCTGTTGACAAGGACCTCCACTTCATTCCACCTTCAATATCCCAGGAAAGAGAAAAATGGATAAAGAAGTTGTGGTCCTTATGTACAATGGAATATCACTCAGCCATGAAATCAATGTCATAAGGCTAGTAGCAGCATGATGAGTGGATTTAGGTACGACGATTCTAAGTGAAATAAGTCACACAGAAAAGGACACTTCTCATAAGGTATCACTTATAGAGGGACTGTAAAAACCGTTACACTTGAACTGAATTACAAAACAGAACAGAGTCACACATGCAGAAAACACACTATGGCTGCTTAACGGGAAGGGTGAGGTGGGGTGATACATAAAACAAGGGTTTCAAATTAGCTCAGATACCGTTCCATAAACCCAATATGTAATAGACAAGACCTACTCCTTGCTCAGAGAACTGGACTCAACACGCCCTATTCACCGCACAAGAATATATCTGACTAGTAATAATCTTAAAACCTATGTATTGATATCTCTCTGTTAGTGTGTCAAGTGGGTGTAAAGCGGCATAAACACAGCAGTGAAAAGCAGCTAAACCCCATTATAAAAATAAATTACTTTGAAAAACCCATGAAACAAAGACAGTGAAAGAGAGAGAAATTCTTACACAATGCGTTCAGGGGCTGTGATGCAACCTGGATTGACCATATCTAGACCCACAGCTGGATGAGACATAAGGGTGGACACTCTTGGGGCTGAGAGGTTTGGTGAGGTTGGGTGAGCAAACGCAGACCCTTTAAAGTAATACTGCGTGGTACCATCGCATGGGTCCCAAATCTCCAGGTTCAAGGGCATCTTCCTACATCGAAAACATGCATGAGAAAACAAAAAGATGGTACACCATGTGATGGGGAAAGGTTTCTAAAACGCACCTCATTTCTCTTCTCCTTGTGCCCGGGTTCGCCATTCCAGCCGCTTTACTAACAATCTCCCTATTTGGAGCATCAGCACCTTTAACCTCCTGTTCCGTACAGGTTGCAATTTGTCCTGAGGATGAACGGGTAGACGGGGAACCAGTGAGAGACTAGCTCTTGGTGTTGGGACAGGCACAGGTCACTCTATTTTCCCATCAGGAAGAAGAATTAACCACAGGCTCATCCTCCCCCCCGGAACCAGAACAGGGCCGGAAGCCATCCTGCGCTTTTGCGGCCAGCTCCCAAAAAAGCGAGTTGTAAAATGGAGCTTCAGGGCACTGCAATTCCCAAACCTGCAGAGTTATAAATGATAACTCTCGTCCACAAATATATTGAGGGAAGGCAAAGAAGAGGATTTGAAATCAAGGCAGAATTGCAGGAAACAGATTTCAGGAGGTAGATTCGAATCGCCTTTAAAGCACATGAAAAGCGGCAAAACGTTGACAATGATGCCCTTGGCCAAAAAGGGCGTATGCGTTTTTTCCTGAATATATTCAGGAAAAAACGCATACGCCCTTTTTGGCCAACCAAGCAACCTGGAAAGGCAAATCAGGGCTACAAAGAAGACTCGCTACCCATCGGTCAAAAGGGCCATGCTGAAAAAAGTCTCAAAACCAGAAATGCAGGACAGGCCATGGAGAAATGGGAGCCTTGCTACACTGATGGGCGGGATGTAAATTGCCAACAGCCACTCTGGAGAAGTGTCCGGTGAGTCCTGAAACATCTAAAAAACACAGGTTAGAGAGCTTAGGGCACTTCCACTCATGGGGGTATAAATTGGGAAAATGAAAAATCAGCAAGACACAAGCACCCCAAAGTTTAGGGCTGCTCTGTTGACAAGGACCTCCACTTCATTCCACCTTCAATATCCCAGGAAAGAGAAAAATGGATAAAGAAGTTGTGGTCCTTATGTACAATGGAATATCACTCAGCCATGAAATCAATGTCATAAGGCTAGTAGCAGCATGATGAGTGGATTTAGGTACGACGATTCTAAGGGAAATAAGTCACACAGAAAAGGACACTTCTCATAAGGTATCACTTATAGAGGGACTGTAAAAACCGTTACACTTGAACTGAATTACAAAACAGAACAGAGTCACACATGCAGAAAACACACTATGGCTGCTTAACGGGAAAGGTGAGGTGGGGTGATACATAAAACAAGGGTTTCAAATTAGCTCAGATACCGTTCCATAAACCCAATATGTAATAGACAAGACGTACTCCTTGCTGAGAGAACTGGACTCAACACGCCCTATTCTCCGCACAAGAATATATCTGACTAGTAATAATCTTAAAACCTATGTATTGATATCTCTCTGTTAGTGTGTCAAGTGGGTGTAAAGCGGCATAAACACAGCAGTGAAAAGCAGCTAAACCCCATTATAAAAATAAATTACTTTGAAAAACCCATGAAACAAAGACAGTGAAAGAGAGAGAAATTCTTACACAATGCGTTCAGGGGCTGTGATGCAACCTGGATTGACCATATCTAGACCCACAGCTGGATGAGACATAAGGGTGGACACTCTTGGGGCTGAGAGGTTTGGTGAGGTTGGGTGAGCAAACGCAGACCCTTTAAAGTAATACTGCGTGGTACCCATCGCATGGGTCCCAAATCTCCAGGTTCAAGGGCATCTTCATACATCGAAAACATGCATGAGAAAACAAAAAGATGGTACACCATGTGATGGGGAAAGGTTTCTAAAACGCACCTCATTTCTCTTCTCCTTGTGCCCGGGTTCGCCATTCCATCCGCTTTACTAACAATCTCCCTATTTGGAGCATCAGCACCTTTAACCTCCTGTTCCGTACAGGTTGCAATTTGTCCTGAGGATGAAAGGGTAGACGGGGAACCAGTGAGAGACTAGCTCTTGGTGTTGGGACAGGCACAGGTCACTCTATTTTCCCATCAGGAAGAAGAATTAACCACAGGCTCATCCTCCCCCCCGGAACCAGAACAGGGCCTGAAGCCATCCTGCGCTTTTGCGGCCAGTTCCCAAAAAAGCGAGTTGTAAAATGGAGCTTCAGGGCACTGCAATTCCCAAACCTGCAGAGTTATAAATGATAACTCTCGTCCACAAATATATTGAGGGAAGGCAAAGAAGAGGATTTGAAATCAAGGCAGAATTGCAGGAAACAGATTTCAGGAGGTAGATTCGAATCGCCTTTAAAGCACATGAAAAGCGGCAAAACGTTGACAATGATGCCCTTGGCCAAAAAGGGCGTATGCGTTTTTTCCTGAATATATTCAGGAAAAAACGCATACGCCCTTTTTGGCCAACCAAGCAACCTGGAAAGGCAAATCAGGGCTACAAAGAAGACTCGCTACCCATCGGTCAAAAGGGCCATGCTGAAAAAAGTCTCAAAACCAGAAATGCAGGACAGGCCATGGAGAAATGGGAGCCTTGCTACACTGATGGGCGGGATGTAAATTGCCAACAGCCACTCTGGAGAAGTGTACGGTGTGTCCTGAAACATCTAAAAAACACAGCTTAGAGAGCTTAGGGCACTTCCACTCATGGGGGTATAAATTGGGAAAATGAAAAATCAGCAAGACACAAGCACCCCAAAGTTTAGGGCTGCTCTGTTGACAAGGACCTCCACTTCATTCCACCTTCAATATCCCAGGAAAGAGAAAAATGGATAAAGAAGTTGTGGTCCTTATGTACAATGGAATATCACTCAGCCATGAAATCAATGTCATAAGGCTAGTAGCAGCATGATGAGTGGATTTAGGTACGACGATTCTAAGGGAAATAAGTCACACAGAAAAGGACACTTCTCATAAGGTATCACTTATAGAGGGACTGTAAAAACCGTTACACTTGAACTGAATTACAAAACAGAACAGAGTCACACATGCAGAAAACACACTATGGCTGCTTAACGGGAAGGGTGAGGTGGGGTGATACATAAAACAAGGGTTTCAAATTAGCTCAGATACCGTTCCATAAACCCAATATGTAATAGACAAGACCTACTCCTTGCTCAGAGAACTGGACTCAACACGCCCTATTCACCGCACAAGAATATATCTGACTAGTAATAATCTTAAAACCTATGTATTGATATCTCTCTGTTAGTGTGTCAAGTGGGTGTAAAGCGGCATAAACACAGCAGTGAAAAGCAGCTAAACCCCATTATAAAAATAAATTACTTTGAAAAACCCATGAAACAAAGACAGTGAAAGAGAGAGAAATTCTTACACAATGCGTTCAGGGGCTGTGATGCAACCTGGATTGACCATATCTAGACCCACAGCTGGATGAGACATAAGGGTGGACACTCTTGGGGCTGAGAGGTTTGGTGAGGTTGGGTGAGCAAACGCAGACCCTTTAAAGTAATACTGCGTGGTACCATCGCATGGGTCCCAAATCTCCAGGTTCAAGGGCATCTTCCTACATCGAAAACATGCATGAGAAAACAAAAAGATGGTACACCATGTGATGGGGAAAGGTTTCTAAAACGCACCTCATTTCTCTTCTCCTTGTGCCCGGGTTCGCCATTCCAGCCGCTTTACTAACAATCTCCCTATTTGGAGCATCAGCACCTTTAACCTCCTGTTCCGTACAGGTTGCAATTTGTCCTGAGGATGAACGGGTAGACGGGGAACCAGTGAGAGACTAGCTCTTGGTGTTGGGACAGGCACAGGTCACTCTATTTTCCCATCAGGAAGAAGAATTAACCACAGGCTCATCCTCCCCCCCGGAACCAGAACAGGGCCGGAAGCCATCCTGCGCTTTTGCGGCCAGCTCCCAAAAAAGCGAGTTGTAAAATGGAGCTTCAGGGCACTGCAATTCCCAAACCTGCAGAGTTATAAATGATAACTCTCGTCCACAAATATATTGAGGGAAGGCAAAGAAGAGGATTTGAAATCAAGGCAGAATTGCAGGAAACAGATTTCAGGAGGTAGATTCGAATCGCCTTTAAAGCACATGAAAAGCGGCAAAACGTTGACAATGATGCCCTTGGCCAAAAAGGGCGTATGCGTTTTTTCCTGAATATATTCAGGAAAAAACGCATACGCCCTTTTTGGCCAACCAAGCAACCTGGAAAGGCAAATCAGGGCTACAAAGAAGACTCGCTACCCATCGGTCAAAAGGGCCATGCTGAAAAAAGTCTCAAAACCAGAAATGCAGGACAGGCCATGGAGAAATGGGAGCCTTGCTACACTGATGGGCGGGATGTAAATTGCCAACAGCCACTCTGGAGAAGTGTACGGTGTGTCCTGAAACATCTAAAAAACACAGCTTAGAGAGCTTAGGGCACTTCCACTCATGGGGGTATAAATTGGGAAAATGAAAAATCAGCAAGACACAAGCACCCCAAAGTTTAGGGCTGCTCTGTTGACAAGGACCTCCACTTCATTCCACCTTCAATATCCCAGGAAAGAGAAAAATGGATAAAGAAGTTGTGGTCCTTATGTACAATGGAATATCACTCAGCCATGAAATCAATGTCATAAGGCTAGTAGCAGCATGATGAGTGGATTTAGGTACGACGATTCTAAGTGAAATAAGTCACACAGAAAAGGACACTTCTCATAAGGTATCACTTATAGAGGGACTGTAAAAACCGTTACACTTGAACTGAATTACAAAACAGAACAGAGTCACACATGCAGAAAACACACTATGGCTGCTTAACGGGAAGGGTGAGGTGGGGTGATACATAAAACAAGGGTTTCAAATTAGCTCAGATACCGTTCCATAAACCCAATATGTAATAGACAAGACCTACTCCTTGCTCAGAGAACTGGACTCAACACGCCCTATTCACCGCACAAGAATATATCTGACTAGTAATAATCTTAAAACCTATGTATTGATATCTCTCTGTTAGTGTGTCAAGTGGGTGTAAAGCGGCATAAACACAGCAGTGAAAAGCAGCTAAACCCCATTATAAAAATAAATTACTTTGAAAAACCCATGAAACAAAGACAGTGAAAGAGAGAGAAATTCTTACACAATGCGTTCAGGGGCTGTGATGCAACCTGGATTGACCATATCTAGACCCACAGCTGGATGAGACATAAGGGTGGACACTCTTGGGGCTGAGAGGTTTGGTGAGGTTGGGTGAGCAAACGCAGACCCTTTAAAGTAATACTGCGTGGTACCCATCGCATGGGTCCGAAATCTCCAGGTTCAAGGGCATCTTCCTACATCGAAAACATGCATGAGAAAACAAAAAGATGGTACACCATGTGATGGGGAAAGGTTTCTAAAACGCACCTCATTTCTCTTCTCCTTGTGCCCGGGTTCGCCATTCCATCCGCTTTACTAACAATCTCCCTACTTGGAGCATCAGCACCTTTAACCTCCTGTTCCGTACAGGTTGCAATTTGTCCTGAGGATGAACGGGTAGACGGGGAACCAGTGAGAGACTAGCTCTTGGTGTTGGGACAGGCACAGGTCACTCTATTTTCCCATCAGGAAGAAGAATTAACCACAGGCTCATCCTCCCCCCCGGAACCAGAACAGGGCCTGAAGCCATCCTGCGCTTTTGCGGCCAGCTCCCAAAAAAGCGAGTTGTAAAATGGAGCTTCAGGGCACTGCAATTCCCAAACCTGCAGAGTTATAAATGATAACTCTCGTCCACAAATATATTGAGGGAAGGCAAAGAAGAGGATTTGAAATCAAGGCAGAATTGCAGGAAACAGATTTCAGGAGGTAGATTCGAATCGCCTTTAAAGCACATGAAAAGCGGCAAAACGTTGACAATGATGCCCTTGGCCAAAAAGGGCGTATGCCTTTTTTCCTGAATATATTCAGGAAAAAACGCATACGCCCTTTTTGGCCAACCAAGCAACCTGGAAAGGCAAATCAGGGCTACAAAGAAGACTCGCTACCCATCGGTCAAAAGGGCCATGCTGAAAAAAGTCTCAAAACCAGAAATGCAGGACAGGCCATGGAGAAATGGGAGCCTTGCTACACTGATGGGCGGGATGTAAATTGCCAACAGCCACTCTGGAGAAGTGTACGGTGTGTCCTGAAACATCTAAAAAACACAGCTTAGAGAGCTTAGGGCACTTCCACTCATGGGGGTATAAATTGGGAAAATGAAAAATCAGCAAGACACAAGCACCCCAAAGTTTAGGGATGCTCTGTTGACAAGGACCTCCACTTCATTCCACCTTAAATATCCAAGGAAAGAGAAAAATGGATAAAGAAGTTGTGGTCCTTATGTACAATGGAATATCACTCAGCCATGAAATCAATGTCATAAGGCTAGTAGCAGCATGATGAGTGGATTTAGGTACGACGATTCTAAGGGAAATAAGTCACACAGAAAAGGACACTTCTCATAAGGTATCACTTATAGAGGGACTGTAAAAACCGTTACACTTGAACTGAATTACAAAACAGAACAGAGTCACACATGCAGAAAACAAACTATGGCTGCTTAACGGGAAAGGTGAGGTGGGGTGATACATAAAACAAGGGTTTCAAATTAGCTCAGATACCGTTCCATAAACCCAATATGTAATAGACAAGACGTACTCCTTGCTGAGAGAACTGGACTCAACACGCCCTATTCTCCGCACAAGAATATATCTGACTAGTAATAATCTTAAAACCTATGTATTGATATCTCTCTGTTAGTGTGTCAAGTGGGTGTAAAGCGGCATAAACACAGCAGTGAAAAGCAGCTAAACCCCATTATAAAAATAAATTACTTTGAAAAACCCATGAAACAAAGACAGTGAAAGAGAGAGAAATTCTTACACAATGCGTTCAGGGGCTGTGATGCAACCTGGATTGACCATATCTAGACCCACAGCTGGATGAGACATAAGGGTGGACACTCTTGGGGCTGAGAGGTTTGGTGAGGTTGGGTGAGCAAACGCAGACCCTTTAAAGTAATACTGCGTGGTACCCATCGCATGGGTCCCAAATCTCCAGGTTCAAGGGCATCTTCATACATCGAAAACATGCATGAGAAAACAAAAAGATGGTACACCATGTGATGGGGAAAGGTTTCTAAAACGCACCTCATTTCTCTTCTCCTTGTGCCCGGGTTCGCCATTCCATCCGCTTTACTAACAATCTCCCTATTTGGAGCATCAGCACCTTTAACCTCCTGTTCCGTACAGGTTGCAATTTGTCCTGAGGATGAAAGGGTAGACGGGGAACCAGTGAGAGACTAGCTCTTGGTGTTGGGACAGGCACAGGTCACTCTATTTTCCCATCAGGAAGAAGAATTAACCACAGGCTCATCCTCCCCCCCGGAACCAGAACAGGGCCTGAAGCCATCCTGCGCTTTTGCGGCCAGTTCCCAAAAAAGCGAGTTGTAAAATGGAGCTTCAGGGCACTGCAATTCCCAAACCTGCAGAGTTATAAATGATAACTCTCGTCCACAAATATATTGAGGGAAGGCAAAGAAGAGGATTTGAAATCAAGGCAGAATTGCAGGAAACAGATTTCAGGAGGTAGATTCGAATCGCCTTTAAGGCACATGAAAAGCGGCAAAACGTTGACAATGATGCCCTTGGCCAAAAAGGGCGTATGCGTTTTTTCCTGAATATATTCAGGAAAAAACGCATACGCCCTTTTTGGCCAACCAAGCAACCTGGAAAGGCAAATCAGGGCTACAAAGAAGACTCGCTACCCATCGGTCAAAAGGGCCATGCTGAAAAAAGTCTCAAAACCAGAAATGCAGGACAGGCCATGGAGAAATGGGAGCCTTGCTACACTGATGGGCGGGATGTAAATTGCCAACAGCCACTCTGGAGAAGTGTACGGTGTGTCCTGAAACATCTAAAAAACACAGCTTAGAGAGCTTAGGGCACTTCCACTCATGGGGGTATAAATTGGGAAAATGAAAAATCAGCAAGACACAAGCACCCCAAAGTTTAGGGCTGCTCTGTTGACAAGGACCTCCACTTCATTCCACCTTCAATATCCCAGGAAAGAGAAAAATGGATAAAGAAGTTGTGGTCCTTATGTACAATGGAATATCACTCAGCCATGAAATCAATGTCATAAGGCTAGTAGCAGCATGATGAGTGGATTTAGGTACGACGATTCTAAGTGAAATAAGTCACACAGAAAAGGACACTTCTCATAAGGTATCACTTATAGAGGGACTGTAAAAACCGTTACACTTGAACTGAATTACAAAACAGAACAGAGTCACACATGCAGAAAACACACTATGGCTGCTTAACGGGAAGGGTGAGGTGGGGTGATACATAAAACAAGGGTTTCAAATTAGCTCAGATACCGTTCCATAAACCCAATATGTAATAGACAAGACCTACTCCTTGCTCAGAGAACTGGACTCAACACGCCCTATTCACCGCACAAGAATATATCTGACTAGTAATAATCTTAAAACCTATGTATTGATATCTCTCTGTTAGTGTGTCAAGTGGGTGTAAAGCGGCATAAACACAGCAGTGAAAAGCAGCTAAACCCCATTATAAAAATAAATTACTTTGAAAAACCCATGAAACAAAGACAGTGAAAGAGAGAGAAATTCTTACACAATGCGTTCAGGGGCTGTGATGCAACCTGGATTGACCATATCTAGACCCACAGCTGGATGAGACATAAGGGTGGACACTCTTGGGGCTGAGAGGTTTGGTGAGGTTGGGTGAGCAAACGCAGACCCTTTAAAGTAATACTGCGTGGTACCCATCGCATGGGTCCCAAATCTCCAGGTTCAAGGGCATCTTCCTACATCGAAAACATGCATGAGAAAACAAAAAGATGGTACACCATGTGATGGGGAAAGGTTTCTAAAACGCACCTCATTTCTCTTCTCCTTGTGCCCGGGTTCGCCATTCCAGCCGCTTTACTAACAATCTCCCTACTTGGAGCATCAGCACCTTTAACCTCCTGTTCCGTACAGGTTGCAATTTGTCCTGAGGATGAACGGGTAGACTGGGAACCAGTGAGAGACTAGCTCTTGGTGTTGGGACAGGCACAGGTCACTCTATTTTCCCATCAGGAAGAAGAATTAACCACAGGCTCATCCTCCCCCCGGAACCAGAACAGGGCCTGAAGCCATCCTGCGCTTTTGCGGCCAGCTGCCAAAAAAGCGAGTTGTAAAATGGAGCTTCAGGGCACTGCAATTCACAAACCTGCAGAGTTATAAATGATAACTCTCGTCCACAAATATATTGAGGGAAGGCAAAGAAGAGGATTTGAAATCAAGGCAGAATTGCAGGAAACAGATTTCAGGAGGTAGATTCGAATCGCCTTTAAAGCACATGAAAAGCGGCAAAACGTTGACAATGATGCCCTTGGCCAAAAAGGGCGTATGCGTTTTTACCTGAATATAGTCAGGAAAAAACGCATACGCCCTTTTTGGCCAACCAAGCAACCTGGAAAGGCAAATCAGCGCTACAAAGAAGACTCGCTACCCATCGGTCAAAAGGGCCATGCTGAAAAAAGTCTCGAAGCCAGAAATGCAGGACAGGCCATGGAGAAATGGGAGCCTTGCTACACTGATGGGCGGGATGTAAATTGCCAACAGCCACTCTGGAGAAGTGTACGGTGTGTCCTGAAACATCTAAAAAACACAGCTTAGAGAGCTTAGGGCACTTCCACTCATGGGGGTATAAATTGGGAAAATGAAAAATCAGCAAGACACAAGCACCCCAAAGTTTAGGGCTGCTCTGTTGACAAGGACCTCCACTTCATTCCACCTTCAATATCCCAGGAAAGAGAAAAATGGATAAAGAAGTTGTGGTCCTTATGTACAATGGAATATCACTCAGCCATGAAATCAATGTCATAAGGCTAGTAGCAGCATGATGAGTGGATTTAGGTACGACGATTCTAAGGGAAATAAGTCACACAGAAAAGGACACTTCTCATAAGGTATCACTTATAGAGGGACTGTAAAAACCGTTACACTTGAACTGAATTACAAAACAGAACAGAGTCACACAGGCAGAAAACACACTATGGCTGCTTAACGGGAAAGGTGAGGTGGGGTGATACATAAAACAAGGGTTTCAAATTAGCTCAGATACCGTTCCATAAACCCAATATGTAATAGACAAGACCTACTCCTTGCTCAGAGAACTGGACTCAACACGCCCTATTCACCGCACAAGAATATATCTGACTAGTAATAATCTTAAAACCTATGTATTGATATCTCTCTGTTAGTGTGTCAAGTGGGTGTAAAGCGGCATAAACACAGCAGTGAAAAGCAGCTAAACCCCATTATAAAAATAAATTACTTTGAAAAACCCATGAAACAAAGACAGTGAAAGAGAGAGAAATTCTTACACAATGCGTTCAGGGGCTGTGATGCAACCTGGATTGACCATATCTAGACCCACAGCTGGATGAGACATAAGGGTGGACACTCTTGGGGCTGAGAGGTTTGGTGAGGTTGGGTGAGCAAACGCAGACCCTTTAAAGTAATACTGCGTGGTACCCATCGCATGGGTCCCAAATCTCCAGGTTCAAGGGCATCTTCCTACATCGAAAACATGCATGAGAAAACAAAAAGATGGTACACCATGTGATGGGGAAAGGTTTCTAAAACGCACCTCATTTCTCTTCTCCTTGTGCCCGGGTTCGCCATTCCAGCCGCTTTACTAACAATCTCCCTACTTGGAGCATCAGCACCTTTAACCTCCTGTTCCGTACAGGTTGCAATTTGTCCTGAGGATGAACGGGTAGACGGGGAACCAGTGAGAGACTAGCTCTTGGTGTTGGGACAGGCACAGGTCACTCTATTTTCCCATCAGGAAGAAGAATTAACCACAGGCTCATCCTCCCCCCCGGAACCAGAACAGGGCCTGAAGCCATCCTGCGCTTTTGCGGCCAGCTGCCAAAAAAGCGAGTTGTAAAATGGAGCTTCAGGGCACTGCAATTCACAAACCTGCAGAGTTATAAATGATAACTCTCGTCCACAAATATATTGAGGGAAGGCAAAGAAGAGGATTTGAAATCAAGGCAGAAATGCAGGAAACAGATTTCAGGAGGTAGATTCGAATCGCCTTTAAAGCACATGAAAAGCGGCAAAACGTTGACAATGATGCCCTTGGCCAAAAAGGGCGTATGCGTTTTTTCCTGAATATAGTCAGGAAAAAACGCATACGCCCTTTTTGGCCAACCAAGCAACCTGGAAAGGCAAATCAGGGCTACAAAGAAGACTCGCTACCCATCGGTCAAAAGGGCCATGCTGAAAAAAGTCTCAAAACCAGAAATGCAGGACAGGCCATGGAGAAATGGGAGCCTTGCTACACTGATGGGCGGGATGTAAATTGCCAACAGCCACTCTGGAGAAGTGTACGGTGTGTCCTGAAACATCTAAAAAACACAGCTTAGAGAGCATAGGGCACTTCCACTCATGGGGGTATAAATTGGGAAAATGAAAAATCAGCAAGACACAAGCACCCCAAAGTTTAGGGCTGCTCTGTTGACAAGGACCTCCACTTCACTCCACTTTCAATATCCCAGGAAAGAGAAAAATGGATAAAGAAGTTGTGGTCCTTATGTACAATGGAATATCACTCAGCCATGAAATCAATGTCATAAGGCTAATAGCAGCATGATGAGTGGATTTAGGTACGACGATTCTAAGTGAAATAAGTCACACAGAAAAGGACACTTCTCATAAGGTATCACTTATAGAGGGAATGTAAAAACCGTTACACTTGAACTGAATTACAAAACAGAACAGAGTCACACATGCAGAAAACACACTATGGCTGCTTAACGGGAAAGGTGAGGTGGGGTGATACATAAAACAAGGGTTTCAAATTAGCTCAGATACCGTTCCATAAACCCAATATGTAATAGACAAGACCTACTCCTTGCTCAGAGAACTGGACTCAACACGCCCTATTCACCGCACAAGAATATATCTGACTAGTCATAATCTTAAAACCTATGTATTGATATCTCTCTGTTAGTGTGTCAAGTGGGTGTAAAGCGGCATAAACACAGCAGTGAAAAGCAGCTAAACCCCATTATAAAAATAAATTACTTTTACAAACCCATGAAACAAAGACAGTGAAAGAGAGAGAAATTCTTACACAATGCGTTCAGGGGCTGTGATGCAACCTGGATTGACCATTTCTAGACCCACAGCTGGATGAGACATAAGGGTGGACACTCTTGGGGCTGAGAGGTTTGGTGAGGTTGGGTGAGCAAACGCAGACCCTTTAAAGTAATACTGCGTGGTACCCATCGCATGGGTCCCAAATCTCCAGGTTCAAGGGCATCTTCCTACATCGAAAACATGCATGAGAAAACAAAAAAGATGGTACACCATGTGATGGGGAAAGGTTTCTAGAACGCACCTCATTTCTCTTCTCCTTGTGCCCGGGGTCGCCATTCCAGCCACTTTCCTAGCAATCTCCCTACTTGGAGCATCAGCACCTTTAACCTCCTGTTCCGTACAGGTTGCAATTTGTCCTGAGGATGAACGGGTAGACGGGGAACCAGTGAGAGACTAGCTCTTGTTGTTGGGACAGGCACAGGTCACTCTATTTTCCCATCAGGAAGAAGAATTAACCACAGGCTCATCCTCCCCCCTGGAACCAGAACAGGGCCTGAAGCCATCCTGCGCTTTTGCGGCCAGCTCCCAATAAAGCGAGTTGTAAAATGGAGCTTCAGGGCACAGCAATTCACAAACCTGCAGAGTTATAAATGATAACTTTCGTCCACAAATATATTGAGTGACGGCAAAGAAGAGGATTTGAAATCAAGGCAGAAATGCAGGAAACAGATTTCAGGAGGTAGATTCGAATCGCCTTTAAAGCACATGAAAAGCGGCAAAACGTTGACAATGATGCCCTTGGCCAAAAAGGGCGTATGCGTTTTTTCCTGAATATATTCAGGAAAAAACGCATACGCCCTTTTTGGCCAACGAAGCAAACTGGAAAGGCAAATCAGGGCTACAAAGAAGACTCGCTACCCATCGGTCAAAAGGGCCATGCTGAAAAAAGTCTCAAAACCAGAAATGCAGGACAGGCCATGGAGAAATGGGAGCCTTGCTACACTGATGGGCGGGATGTAAATTGCCAACAGCCACTCTGGAGAAGTGTACGGTGTGTCCTGAAACATCTAAAAAACACAGCTTAGAGAGCATAGGGCACTTCCACTCATGGGGGTATAAATTGGGAAAATGAAAAATCAGCAAGACACAAGCACCCCAAAGTTTAGGGCTGCTCTGTTGACAAGGACCTCCACTTCATTCCACTTTCAATATCCCAGGAAAGAGAAAAATGGATAAAGAAGTTGTGGTCCTTATGTACAATGGAATATCACTCAGCCATGAAATCAATGTCATAAGGCTAATAGCAGCATGATGAGTGGATTTAGGTACGACGATTCTAAGTGAAATAAGTCACACAGAAAAGGACACTTCTCATAAGGTATCACTTATAGAGGGACTGTAAAAACCGTTACACTTGAACTGAATTACAAAACAGAACAGAGTCACACATGCAGAAAACACACTATGGCTGCTTAACGGGAAAGGTGAGGTGGGGTGATACATAAAACAAGGGTTTCAAATTAGCTCAGATACCGTTCCATAAACCCAATATGTAATAGACAAGACCTACTCCTTGCTCAGAGAACTGGACTCAACACGCCCTATTCACCGCACAAGAATATATCTGACTAGTCATAATCTTAAAACCTATGTATTGATATCTCTCTGTTAGTGTGTCAAGTGGGTGTAAAGCGGCATAAACACAGCAGTGAAAAGCAGCTAAACCCCATTATAAAAATAAATTACTTTTACAAACCCATGAAACAAAGACAGTGAAAGAGAGAGAAATTCTTACACAATGCGTTCAGGGGCTGTGATGCAACCTGGATTGACCATTTCTAGACCCACAGCTGGATGAGACATAAGGGTGGACACTCTTGGGGCTGAGAGGTTTGGTGAGGTTGGGTGAGCAAACGCAGACCCTTTAAAGTAATACTGCGTGGTACCCATCGCATGGGTCCCAAATCTCCAGGTTCAAGGGCATCTTCCTACATCGAAAACATGCATGAGAAAACAAAAAAGATGGTACACCATGTGATGGGGAAAGGTTTCTAGAACGCACCTCATTTCTCTTCTCCTTGTGCCCGGGGTCGCCATTCCAGCCACTTTCCTAGCAATCTCCCTACTTGGAGCATCAGCACCTTTAACCTCCTGTTCCGTACAGGTTGCAATTTGTCCTGAGGATGAACGGGTAGACGGGGAACCAGTGAGAGACTAGCTCTTGTTGTTGGGACAGGCACAGGTCACTCTATTTTCCCATCAGGAAGAAGAATTAACCACAGGCTCATCCTCCCCCCTGGAACCAGAACAGGGCCTGAAGCCATCCTGCGCTTTTGCGGCCAGCTCCCAATAAAGCGAGTTGTAAAATGGAGCTTCAGGGCACAGCAATTCACAAACCTGCAGAGTTATAAATGATAACTTTCGTCCACAAATATATTGAGTGACGGCAAAGAAGAGGATTTGAAATCAAGGCAGAAATGCAGGAAACAGATTTCAGGAGGTAGATTCGAATCGCCTTTAAAGCACATGAAAAGCGGCAAAACGTTGACAATGATGCCCTTGGCCAAAAAGGGCGTATGCGTTTTTTCCTGAATATATTCAGGAAAAAACGCATACGCCCTTTTTGGCCAACGAAGCAAACTGGAAAGGCAAATCAGGGCTACAAAGAAGACTCGCTACCCATCGGTCAAAAGGGCCATGCTGAAAAAAGTCTCAAAACCAGAAATGCAGGACAGGCCATGGAGAAATGGGAGCCTTGCTACACTGATGGGCGGGATGTAAATTGCCAACAGCCACTCTGGAGAAGTGTACGGTGTGTCCTGAAACATCTAAAAAACACAGCTTAGAGAGCATAGGGCACTTCCACTCATGGGGGTATAAATTGGGAAAATGAAAAATCAGCAAGACACAAGCACCCCAAAGTTTAGGGCTGCTCTGTTGACAAGGACCTCCACTTCATTCCACTTTCAATATCCCAGGAAAGAGAAAAATGGATAAAGAAGTTGTGGTCCTTATGTACAATGGAATATCACTCAGCCATGAAATCAATGTCATAAGGCTAATAGCAGCATGATGAGTGGATTTAGGTACGACGATTCTAAGTGAAATAAGTCACACAGAAAAGGACACTTCTCATAAGGTATCACTTATAGAGGGACTGTAAAAACCGTTACACTTGAACTGAATTACAAAACAGAACAGAGTCACACATGCAGAAAACACACTATGGCTGCTTAACGGGAAAGGTGAGGTGGGGTGATACATAAAACAAGGGTTTCAAATTAGCTCAGATACCGTTCCATAAACCCAATATGTAATAGACAAGACCTACTCCTTGCTCAGAGAACTGGACTCAACACGCCCTATTCACCGCACAAGAATATATCTGACTAGTAATAATCTTAAAACCTATGTATTGATATCTCTCTGTTAGTGTGTCAAGTGGGTGTAAAGCGGCATAAACACAGCAGTGAAAAGCAGCTAAACCCCATTATAAAAATAAATTACTTTGAAAAACCCATGAAACAAAGACAGTGAAAGAGAGAGAAATTCTTACACAATGCGTTCAGGGGCTGTGATGCAACCTGGATTGACCATATCTAGACCCACAGCTGGATGAGACATAAGGGTGGACACTCTTGGGGCTGAGAGGTTTGGTGAGGTTGGGTGAGCAAACGCAGACCCTTTAAAGTAATACTGCGTGGTACCCATCGCATGGGTCCCAAATCTCCAGGTTCAAGGGCATCTTCCTACATCGAAAACATGCATGAGAAAACAAAAAGATGGTACACCATGTGATGGGGAAAGGTTTCTAAAACGCACCTCATTTCTCTTCTCCTTGTGCCCGGGTTCGCCATTCCAGCCGCTTTACTAACAATCTCCCTACTTGGAGCATCAGCACCTTTAACCTCCTGTTCCGTACAGGTTGCAATTTGTCCTGAGGATGAACGGGTAGACGGGGAACCAGTGAGAGACTAGCTCTTGGTGTTGGGACAGGCACAGGTCACTCTATTTTCCCATCAGGAAGAAGAATTAACCACAGGCTCATCCTCCCCCCCGGAACCAGAACAGGGCCTGAAGCCATCCTGCGCTTTTGCGGCCAGCTGCCAAAAAAGCGAGTTGTAAAATGGAGCTTCAGGGCACTGCAATTCACAAACCTGCAGAGTTATAAATGATAACTCTCGTCCACAAATATATTGAGGGAAGGCAAAGAAGAGGATTTGAAATCAAGGCAGAAATGCAGGAAACAGATTTCAGGAGGTAGATTCGAATCGCCTTTAAAGCACATGAAAAGCGGCAAAACGTTGACAATGATGCCCTTGGCCAAAAAGGGCGTATGCGTTTTTTCCTGAATATAGTCAGGAAAAAACGCATACGCCCTTTTTGGCCAACCAAGCAACCTGGAAAGGCAAATCAGGGCTACAAAGAAGACTCGCTACCCATCGGTCAAAAGGGCCATGCTGAAAAAAGTCTCAAAACCAGAAATGCAGGACAGGCCATGGAGAAATGGGAGCCTTGCTACACTGATGGGCGGGATGTAAATTGCCAACAGCCACTCTGGAGAAGTGTACGGTGTGTCCTGAAACATCTAAAAAACACAGCTTAGAGAGCTTAGGGCACTTCCACTCATGGGGGTATAAATTGGGAAAATGAAAAATCAGCAAGACACAAGCACCCCAAAGTTTAGGGCTGCTCTGTTGACAAGGACCTCCACTTCACTCCACTTTCAATATCCCAGGAAAGAGAAAAATGGATAAAGAAGTTGTGGTCCTTATGTACAATGGAATATCACTCAGCCATGAAATCAATGTCATAAGGCTAATAGCAGCATGATGAGTGGATTTAGGTACGACGATTCTAAGTGAAATAAGTCACACAGAAAAGGACACTTCTCATAAGGTATCACTTATAGAGGGACTGTAAAAACCGTTACACTTGAACTGAATTACAAAACAGAACAGAGTCACACATGCAGAAAACACACTATGGCTGCTTAACGGGAAAGGTGAGGTGGGGTGATACATAAAACAAGGGTTTCAAATTAGCTCAGATACCGTTCCATAAACCCAATATGTAATAGACAAGACCTACTCCTTGCTCAGAGAACTGGACTCAACACGCCCTATTCACCGCACAAGAATATATCTGACTAGTCATAATCTTAAAACCTATGTATTGATATCTCTCTGTTAGTGTGTCAAGTGGGTGTAAAGCGGCATAAACACAGCAGTGAAAAGCAGCTAAACCCCATTATAAAAATAAATTACTTTTACAAACCCATGAAACAAAGACAGTGAAAGAGAGAGAAATTCTTACACAATGCGTTCAGGGGCTGTGATGCAACCTGGATTGACCATTTCTAGACCCACAGCTGGATGAGACATAAGGGTGGACACTCTTGGGGCTGAGAGGTTTGGTGAGGTTGGGTGAGCAAACGCAGACCCTTTAAAGTAATACTGCGTGGTACCCATCGCATGGGTCCCAAATCTCCAGGTTCAAGGGCATCTTCCTACATCGAAAACATGCATGAGAAAACAAAAAAGATGGTACACCATGTGATGGGGAAAGGTTTCTAGAACGCACCTCATTTCTCTTCTCCTTGTGCCCGGGGTCGCCATTCCAGCCACTTTCCTAGCAATCTCCCTACTTGGAGCATCAGCACCTTTAACCTCCTGTTCCGTACAGGTTGCAATTTGTCCTGAGGATGAACGGGTAGACGGGGAACCAGTGAGAGACTAGCTCTTGTTGTTGGGACAGGCACAGGTCACTCTATTTTCCCATCAGGAAGAAGAATTAACCACAGGCTCATCCTCCCCCCTGGAACCAGAACAGGGCCTGAAGCCATCCTGCGCTTTTGCGGCCAGCTCCCAAAAAAGCGAGTTGTAAAATGGAGCTTCAGGGCACAGCAATTCACAAACCTGCAGAGTTATAAATGATAACTTTCGTCCACAAATATATTGAGTGACGGCAAAGAAGAGGATTTGAAATCAAGGCAGAAATGCAGGAAACAGATTTCAGGAGGTAGATTCGAATCGCCTTTAAAGCACATGAAAAGCGGCAAAACGTTGACAATGATGCCCTTGGCCAAAAAGGGCGTATGCGTTTTTTCCTGAATATATTCAGGAAAAAACGCATACGCCCTTTTTGGCCAACGAAGCAAACTGGAAAGGCAAATCAGGGCTACAAAGAAGACTCGCTACCCATCGGTCAAAAGGGCCATGCTGAAAAAAGTCTCAAAACCAGAAATGCAGGACAGGCCATGGAGAAATGGGAGCCTTGCTACACTGATGGGCGGGATGTAAATTGCCAACAGCCACTCTGGAGAAGTGTACGGTGTGTCCTGAAACATCTAAAAAACACAGCTTAGAGAGCATAGGGCACTTCCACTCATGGGGGTATAAATTGGGAAAATGAAAAATCAGCAAGACACAAGCACCCCAAAGTTTAGGGCTGCTCTGTTGACAAGGACCTCCACTTCATTCCACTTTCAATATCCCAGGAAAGAGAAAAATGGATAAAGAAGTTGTGGTCCTTATGTACAATGGAATATCACTCAGCCATGAAATCAATGTCATAAGGCTAATAGCAGCATGATGAGTGGATTTAGGTACGACGATTCTAAGTGAAATAAGTCACACAGAAAAGGACACTTCTCATAAGGTATCACTTATAGAGGGACTGTAAAAACCGTTACACTTGAACTGAATTACAAAACAGAACAGAGTCACACATGCAGAAAACACACTATGGCTGCTTAACGGGAAAGGTGAGGTGGGGTGATACATAAAACAAGGGTTTCAAATTAGCTCAGATACCGTTCCATAAACCCAATATGTAATAGACAAGACCTACTCCTTGCTCAGAGAACTGGACTCAACACGCCCTATTCACCGCACAAGAATATATCTGACTAGTCATAATCTTAAAACCTATGTATTGATATCTCTCTGTTAGTGTGTCAAGTGGGTGTAAAGCGGCATAAACACAGCAGTGAAAAGCAGCTAAACCCCATTATAAAAATAAATTACTTTTACAAACCCATGAAACAAAGACAGTGAAAGAGAGAGAAATTCTTACACAATGCGTTCAGGGGCTGTGATGCAACCTGGATTGACCATTTCTAGACCCACAGCTGGATGAGACATAAGGGTGGACACTCTTGGGGCTGAGAGGTTTGGTGAGGTTGGGTGAGCAAACGCAGACCCTTTAAAGTAATACTGCGTGGTACCCATCGCATGGGTCCCAAATCTCCAGGTTCAAGGGCATCTTCCTACATCGAAAATATGCATGAGAAAACAAAAAAGATGGTACACCATGTGATGGGGAAAGGTTTCTAGAACGCACCTCATTTCTCTTCTCCTTGTGCCCGGGGTCGCCATTCCAGCCACTTTCCTAGCAATCTCCCTACTTGGAGCATCAGCACCTTTAACCTCCTGTTCCGTACAGGTTGCAATTTGTCCTGAGGATGAACGGGTAGACGGGGAACCAGTGAGAGACTAGCTCTTGGTGTTGGGACAGGCACAGGTCACTCTATTTTCCCATCAGGAAGAAGAATTAACCACAGGCTCATCCTCCCCCCTGGAACCAGAACAGGGCCTGAAGCCATCCTGCGCTTTTGCGGCCAGCTCCCAATAAAGCGAGTTGTAAAATGGAGCTTCAGGGCACTGCAATTCACAAACCTGCAGAGTTATAAATGATAACTTTCGTCCACAAATATATTGAGGGACGGCAAAGAAGAGGATTTGAAATCAAGGCAGAAATGCAGGAAACAGATTTCAGGAGGTAGATTCGAATCGCCTTTAAAGCACATGAAAAGCGGCAAAACGTTGACAATGATGCCCTTGGCCAAAAAGGGCGTATGCGTTTTTTCCTGAATATATTCAGAAAAAAACGCATACGCCCTTTTTGGCCAACCAAGCAACCTGAAAAGGCAAATCAGCGCTACAAAGCAGACTCGCTACCCATCGGTCAAAAGGGCCATGCTGAAAAAAGTCTCAAAACCAGAAATGCAGGACAGGCCATGGAGAAATGGGAGCCTTGCTACACTGATGGGCGGGATGTAAATTGCCAACAGCCACTCTGGAGAAGTGTACGGTGTGTCCTGAAACATCTAAAAAACACAGCTTAGAGAGCATAGGGCACTTCCACTCATGGGGGTATAAATTGGGAAAATGAAAAATCAGCAAGACACAAGCACCCCAAAGTTTAGGGCTGCTCTGTTGACAAGGACCTCCACTTCATTCCACCTTCAATATCCCAGGAGGGAGAAAAATGGATAAAGAAGTTGTGGTCCTTATGTACAATGGAATATCACTCAGCCATGAAATCAATGTCATAAGGCTAATAGCAGCATGATGAGTGGATTTAGGTACGACAATTCTAAGTGAAATAAGTCACACAGAAAAGGACACTTCTCATAAGGTATCACTTATAGAGGGACTGTAAAAACCGTTACACTTGAACTGAATTACAAAACAGAACAGAGTCACACATGCAGAAAACACACTATGGCTGCTTAACGGGAAAGGTGAGGTGGGGTGATACATAAAACAAGGGTTTCAAATTAGCTCAGATACCGTTCCATAAACCCAATATGTAATAGACAAGACCTACTCCTTGCTCAGAGAACTGGACTCAACACGCCCTATTCACCGCACAAGAATATATCTGACTAGTCATAATCTTAAAACCTATGTATTGATATCTCTCTGTTAGTGTGTCAAGTGGGTGTAAAGCGGCATAAACACAGCAGTGAAAAGCAGCTAAACCCCATTATAAAAATAAATTACTTTTACAAACCCATGAAACAAAGACAGTGAAAGAGAGAGAAATTCTTACACAATGCGTTCAGGGGCTGTGATGCAACCTGGATTGACCATTTCTAGACCCACAGCTGGATGAGACATAAGGGTGGACACTCTTGGGGCTGAGAGGTTTGGTGAGGTTGGGTGAGCAAACGCAGACCCTTTAAAGTAATACTGCGTGGTACCCATCGCATGGGTCCCAAATCTCCAGGTTCAAGGGCATCTTCCTACATCGAAAACATGCATGAGAAAACAAAAAAGATGGTACACCATGTGATGGGGAAAGGTTTCTAGAACGCACCTCATTTCTCTTCTCCTTGTGCCCGGGGTCGCCATTCCAGCCACTTTCCTAGCAATCTCCCTACTTGGAGCATCAGCACCTTTAACCTCCTGTTCCGTACAGGTTGCAATTTGTCCTGAGGATGAACGGGTAGACGGGGAACCAGTGAGAGACTAGCTCTTGTTGTTGGGACAGGCACAGGTCACTCTATTTTCCCATCAGGAAGAAGAATTAACCACAGGCTCATCCTCCCCCCTGGAACCAGAACAGGGCCTGAAGCCATCCTGCGCTTTTGCGGCCAGCTCCCAAAAAAGCGAGTTGTAAAATGGAGCTTCAGGGCACAGCAATTCACAAACCTGCAGAGTTATAAATGATAACTTTCGTCCACAAATATATTGAGTGACGGCAAAGAAGAGGATTTGAAATCAAGGCAGAAATGCAGGAAACAGATTTCAGGAGGTAGATTCGAATCGCCTTTAAAGCACATGAAAAGCGGCAAAACGTTGACAATGATGCCCTTGGCCAAAAAGGGCGTATGCGTTTTTTCCTGAATATATTCAGGAAAAAACGCATACGCCCTTTTTGGCCAACGAAGCAAACTGGAAAGGCAAATCAGGGCTACAAAGAAGACTCGCTACCCATCGGTCAAAAGGGCCATGCTGAAAAAAGTCTCAAAACCAGAAATGCAGGACAGGCCATGGAGAAATGGGAGCCTTGCTACACTGATGGGCGGGATGTAAATTGCCAACAGCCACTCTGGAGAAGTGTACGGTGTGTCCTGAAACATCTAAAAAACACAGCTTAGAGAGCATAGGGCACTTCCACTCATGGGGGTATAAATTGGGAAAATGAAAAATCAGCAAGACACAAGCACCCCAAAGTTTAGGGCTGCTCTGTTGACAAGGACCTCCACTTCATTCCACCTTCAATATCCCAGGAGGGAGAAAAATGGATAAAGAAGTTGTGGTCCTTATGTACAATGGAATATCACTCAGCCATGAAATCAATGTCATAAGGCTAATAGCAGCATGATGAGTGGATTTAGGTACGACGATTCTAAGTGAAATAAGTCACACAGAAAAGGACACTTCTCATAAGGTATCACTTATAGAGGGACTGTAAAAACCGTTACACTTGAACTGAATTACAAAACAGAACAGAGTCACACATGCAGAAAACACACTATGGCTGCTTAACGGGAAAGGTGAGGTGGGGTGATACATAAAACAAGGGTTTCAAATTAGCTCAGATACCGTTCCATAAACCCAATATGTAATAGACAAGACCTACTCCTTGCTCAGAGAACTGGACTCAACACGCCCTATTCACCGCACAAGAATATATCTGACTAGTCATAATCTTAAAACCTATGTATTGATATCTCTCTGTTAGTGTGTCAAGTGGGTGTAAAGCGGCATAAACACAGCAGTGAAAAGCAGCTAAACCCCATTATAAAAATAAATTACTTCGAAAAACCCATGAAACAAAGACAGTGAAAGAGAGAGAAATTCTTACACAATGCGTTCAGGGGCTGTGATGCAACCTGGATTGACCATATCTAGACCCACAGCTGGATGAAACATAAGGGTGGACACTCTTGGGGCTGAGAGGTTTGGTGAGGTTGGGTGAGCAAACGCAGACCCTTTAAAGTAATACTGCGTGGTACCCATCGCATGGGTCCCAACTCTCCAGGTTCAAGGGCATCTTCCTACATCGAAAACATGCATGAGAAAACAAAAAGATGGTACACCATGTGATGGGGAAAGGTTTCTAAAACGCACCTCATTTCTCTTCTCCTTGTGCCCGGGTTCGCCATTCCAGCCGCTTTACTAACAATCTCCCTACTTGGAGCATCAGCACCTTTAACCTCCTGTTCCGTACAGGTTGCAATTTGTCCTGAGGATGAACGGGTAGACTGGGAACCAGTGAGAGACTAGCTCTTGGTGTTGGGACAGGCACAGGTCACTCTATTTTCCCATCAGGAAGAAGAATTAACCACAGGCTCAGCCTGCCCCCCGGAACCAGAACAGGGCCTGAAGCCATCCTGCGCTTTTGCGGCCAGCTGCCAAAAAAGCGAGTTGTAAAATGGAGCTTCAGGGCACTGCAATTCACAAACCTGCAGAGTTATAAATGATAACTCTCGTCCACAAATATATTGAGGGAAGGCAAAGAAGAGGATTTGAAATCAAGGCAGAAATGCAGGAAACAGATTTCAGGAGGTAGATTCGAATCGCCTTTAAAGCACATGAAAAGCGGCAAAACGTTGACAATGATGCCCTTGGCCAAAAAGGGCGTATGCGTTTTTTCCTGAATATAGTCAGGAAAAAACGCATACGCCCTTTTTGGCCAACCAAGCAACCTGGAAAGGCAAATCAGCGCTACAAAGAAGACTCGCTACCCATCGGTCAAAAGGGCCATGCTGAAAAAAGTTTTGAAACCAGAAATGCAGGACAGGCCATGGAGAAATGGGAGCCTTGCTACACTGATGGGCGGGATGTAAATTGCCAACAGCCACTCTGGAGAAGTGTACGGTGTGTCCTGAAACATCTAAAAAACACAGCTTAGAGAGCTTAGGGCACTTCCACTCATGGGGGTATAAATTGGGAAAATGAAAAATCAGCAAGACACAAGCACCCCAAAGTTTAGGGCTGCTCTGTTGACAAGGACCTCCACTTCATTCCACCTTCAATATCCCAGGAGGGAGAAAAATGGATAAAGAAGTTGTGGTCCTTATGTACAATGGAATATCACTCAGCCATGAAATCAATGTCATAAGGCTAATAGCAGCATGATGAGTGGATTTAGGTACGACGATTCTAAGTGAAATAAGTCACACAGAAAAGGACACTTCTCATAAGGTATCACTTATAGAGGGACTGTAAAAACCGTTACACTTGAACTGAATTACAAAACAGAACAGAGTCACACATGCAGAAAACACACTATGGCTGCTTAACGGGAAGGGTGAGGTGGTGTGATACATAAAACAAGGGTTTCAAATTAGCTCAGATACCGTTCCATAAACCCAATATGTAATAGACAAGACCTACTCCTTGCTCAGAGAACTGGACTCAACACACCCTATTCACCGCACAAGAATATATCTGACTAGTAATAATCTTAAAACCTATGTATTGATATCTCTCTGTTAGTGTGTCAAGTGGGTGTAAAGCGGCATAAACACAGCAGTGAAAAGCAGCTAAACCCCATTATAAAAATAAATTACTTTGAAAAACCCATGAAACAAAGACAGTGAAAGAGAGAGAAATTCTTACACAATGCGTTCAGGGGCTGTGATGCAACCTGGATTGACCATATCTAGACCCACAGCTGGATGAGACATAAGGGTGGACACTCTTGGGGCTGAGAGGTTTGGTGAGGTTGGGTGAGCAAACGCAGACCCTTTAAAGTAATACTGCGTGGTACCCATCGCATGGGTCCCAACTCTCCAGGTTCAAGGGCATCTTCCTACATCGAAAACATGCATGAGAAAACAAAAAGATGGTACACCATGTGATGGGGAAAGGTTTCTAAAACGCACCTCATTTCTCTTCTCCTTGTGCCCGGGTTCGCCATTCCAGCCGCTTTACTAACAATCTCCCTACTTGGAGCATCAGCACCTTTAACCTCCTGTTCCGTACAGGTTGCAATTTGTCCTGAGGATGAACGGGTAGACGGGGAACCAGTGAGAGACTAGCTCTTGGTGTTGGGACAGGCACAGGTCACTCTATTTTCCCATCAGGAAGAAGAATTAACCACAGGCTCATCCTCCCCCCCGGAACCAGAACAGGGCCTGAAGCCATCCTGCGCTTTTGCGGCCAGCTCCCAAAAAAGCGAGTTGTAAAATGGAGCTTCAGGGCACTGCAATTCACAAACCTGCAGAGTTATAAATGATAACTCTCGTCCACAAATATATTGAGGGAAGGCAAAGAAGAGGGTTTGAAATCAAGGCAGAATTGCAGGAAACAGATTTCAGGAGGTAGATTCGAATCGCCTTTAAAGCACATGAAAAGCGGCAAAACGTTGACAATGATGCCCTTGGCCAAAAAGGGCGTATGCGTTTTTTCCTGAATATATTCAGGAAAAAACGCATACGCCCTTTTTGGCCAACCAAGCAACCTGGAAAGGCAAATCAGGGCTACAAAGAAGACTCGCTACCCATCGGTCAAAAGGGCCATGCTGAAAAAAGTCTCAAAACCAGAAATGCAGGACAGGCCATGGAGAAATGGGAGCCTTGCTACACTGATGGGCGGGATGTAAATTGCCAACAGCCACTCTGGAGAAGTGTACGGTGTGTCCTGAAACATCTAAAAAACACAGCTTAGAGAGCTTAGGGCACTTCCACTCATGGGGGTATAAATTGGGAAAATGAAAAATCAGCAAGACACAAGCACCCCAAAGTTTAGGGATGCTCTGTTGACAAGGACCTCCACTTCATTCCACCTTAAATATCCAAGGAAAGAGAAAAATGGATAAAGAAGTTGTGGTCCTTATGTACAATGGAATATCACTCAGCCATGAAATCAATGTCATAAGGCTAGTAGCAGCATGATGAGTGGATTTAGGTACGACGATTCTAAGGGAAATAAGTCACACAGAAAAGGACACTTCTCATAAGGTATCACTTATAGAGGGAATGTAAAAACCGTTACACTTGAACTGAATTACAAAACAGAACAGAGTCACACATGCAGAAAACACACTATGGCTGCTTAACGGGAAAGGTGAGGTGGGGTGATACATAAAACAAGGGTTTCAAATTAGCTCAGATACCGTTCCATAAACCCAATATGTAATAGACAAGACCTACTCCTTGCTCAGAGAACTGGACTCAACACGCCCTATTCACCGCACAAGAATATATCTGACTAGTAATAATCTTAAAACCTATGTATTGATATCTCTCTGTTAGTGTGTCAAGTGGGTGTAAAGCGGCATAAACACAGCAGTGAAAAGCAGCTAAACCCCATTATCAAAATAAATTACTTTGAAACACCCATGAAACAAAGACAGTGAAAGAGAGAGAAATTCTTACACAATGCATTCAGGGGCTGTGATGCAACCTGGATTGACCATATCTAGACCCACAGCTGGATGAGACATAAGGGTGGACACTCTTGGGGCTGAGAGGTTTGGTGAGGTTGGGTGAGCAAACGCAGACCCTTTAAAGTAATACTGCGTGGTACCCATCGCATGGGTCCCAAATCTCCAGGTTCAAGGGCATCTTCCTACATCGAAAACATGCATGAGAAAACAAATTGATGGTACACCATGTGATGGGGAAAGGTTTCTAAAACGCACCTCATTTCTCTTCTCCTTGTGCCCGGGTTCGCCATTCCAGCCGCTTTACTAACAATCTCCCTACTTGGAGCATCAGCACCTTTAACCTCCTGTTCCGTACAGGTTGCAATTTGTCCTGAGGATGAACGGGTAGATGGGGAACCAGTGAGAGACTAGCTCTTGGTGTTGGGACAGGCACAGGTCACTCTATTTTCCCATCAGGAAGAAGAATTAACCACAGGCTCATCCCCCCCCGGGAAGCAGAACAGGGCCTGAAGCCATCCTGCGCTTTTGCGGCCAGCTCCCAAAAAAGCGAGTTGTAAAATGGAGCTTCAGGGCACTGCAATTCACAAACCTGCAGAGTTATAAATGATAACTTTCGTCCACAAATATATTGAGGGACGGCAAAGAAGAGGATTTGAAATCAAGGCAGAAATGCAGGAAACAGATTTCAGGAGGTAGATTCGAATCGCCTTTAAAGCACATGAAAAGCGGCAAAACGTTGACAATGATGCCCTTGGCCAAAAAGGGCGTATGCGTTTTTTCCTGAATATATTCAGGAAAAAACGCATACGCCCTTTTTGGCCAACCAAGCAACCTGGAAAGGCAAATCAGGGCTACAAAGAAGACTCGCTACCCATCGGTCAAAAGGGCCATGCTGAAAAAAGTCTCAAAACCAGAAATGCAGGACAGGCCATGGAGAAAAGGGAGCCTTGCTACACTGATGGGCGGGATGTAAATTGCCAACAGCCACTCTGGAGAAGTGTACGGTGTGTCCTGAAACATCTAAAAAACACAGCTTAGAGAGCTTAGGGCACTTCCACTCATGGGGGTATAAATTGGGAAAATGAAAAATCAGCAAGACACAAGCACCCCAAAGTTTAGGGCTGCTCTGTTGACAAGGACCTCCACTTCATTCCACCTTCAATATCCCAGGAGGGAGAAAAATGGATAAAGAAGTTGTGGTCCTTATGTACAATGGAATATCACTCAGCCATGAAACCAATGTCATAAGGCTAGTAGCAGCATGATGAGTGGATTTAGGTACGACGATTCTAAGAGAAATAAGTCACACAGAAAAGGACACTTCTCATAAGGTATCACTTATAGAGGGACTGTAAAAACCGTTACACTTGAACTGAATTACAAAACAGAACAGAGTCACACATGCAGAAAACACACTATGGCTGCTTAACGGGAAAGGTGAGGTGGGGTGATACATAAAACAAGGGTTTCAAATTAGCTCAGATACCGTTCCATAAACCCAATATGTAATAGACAAGACCTACTCCTTGCTCAGAGAACTGGACTCAACACGCCCTATTCACCGAACAAGAATATATCTGACTAGTAATAATCTTAAAACCTATGTATTGATATCTCTCTGTTAGTGTGTCAAGTGGGTGTAAAGCGGCATAAACACAGCAGTGAAAAGCAGCTAAACCCCATTATAAAAATAAATTACTTTGAAAAACCCATGAAACAAAGACAGTGAAAGAGAGAGAAATTCTTACACAATGCGTTCAGGGGCTGTGATGCAACCTGGATTGACCATTTCGAGACCCACAGCTGGATGAGACATAAGGGTGGACACTCTTGGGGCTGAGAGGTTTGGTGAGGTTGGGTGAGCAAACGCAGACCCTTTAAAGTAATACTGCGTGGTACCCATCGCATGGGTCCCAAATCTCCAGGTTCAAGGGCATCTTCCTACATCGAAAACATGCATGAGAAAACAAAAAAGATGGTACACCATGTGATGGGGAAAGGTTTCTAAAACGCACCTAATTTCTCTTCTCCTTGTGCCCGGGGTCACCATTCCAGCCGCTTTACTAACAATCTCCCTACTTGGAGCATCAGCACCTTTAACCTCCTGTTCCGTACAGGTTGCAATTTGTCCTGAGGATGAACGGGAATACGGGGAACCAGTGAGAGACTATCTCTTGGTGTTGGGACAGGCACAGGTCACTCTATTTTCCCATCAGGAAGAAGAATTAACCACAGGCTCATCCTCCCCCCGGAACCAGAACAGGGCCTGAAGCCATCCTGCGCTTTTGCGGCCAGCTCCCAAAAAAGCGAGTTGTAAAATGGAGCTTCAGAGCACTGCAATTCACAAACGTGCAGAGTTATAAATGATAACTCTCGTCCACAAATATATTGAGGGAAGGCAAAGAAGAGGATTTGAAATCAAGGTAGAAATGCAGGAAACAGATTTCAGGAGGTAGATTCGAATCACCTTTAAAGCACATGAAAAGCGGCAAAACGTTGACAATGATGCCCTTGGCCAAAAAGGGCGTATGCGTTTTTTCCTGAATATATTCAGGAAAAAACGCATACGCACTTTTTGGCCAACCAAGCAACCTGGAAAGGCAAATCAGGGCTACAAAGAAGACTCGCTACCCATCGGTCAAAAGGGCCATGCTGAAAAAAGTCTCAAAACCAGAAATGCAGGACAGGCCATGGAGAAATGGGAGCCTTGCTACACTGATGGGCGGGATGTAAATTGCCAACAGCCACTCTGGAGAAGTGTACGGTGTGTCCTGAAACATCTAAAAAACACAGCTTAGAGAGCATAGGGCACTTCCACTCATGGGGGTATAAATTGGGAAAATGAAAAATCAGCAAGACACAAGCACCCCAAAGTTTAGGGCTGCTCTGTTGACAAGGACCTCCACTTCATTCCACCTTCAATATCCCAGGAGGGAGAAAAATGGATAAAGAAGTTGTGGTCCTTATGTACAATGGAATATCACTCAGCCATGAAATCAATGTCATAAGGCTAATAGCAGCATGATGAGTGGATTTAGGTACGACGATTCTAAGTGAAATAAGTCACACAGAAAAGGACACTTCTCATAAGGTATCACTTATAGAGGGAATGTAAAAACCGTTACACTTGAACTGAATTACAAAACAGAACAGAGTCACACATGCAGAAAACACACTATGGCTGCTTAACGGGAAAGGTAAGGTGGGGTGATACATAAAACAAGGGTTTCAAATTAGCTCAGATACCGTTCCATAAACCCAATATGTAATAGACAAGACCTACTCCTTGCTCAGAGAACTGGACTCAACACGCCCTATTCACCGCACAAGAATATATCTGACTAGTAATAATCTTGAAACCTATGTATTGATATCTCTCTGTTAGTGTGTCAAGTGGGTGTAAAGCGGCATAAACACAGCAGTGAAAAGCAGCTAAACCCCATTATAAAAATAAATTACTTTTACAAACCCATGAAACAAAGACAGTGAAAGAGAGAGAAATTCTTACACAATGCGTTCAGGGGCTGTGATGCAACCTGGATTGACCATATCTAGACCCACAGCTGGATGAGACATAAGGGTGGACACTCTTGGGGCTGAGAGGTTTGGTGAGGTTGGGTGAGCAAACGCAGACCCTTTAAAGTAATACTGCGTGGTACCCATCGCATGGGTCCCAAATCTCCAGGTTCAAGGGCATCTTCCTACATCAAAAACATGCATGAGAAAACAAAAAGATGGTACACCATGTGATGGGGAAAGGTTTCTAAAACGCACCTCATTTCTCTTCTCCTTGTGCCCGGGTTCGCCATTCCAGCCGCTTTACTAACAATCTCCCTACTTGGAGCATCAGCACCTTTAACCTCCTGTTCCGTACAGGTTGCAATTTGTCCTGAGGATGAACGGGTAGACGGGGAACCAGTGAGAGACTAGCTCTTGGTGTTGGGACAGGCACAGGTCACTCTATTTTCCCATCAGGAAGAAGAATTAACCACAGGCTCATCCTCCCCCCCGGAACCAGAACAGGGCCTGAAGCCATCCTGCGCTTTTGCGGCCAGCTCCCAAAAAAGCGAGTTGTACAATGGAGCTTCAGGGCACTGCAATTCACAAACCTGCAGAGTTATAAATGATAACTCTCGTCCACAAATATATTGAGGGAAGGCAAAGAAGAGGATTTGAAATCAAGGCAGAAATGCAGGAAACAGATTTCAGGAGGTAGATTCGAATCACCTTTAAAGCACATGAAAAGCGGCAAAACGTTGACAATGATGCCCTTGGCCAAAAAGGGCGTATGCGTTTTTTCCGGAATATATTCAGGAAAAAACGCATACGCCCTTTTTGGCCAACCAAGCACCCTGGAAAGGCAAATCAGGGCTACAAAGAAGACTCGCTACCCATCGGTCAAAAGGGCCATGCTGAAAAAAGTCTCAAAACCAGAAATGCAGGACAGGCCATGGAGAAATGGGAGCCTTGCTACACTGATGGGCGGGATGTAAATTGCCAACAGCCACTCTGGAGAAGTGTACGGTGTGTCCTGAAACATCTAATAAACACAGCTTAGAGAGCATAGGGCACTTCCACTCATGGGGGTATAAATTGGGAAAATGAAAAATCAGCAAGACACAAGCACCCCAAAGTTTAGGGCTGCTCTGTTAACAAGGACCTCCACTTCATTCCACCTTCAATATCCCAGGAGGGAGAAAAATGGATAAAGAAGTTGTGGTCCTTATGTACAATGGAATATCACTCAGCCATGAAATCAATGTCATAAGGCTAGTAGCAGCATGATGAGTGGATTTAGGTACGACGATTCTAAGTGAAATAAGTCACACAGAAAAGGACACTTCTCATAAGGTATCACTTATAGAGGGAATGTAAAAACCGTTACACTTGAACTGAATTACAAAACAGAACACAGTCACACATGCAGAAAACACACTATGGCTGCTTAACGGGAAAGGTGAGGTGGGGTGATACATAAAACAAGGGTTTCAACTTAGCTCAGATACCGTTCCATAAACCCAATATGTAATAGACAAGACCTACTCCTTGCTCAGAGAACTGGACTCAACACGCCCTATTCACCGCACAAGAATATATCTGACTAGTAATAATCTTAAAACCTATGTATTGATATCTCTCTGTTAGTGTGTCAAGTGGGTGTAAAGCGGCATAAACACAGCAGTGAAAAGCAGCTAAACCCCATTATAAAAATAAATTACTTTGAAAAACCCATGAAACAAAGACAGTGAAAGAGAGAGAAATTCTTACACAATGCGTTCAGGGGCTGTGATGCAACCTGGATTGACCATATCTAGACCCACAGCTGGATGAGACATAAGGGTGGACACTCTTGGGGCTGAGAGGTTTGGTGAGGTTGGGTGAGCAAACGCAGACCCTTTAAAGTAATACTGCGTGGTACCCATCGCATGGGTCCCAAATCTCCAGGTTCAAGGGCATCTTCCTACATCGAAAACATGCATGAGAAAACAAAAAGATGGTACACCATGTGATGGGGAAAGGTTTCTAAAACGCACCTAATTTCTCTTCTCCTTGTGCCCGGGTTCGCCATTCCAGCCGCTTTACTAACAATCTCCCTACTTGGAGCATCAGCACCTTTAACCTCCTGTTCCGTACAGGTTGCAATTTGTCCTGAGGATGTACGGGTAGACGGGGAACCAGTGAGAGACTAGCTCTTGGTGTTGGGACAGGCACAGGTCACTCTATTTTCCCATCAGGAAGAAGAATTAACCACAGGCTCATCCTCCCCCCCGGAACCAGAACAGGGCCTGAAGCCATCCTGCGCTTTTGCGGCCAGCTCCCAAAAAAGCGAGTTGTAAAATGGAGCTTCAGGGCACTGCAATTCACAAACCTACAGAGTTATAAATGATAACTCTCGTCCACAAATATATTGAGGGAAGGCAAAGAAGAGGATTTGAAATCAAGGCAGAATTGTAGGAAACAGATTTAGGAGGAAGATTCGAATCGCCTTTAAAGCACATGAAAAGCGGCAAAACGTTGACAATGATGCCCTTGGCCAAAAAGGGCGTATGCGTTTTTTCCTGAATATATTCAGGAAAAAACGCATACGCCCTTTTTGGCCAACCAAGCAACCTGAAAAGGCAAATCAGCGCTACAAAGCAGACTCGCTACCCATCGGTCAAAAGGGCCATGCTGAAAAAAGTCTCAAAATCAGAAATGCAGGACAGGCCATGGAGAAATGGGAGCCTTGCTACACTGATGGGCGGGATGTAAATTGCCAACAGCCACTCTGGAGAAGTGTACGGTGTGTCCTGAAACATCTAAAAAACACAGCTTAGAGAGCATAGGGCACTTCCACTCATGGGGGTATAAATTGGGAAAATGAAAAATCAGCAAGACACAAGCACCCCAAAGTTTAGGGCTGCTCTGTTGACAAGGACCTCCACTTCATTCCACCTTCAATATCCCAGGAAAGAGAAAAATGGATAAAGAAGTTGTGGTCCTTATGTACAATGGAATATCACTCAGCCATGAAATCAATATCATAAGGCTAGTAGCAGCATGATGAGTGGATTTAGGTACGACGATTCTAAGTGAAATAAGTCACACAGAAAAGGACACTTCTCATAAGGTATCACTTATAGAGGGAATGTAAAAACCGTTACACTTGAACTGAATTACAAAACAGAACAGAGTCACACATGCAGAAAACACACTATGGCTGCTTAACGGGAAAGGTGAGGTGGGGTGATACATAAAACAAGGGTTTCAACTTAGCTCAGATACCGTTCCATAAACCCAATATGTAATAGACAAGACCTACTCCTTGCTCAGAGAACTGGACTCAACACGCCCTATTCACCGCACAAGAATATATCTGACTAGTAATAATCTTAAAACCTATGTATTGATATCTCTCTGTTAGTGTGTCAAGTGGGTGTAAAGCGGCATAAACACAGCAGTGAAAAGCAGCTAAACCCCATTATAAAAATAAATTACTTTGAAAAACCCATGAAACAAAGACAGTGAAAGAGAGAGAAATTCTTACACAATGCGTTCAGGGGCTGTGATGCAACCTGGATTGACCATATCTAGACCCACAGCTGGATGAGACATAAGGGTGGACACTCTTGGGGCTGAGAGGTTTGGTGAGGTTGGGTGAGCAAACGCAGACCCTTTAAAGTAATACTGCGTGGTACCCATCGCATGGGTCCCAAATCTCCAGGTTCAAGGGCATCTTCCTACATCGAAAACATGCATGAGAAAACAAAAAGATGGTACACCATGTGATGGGGAAAGGTTTCTAAAACGCACCTAATTTCTCTTCTCCTTGTGCCCGGGGTCACCATTCCAGCCGCTTCACTAACAATCTCCCTACTTGGAGCATCAGCACCTTTAACCTCCTGTTCCGTACAGGTTGCAATTTGTCCTGAGGATGAACGGGAATACGGGGAACCAGTGAGAGACTAGCTCTTGGTGTTGGGACAGGCACAGGTCACTCTATTTTCCCATCAGGAAGAAGAATTAACCACAGGCTCATCCTCCCCCCGGAACCAGAACAGGGCCTGAAGCCATCCTGCGCTTTTGCGGCCAGCTCCCAAAAAAGCGAGTTGTAAAATGGAGCTTCAGAGCACTGCAATTCACAAACGTGCAGAGTTATAAATGATAACTCTCGTCCACAAATATATTGAGGGAAGGCAAAGAAGAGGATTTGAAATCAAGGCAGAAATGCAGGAAACAGATTTCAGGAGGTAGATTCGAATCGCCTTTAAAGCACATGAAAAGTGGCAAAACGTTGACAATGATGCCCTTGGCCAAAAAGGGCGTATGCGTTTTTTCCTGAATATATTCAGGAAAAAACGCATACGCCCTTTTTGTCCAACCAAGCAACCTGGAAAGGCAAATCAGGGCTACAAAGAAGACTCGCTACCCATCGGTCAAAAGGGCCATACTGAAAAAAGTCTCAAAACCAGAAATGCAGGACAGGCCATGGAGAAATGGGAGCCTTGCTACACTGATGGGCGGGATGTAAATTGCCAACAGCCACTCTGGAGAAGTGTACGGTGTGTCCTGAAACATCTAAAAAACACAGCTTAGAGAGCATAGGGCACTTCCACTCATGGGGGTATAAATTGGGAAAATGAAAAATCAGCAAGACACAAGCACCCCAAAGTTTAGGGCTGCTCTGTTGACAAGGACCTCCACTTCATTCCACCTTCAATATCCCAGGAGGGAGAAAAATGGATAAAGAAGTTGTGGTCCTTATGTACAATGGAATATCACTCAGCCATGAAATCAATGTCATAAGGCTAGTAGCAGCATGATGAGTGGATTTAGGTACGACGATTCTAAGTGAAATAAGTCACACAGAAAAGGACACTTCTCATAAGGTATCACTTATAGAGGGAATGTAAAAACCGTTACACTTGAACTGAATTACAAAACAGAACAGAGTCACACATGCAGAAAACACACTATGGCTGCTTAACGGGAAAGGTGAGGTGGGGTGATACATAAAACAAGGGTTTCAACTTAGCTCAGATACCGTTCCATAAACCCAATATGTAATAGACAAGACCTACTCCTTGCTCAGAGAACTGGACTCAACACGCCCTATTCACCGCACAAGAATATATCTGACTAGTAATAATCGTAAAACCTATGTATTGATATCTCTCTGTTAGTGTGTCAAGTGGGTGTAAAGCGGCATAAACACAGCAGTGAAAAGCAGCTAAACCCCATTATAAAAATAAATTACTTTGAAAAACCCATGAAACAAAGACAGTGAAAGAGAGAGAAATTCTTACACAATGCGTTCAGGGGCTGTGATGCAACCTGGATTGACCATATCTAGACCCACAGCTGGATGAGACATAAGGGTGGACACTCTTGGGGCTGAGAGGTTTGGTGAGGTTGGGTGAGCAAACGCAGACCCTTTAAAGTAATACTGCGTGGTACCCATCGCATGGGTCCCAAATCTCCAGGTTCAAGGGCATCTTCCTACATCGAAAACATGCATGAGAAAACAAAAAGATGGTACACCATGTGATGGGGAAAGGTTTCTAAAACGCACCTAATTTCTCTTCTCCTTGTGCCCGGGTTCGCCATTCCAGCCGCTTTACTAACAATCTCCCTACTTGGAGCATCAGCACCTTTAACCTCCTGTTCCGTACAGGTTGCAATTTGTCCTGAGGATGTACGGGTAGACGGGGAACCAGTGAGAGACTAGCTCTTGGTGTTGGGACAGGCACAGGTCACTCTATTTTCCCATCAGGAAGAAGAATTAACCACAGGCTCATCCTCCCCCCCGGAACCAGAACAGGGCCTGAAGCCATCCTGCGCTTTTGCGGCCAGCTCCCAAAAAAGCGAGTTGTAAAATGGAGCTTCAGGGCACTGCAATTCACAAACCTACAGAGTTATAAATGATAACTCTCGTCCACAAATATATTGAGGGAAGGCAAAGAAGAGGATTTGAAATCAAGGCAGAATTGTAGGAAACAGATTTAGGAGGAAGATTCGAATCGCCTTTAAAGCACATGAAAAGCGGCAAAACGTTGACAATGATGCCCTTGGCCAAAAAGGGCGTATGCGTTTTTTCCTGAATATATTCAGGAAAAAACGCATACGCCCTTTTTGGCCAACCAAGCAACCTGAAAAGGCAAATCAGCGCTACAAAGCAGACTCGCTACCCATCGGTCAAAAGGGCCATGCTGAAAAAAGTCTCAAAATCAGAAATGCAGGACAGGCCATGGAGAAATGGGAGCCTTGCTACACTGATGGGCGGGATGTAAATTGCCGACAGCCACTCTGGAGAAGTGTACGGTGTGTCCTGAAACATCTAAAAAACACAGCTTAGAGAGCATAGGGCACTTCCACTCATGGGGGTATAAATTGGGAAAATGAAAAATCAGCAAGACACAAGCACCCCAAAGTTTAGGGCTGCTCTGTTGACAAGGACCTCCACTTCATTCCACCTTCAATATCCCAGGAAAGAGAAAAATGGATAAAGAAGTTGTGGTCCTTATGTACAATGGAATATCACTCAGCCATGAAATCAATATCATAAGGCTAGTAGCAGCATGATGAGTGGATTTAGGTACGACGATTCTAAGTGAAATAAGTCACACAGAAAAGGACACTTCTCATAAGGTATCACTTATAGAGGGAATGTAAAAACCGTTACACTTGAACTGAATTACAAAACAGAACAGAGTCACACATGCAGAAAACACACTATGGCTGCTTAACGGGAAAGGTGAGGTGGGGTGATACATAAAACAAGGGTTTCAACTTAGCTCAGATACCGTTCCATAAACCCAATATGTAATAGACAAGACCTACTCCTTGCTCAGAGAACTGGACTCAACACGCCCTATTCACCGCACAAGAATATATCTGACTAGTAATAATCTTAAAACCTATGTATTGATATCTCTCTGTTAGTGTGTCAAGTGGGTGTAAAGCGGCATAAACACAGCAGTGAAAAGCAGCTAAACCCCATTATAAAAATAAATTACTTTGAAAAACCCATGAAACAAAGACAGTGAAAGAGAGAGAAATTCTTACACAATGCGTTCAGGGGCTGTGATGCAACCTGGATTGACCATATCTAGACCCACAGCTGGATGAGACATAAGGGTGGACACTCTTGGGGCTGAGAGGTTTGGTGAGGTTGGGTGAGCAAACGCAGACCCTTTAAAGTAATACTGCGTGGTACCCATCGCATGGGTCCCAAATCTCCAGGTTCAAGGGCATCTTCCTACATCGAAAACATGCATGAGAAAACAAAAAGATGGTACACCATGTGATGGGGAAAGGTTTCTAAAACGCACCTAATTTCTCTTCTCCTTGTGCCCGGGGTCACCATTCCAGCCGCTTTACTAACAATCTCCCTACTTGGAGCATCAGCACCTTTAACCTCCTGTTCCGTACAGGTTGCAATTTGTCCTGAGGATGAACGGGAATACGGGGAACCAGTGAGAGACTAGCTCTTGGTGTTGGGACAGGCACAGGTCACTCTATTTTCCCATCAGGAAGAAGAATTAACCACAGGCTCATCCTCCCCCCGGAACCAGAACAGGGCCTGAAGCCATCCTGCGCTTTTGCGGCCAGCTCCCAAAAAAGCGAGTTGTAAAATGGAGCTTCAGAGCACTGCAATTCACAAACGTGCAGAGTTATAAATGATAACTCTCGTCCACAAATATATTGAGGGAAGGCAAAGAAGAGGATTTGAAATCAAGGCAGAAATGCAGGAAACAGATTTCAGGAGGTAGATTCGAATCGCCTTTAAAGCATATGAAAAGCGGCAAAACGTTGACAATGATGCTCTTGGCCAAAAAGGGCGTATGCGTTTTTTCCTGAATATATTCAGGAAAAAACGCATACGCCCTTTTTGGCCAACCAAGCAACCTGGAAAGGCAAATCAGGGCTACAAAGAAGACTCGCTACCCATCGGTCAAAAGGGCCATGCTGAAAAAAGTCTCAAAACCAGAAATGCAGGACAGGCCATGGAGAAATGGGAGCCTTGCTACACTGATGGGTGGGATGTAAATTGCCAACAGCCACTCTGGAGAAGTGTACGGTGTGTCCTGAAACATCTAAAAAACACAGCTTAGAGAGCATAGGGCACTTCCACTCATGGGGGTATAAATTGGGAAAATGAAAAATCAGCAAGACACAAGCACCCCAAAGTTTAGGGCTGCTCTGTTGACAAGGACCTCCACTTCATTCCACCTTCAATATCCCAGGAGGGAGAAAAATGGATAAAGAAGTTGTGGTCCTTATGTACAATGGAATATCACTCAGCCATGAAATCAATGTCATAAGGCTAATAGCAGCATGATGAGTGGATTTAGGTACGACGATTCTAAGTGAAATAAGTCACACAGAAAAGGACACTTCTCATAAGGTATCACTTATAGAGGGAATGTAAAAACCGTTACACTTGAACTGAATTACAAAACAGAACAGAGTCACACATGCAGAAAACACACTATGGCTGCTTAACGGGAAAGGTAAGGTGGGGTGATACATAAAACAAGGGTTTCAAATTAGCTCAGATACCGTTCCATAAACCCAATATGTAATAGACAAGACCTACTCCTTGCTCAGAGAACTGGACTCAACACGCCCTATTCACCGCACAAGAATATATCTGACTAGTAATAATCGTAAAACCTATGTATTGATATCTCTCTGTTAGTGTGTCAAGTGGGTGTAAAGCGGCATAAACACAGCAGTGAAAAGCAGCTAAACCCCATTATAAAAATAAATTACTTTTACAAACCCATGAAACAAAGACAGTGAAAGAGAGAGAAATTCTTACACAATGCGTTCAGGGGCTGTGATGCAACCTGGATTGACCATATCTAGACCCACAGCTGGATGAGACATAAGGGTGGACACTCTTGGGGCTGAGAGGTTTGGTGAGGTTGGGTGAGCAAACGCAGACCCTTTAAAGTAATACTGTGTGGTACCCATCGCATGGGTCCCAAATCTCCAGGTTCAAGGGCATCTTCCTACATCGAAAACATGCATGAGAAAACAAAAAGATGGTACACCATGTGATGGGGAAAGGTTTCTAAAACGCACCTCATTTCTCTTCTCCTTGTGCCCGGGTTCGCCATTCCAGCCGCTTTACTAACAATCTCCCTACTTGGAGCATCAGCACCTTTAACCTCCTGTTCCGTACAGGTTGCAATTTGTCCTGAGGATGAACGGGTAGACGGGGAACCAGTGAGAGACTAGCTCTTGGTGTTGGGACAGGCACAGGTCACTCTATTTTCCCATCAGGAAGAAGAATTATCCACAGGCTCATCCTCCCCCCCGGAACCAGAACAGGGCCTGAAGCCATCCTGCGCTTTTGCGGCCAGCTCCCAAAAAAGCGAGTTGTACAATGGAGCTTCAGGGCACTGCAATTCACAGACCTGCAGAGTTATAAATGATAACTCTCGTCCACAAATATATTGAGGGAAGGCAAAGAAGAGGATTTGAAATCAAGGCAGAAATGCAGGAAACATATTTCAGGAGGTAGATTCGAATCGCCTTTAAAGCACATGAAAAGCGGCAAAACGTTGACAATGATGCCCTTGGCCAAAAAGGGCGTATGCGTTTTTTCCTGAATATATTCAGGAAAAAACGCATACGCCCTTTTTGGCCAACCAAGCAACCTGGAAAGGCAAATCAGGGCTACAAAGAAGACTCGCTACCCATCGGTCAAAAGGGCCATGCTGAAAAAAGTCTCAAAACCAGCAATGCAGGACAGGCCATGGAGAAATGGGAGCCTTGCTACACTGATGGGCGGGATGTAAATTGCCAACAGCCACTCTGGAGAAGTGTACGGTGTGTCCTGAAACATCTAAAAAACACAGCTTAGAGAGCATAGGGCACTTCCACTCATGGGGGTATAAATTGGGAAAATGAAAAATCAACAAGACACAAGCACCCCAAAGTTTAGGGCTGCTCTGTTGACAAGGACCTCCACTTCATTCCACCTTCAATATCCCAGGAGGGAGAAAAATGGATAAAGAAGTTGTGGTCCTTATGTACAATGGAATATCACTCAGCCATGAAATCAATGTCATAAGGCTAATAGCAGCATGATGAGTGGATTTAGGTACAACGATTCTAAGTGAAATAAGTCACACAGAAAACGACACTTCTCATAAGGTATCACTTATAGAGGGAATGTAAAAACCGTTACACTTGAACTGAATTACAAAACAGACCAGAGTCACACATGCAGAAAACACACTATGGCTGCTTAACGGGAAAGGTGAGGTGGGGTGATACATAAAACAAGGGTTTCAAATTAGCTCAGATACCGTTCCATAAACCCAATATGTAATAGACAAGACCTACTCCTTGCTCAGAGAACTGGACTCAACACGCCCTATTCACCGCACAAGAATATATCTGACTAGTAATAATCTTAAAACCTATGTATTGATATCTCTCTGTTAGTGTGTCAAGTGGGTGTAAAGCGGCATAAACACAGCAGTGAAAAGCAGCTAAACCCCATTATAAAAATAAATTACTTTGAAAAACCCATGAAACAAAGACAGTGAAAGAGAGAGAAATTCTTACACAATGCGTTCAGGGGCTGTGATGCAACCTGGATTGACCATATCTAGACCCACAGCTGGATGAGACATAAGGGTGGACACTCTTGGGGCTGAGAGGTTTGGTGAGGTTGGGTGAGCAAACGCAGACCCTTTAAAGTAATACTGCGTGGTACCCATCGCATGGGTCCCAAATCTCCAGGTTCAAGGGCATCTTCCTACATCGAAAACATGCATGAGAAAACAAAAAGATGGTACACCATGTGATGGGGAAAGGTTTCTAAAACGCACCTAATTTCTCTTCTCCTTGTGCCCGGGTTCGCCATTCCAGCCGCTTTACTAACAATCTCCCTACTTGGAGCATCAGCACCTTTAACCTCCTGTTCCGTACAGGTTGCAATTTGTCCTGAGGATGTACGGGTAGACGGGGAACCAGTGAGAGACTAGCTCTTGGTGTTGGGACAGGCACAGGTCACTCTATTTTCCCATCAGGAAGAAGAATTAACCACAGGCTCATCCTCCCCCCCGGAACCAGAACAGGGCCTGAAGCCATCCTGCGCTTTTGCGGCCAGCTCCCAAAAAAGCGAGTTGTAAAATGGAGCTTCAGGGCACTGCAATTCACAAACCTACAGAGTTATAAATGATAACTCTCGTCCACAAATATATTGAGGGAAGGCAAAGAAGAGGATTTGAAATCAAGGCAGAATTGTAGGAAACAGATTTCAGGAGGAAGATTCGAATCGCCTTTAAAGCACATGAAAAGCGGCAAAACGTTGACAATGATGCCCTTGGCCAAAAAGGGCGTATGCGTTTTTTCCTGAATATATTCAGGAAAAAACGCATACGCCCTTTTTGGCCAACCAAGCAACCTGAAAAGGCAAATCAGCGCTAAAAAGCAGACTCGCTACCCATCGGTCAAAAGGGCCATGCTGAAAAAAGTCTCAAAATCAGAAATCCAGGACAGGCCATGGAGAAATGGGAGCCTTGCTACACTGATGGGCGGGATGTAAATTGCCAACAGCCACTCTGGAGAAGTGTACGGTGTGTCCTGAAACATCTAAAAAACACAGCTTAGAGAGCATAGGGCACTTCCACTCATGGGGGTATAAATTGGGAAAATGAAAAATCAGCAAGACACAAGCACCCCAAAGTTTAGGGCTGCTCTGTTGACAAGGACCTCCACTTCATTCCACCTTCAATATCCCAGGAGGGAGAAAAATGGATAAAGAAGTTGTGGTCCTTATGTACAATGGAATATCACTCAGCCATGAAATCAATGTCATAAGGCTAGTAGCAGCATGATGAGTGGATTTAGGTACGACGATTCTAAGTGAAATAAGTCACACAGAAAAGGACACTTCTCATAAGGTATCACTTATAGAGGGAATGTAAAAACCGTTACACTTGAACTGACTTACAAAACAGAACACAGTCACACATGAAGAAAACACACTATGGCTGCTTAACGGGAAAGGTGAGGTGGGGTGATACATAAAACAAGGGTTTCAACTTAGCTCAGATACCGTTCCATAAACCCAATATGTAATAGACAAGACCTACTCCTTGCTCAGAGAACTGGACTCAACACGCCCTATTCACCGCACAAGAATATATCTGACTAGTAATAATCTTAAAACCTATGTATTGATATCTCTCTGTTAGTGTGTCAAGTGGGTGTAAAGCGGCATAAACACAGCAGTGAAAAGCAGCTAAACCCCATTATAAAAATAAATTACTTTGAAAAACCCATGAAACAAAGACAGTGAAAGAGAGAGAAATTCTTACACAATGCGTTCAGGGGCTGTGATGCAACCTGGATTGACCATATCTAGACCCACAGCTGGATGAGACATAAGGGTGGACACTCTTGGGGCTGAGAGGTTTGGTGAGGTTGGGTGAGCAAACGCAGACCCTTTAAAGTAATACTGCGTGGTACCCATCGCATGGGTCCCAAATCTCCAGGTTCAAGGGCATCTTCCTACATCGAAAACATGCATGAGAAAACAAAAAGATGGTACACCATGTGATGGGGAAAGGTTTCTAAAACGCACCTAATTTCTCTTCTCCTTGTGCCCGGGGTCACCATTCCAGCCGCTTTACTAACAATCTCCCTACTTGGAGCATCAGCACCTTTAACCTCCTGTTCCGTACAGGTTGCAATTTGTCCTGAGGATGTACGGGTAGACGGGGAACCAGTGAGAGACTAGCTCTTGGTGTTGGGACAGGCACAGGTCACTCTATTTTCCCATCAGGAAGAAGAATTAACCACAGGCTCATCCTCCCCCCCGGAACCAGAACAGGGCCTGAAGCCATCCTGCGCTTTTGCGGCCAGCTCCCAAAAAAGCGAGTTGTAAAATGGAGCTTCAGGGCACTGCAATTCACAAACCTACAGAGTTATAAATGATAACTCTCGTCCACAAATATATTGAGGGAAGGCAAAGAAGAGGATTTGAAATCAAGGCAGAATTGTAGGAAACAGATTTAGGAGGAAGATTCGAATCGCCTTTAAAGCACATGAAAAGCGGCAAAACGTTGACAATGATGCCCTTGGCCAAAAAGGGCGTATGCGTTTTTTCCTGAATATATTCAGGAAAAAACGCATACGCCCTTTTTGGCCAACCAAGCAACCTGAAAAGGCAAATCAGCGCTACAAAGCAGACTCGCTACCCATCGGTCAAAAGGGCCATGCTGAAAAAAGTCTCAAAATCAGAAATGCAGGACAGGCCATGGAGAAATGGGAGCCTTGCTACACTGATGGGCGGGATGTAAATTGCCAACAGCCACTCTGGAGAAGTGTACGGTGTGTCCTGAAACATCTAAAAAACACAGCTTAGAGAGCATAGGGCACTTCCACTCATGGGGGTATAAATTGGGAAAATGAAAAATCAGCAAGACACAAGCACCCCAAAGTTTAGGGCTGCTCTGTTGACAAGGACCTCCACTTCATTCCACCTTCAATATCCCAGGAAAGAGAAAAATGGATAAAGAAGTTGTGGTCCTTATGTACAATAGAATATCACTCAGCCATGAAATCAATATCATAAGGCTAGTAGCAGCATGATGAGTGGATTTAGGTACGACGATTCTAAGTGAAATAAGTCACACAGAAAAGGACACTTCTCATAAGGTATCACTTATAGAGGGAATGTAAAAACCGTTACACTTGAACTGAATTACAAAACAGAACAGAGTCACACATGCAGAAAACACACTATGGCTGCTTAACGGGAAAGGTGAGGTGGGGTGATACATAAAACAAGGGTTTCAACTTAGCTCAGATACCGTTCCATAAACCCAATATGTAATAGACAAGACCTACTCCTTGCTCAGAGAACTGGACTCAACACGCCCTATTCACCGCACAAGAATATATCTGACTAGTAATAATCTTAAAACCTATGTATTGATATCTCTCTGTTAGTGTGTCAAGTGGGTGTAAAGCGGCATAAACACAGCAGTGAAAAGCAGCTAAACCCCATTATAAAAATAAATTACTTTGAAAAACCCATGAAACAAAGACAGTGAAAGAGAGAGAAATTCTTACACAATGCGTTCAGGGGCTGTGATGCAACCTGGATTGACCATATCTAGACCCACAGCTGGATGAGACATAAGGGTGGACACTCTTGGGGCTGAGAGGTTTGGTGAGGTTGGGTGAGCAAACGCAGACCCTTTAAAGTAATACTGCGTGGTACCCATCGCATGGGTCCCAAATCTCCAGGTTCAAGGGCATCTTCCTACATCGAAAACATGCATGAGAAAACAAAAAGATGGTACACCATGTGATGGGGAAAGGTTTCTAAAACGCACCTAATTTCTCTTCTCCTTGTGCCCGGGGTCACCATTCCAGCCGCTTTACTAACAATCTCCCTACTTGGAGCATCAGCACCTTTAACCTCCTGTTCCGTACAGGTTGCAATTTGTCCTGAGGATGAACGGGAATACGGGGAACCAGTGAGAGACTAGCTCTTGGTGTTGGGACAGGCACAGGTCACTCTATTTTCCCATCAGGAAGAAGAATTAACCACAGGCTCATCCTCCCCCCGGAACCAGAACAGGGCCTGAAGCCATCCTGCGCTTTTGCGGCCAGCTTCCAAAAAAGCGAGTTGTAAAATGGAGCTTCAGAGCACTGCAATTCACAAACGTGCAGAGTTATAAATGATAACTCTCGTCCACAAATATATTGAGGGAAGGCAAAGAAGAGGATTTGAAATCAAGGCAGAAATGCAGGAAACAGATTTCAGGAGGTAGATTCGAATCGCCTTTAAAGCACATGAAAAGCGGCAAAACGTTGACAATGATGCTCTTGGCCAAAAAGGGCGTATGCGTTTTTTCCTGAATATATTCAGGAAAAAACGCATACGCCCTTTTTGGCCAACCAAGCAACCTGGAAAGGCAAATCAGGGCTACAAAGAAGACTCGCTACCCATCGGTCAAAAGGGCCATGCTGAAAAAAGTCTCAAAACCAGAAATGCAGGACAGGCCATGGAGAAATGGGAGCCTTGCTACACTGATGGGTGGGATGTAAATTGCCAACAGCCACTCTGGAGAAGTGTACGGTGTGTCCTGAAACATCTAAAAAACACAGCTTAGAGAGCATAGGGCACTTCCACTCATGGGGGTATAAATTGGGAAAATGAAAAATCAGCAAGACACAAGCACCCCAAAGTTTAGGGCTGCTCTGTTGACAAGGACCTCCACTTCATTCCACCTTCAATATCCCAGGAGGGAGAAAAATGGATAAAGAAGTTGTGGTCCTTATGTACAATGGAATATCACTCAGCCATGAAATCAATGTCATAAGGCTAATAGCAGCATGATGAGTGGATTTAGGTACGACGATTCTAAGTGAAATAAGTCACACAGAAAAGGACACTTCTCATAAGGTATCACTTATAGAGGGAATGTAAAAACCGTTACACTTGAACTGAATTACAAAACAGAACAGAGTCACACATGCAGAAAACACACTATGGCTGCTTAACGGGAAAGGTAAGGTGGGGTGATACATAAAACAAGGGTTTCAAATTAGCTCAGATACCGTTCCATAAACCCAATATGTAATAGACAAGACCTACTCCTTGCTCAGAGAACTGGACTCAACACGCCCTATTCACCGCACAAGAATATATCTGACTAGTAATAATCGTAAAACCTATGTATTGATATCTCTCTGTTAGTGTGTCAAGTGGGTGTAAAGCGGCATAAACACAGCAGTGAAAAGCAGCTAAACCCCATTATAAAAATAAATTACTTTGAAAAACCCATGAAACAAAGACAGTGAAAGAGAGAGAAATTCTTACACAATGCGTTCAGGGGCTGTGATGCAACCTGGATTGACCATATCTAGACCCACAGCTGGATGAGACATAAGGGTGGACACTCTTGGGGCTGAGAGGTTTGGTGAGGTTGGGTGAGCAAACGCAGACCCTTTAAAGTAATACTGCGTGGTACCCATCGCATGGGTCCCAAATCTCCAGGTTCAAGGGCATCTTCCTACATCGAAAACATGCATGAGAAAACAAAAAGATGGTACACCATGTGATGGGGAAAGGTTTCTAAAACGCACCTCATTTCTCTTCTCCTTGTGACCGGGTTCGCCATTCCAGCCGCTTTACTAACAATCTCCCTACTTGGAGCATCAGCACCTTTAACCTCCTGTTCCGTACAGGTTGCAATTTGTCCTGAGGATGAACGGGTAGACGGGGAACCAGTGAGAGACTAGCTCTTGGTGTTGGGACAGGCACAGGTCACTCTATTTTCCCATCAGGAAGAAGAATTATCCACAGGCTCATCCTCCCCCCCGGAACCAGAACAGGGCCTGAAGCCATCCTGCGCTTTTGCGGCCAGCTCCCAAAAAAGCGAGTTGTACAATGGAGCTTCAGGGCACTGCAATTCACAGACCTGCAGAGTTATAAATGATAACTCTCGTCCACAAATATATTGAGGGAAGGCAAAGAAGAGGATTTGAAATCAAGGCAGAAATGCAGGAAACATATTTCAGGAGGTAGATTCGAATCGCCTTTAAAGCACATGAAAAGCGGCAAAACGTTGACAATGATGCCCTTGGCCAAAAAGGGCGTATGCGTTTTTTCCTGAATATATTCAGGAAAAAACGCATACGCCCTTTTTGGCCAACCAAGCAACCTGGAAAGGCAAATCAGGGCTACAAAGAAGACTCGCTACCCATCGGTCAAAAGGGCCATGCTGAAAAAAGTCTCAAAACCAGAAATGCAGGACAGGCCATGGAGAAATGGGAGCCTTGCTACACTGATGGGCGGGATGTAAATTGCCAACAGCCACTCTGGAGAAGTGTACGGTGTGTCCTGAAACATCTAAAAAACACAGCTTAGAGAGCATAGGGCACTTCCACTCATGGGGGTATAAATTGGGAAAATGAAAAATCAACAAGACACAAGCACCCCAAAGTTTAGGGCTGCTCTGTTGACAAGGACCTCCACTTCATTCCACCTTCAATATCCCAGGAGGGAGAAAAATGGATAAAGAAGTTGTGGTCCTTATGTACAATGGAATATCACTCAGCCATGAAATCAATGTCATAAGGCTAATAGCAGCATGATGAGTGGATTTAGGTACAACGATTCTAAGTGAAATAAGTCACACAGAAAAGGACACTTCTCATAAGGTATCACTTATAGAGGGAATGTAAAAACCGTTACACTTGAACTGAATTACAAAACAGACCAGAGTCACACATGCAGAAAACACACTATGGCTGCTTAACGGGAAAGGTGAGGTGGGGTGATACATAAAAAAAGGGTTTCAAATTAGCTCAGATACCGTTCCATAAACCCAATATGTAATAGACAAGACCTACTCCTTGCTCAGAGAACTGGACTCAACACGCCCTATTCACCGCACAAGAATATATCTGACTAGTAATAATCGTAAAACCTATGTATTGATATCTCTCTGTTAGTGTGTCAAGTGGGTGTAAAGCGGCATAAACACAGCAGTGAAAAGCAGCTAAACCCCATTATAAAAATAAATTACTTTGAAAAACCCATGAAACAAAGACAGTGAAAGAGAGAGAAATTCTTACACAATGCGTTCAGGGGCTGTGATGCAACCTGGATTGACCATATCTAGACCCACAGCTGGATGAGACATAAGGGTGGACACTCTTGGGGCTGAGAGGTTTGGTGAGGTTGGGTGAGCAAACGCAGACCCTTTAAAGTAATACTGCGTGGTACCCATCGCATGGGTCCCAAATCTCCAGGTTCAAGGGCATCTTCCTACATCGAAAACATGCATGAGAAAACAAAAAGATGGTACACCATGTGATGGGGAAAGGTTTCTAAAACGCACCTCATTTCTCTTCTCCTTGTGCCCGGGTTCGCCATTCCAGCCGCTTTACTAACAATCTCCCTACTTGGAGCATCAGCACCTTTAACCTCCTGTTCCGTACAGGTTGCAATTTGTCCTGAGGATGTACGGGTAGACGGGGAACCAGTGAGAGACTAGCTCTTGGTGTTGGGACAGGCACAGGTCACTCTATTTTCCCATCAGGAAGAAGAATTAACCACAGGCTCATCCTCCCCCCCGGAACCAGAACAGGGCCTGAAGCCATCCTGCGCTTTTGCGGCCAGCTCCCAAAAAAGCGAGTTGTAAAATGGAGCTTCAGGGCACTGCAATTCACAAACCTACAGAGTTATAAATGATAACTCTCGTCCACAAATATATTGAGGGAAGGCAAAGAAGAGGATTTGAAATCAAGGCAGAATTGTAGGAAACAGATTTCAGGAGGAAGATTCGAATCGCCTTTAAAGCACATGAAAAGCGGCAAAACGTTGACAATGATGCCCTTGGCCAAAAAGGGCGTATGCGTTTTTTCCTGAATATATTCAGGAAAAAACGCATACGCCCTTTTTGGCCAACCAAGCAACCTGAAAAGGCAAATCAGCGCTACAAAGCAGACTCGCTACCCATCGGTCAAAAGGGCCATGCTGAAAAAAGTCTCAAAATCAGAAATCCAGGACAGGCCATGGAGAAATGGGAGCCTTGCTACACTGATGGGCGGGATGTAAATTGCCAACAGCCACTCTGGAGAAGTGTACGGTGTGTCCTGAAACATCTAAAAAACACAGCTTAGAGAGCATAGGGCACTTCCACTCATGGGGGTATAAATTGGGAAAATGAAAAATCAGCAAGACACAAGCACCCCAAAGTTTAGGGCTGCTCTGTTGACAAGGACCTCCACTTCATTCCACCTTCAATATCCCAGGAAAGAGAAAAATGGATAAAGAAGTTGTGGTCCTTATGTACAATGGAATATCACTCAGCCATGAAATCAATATCATAAGGCTAGTAGCAGCATGATGAGTGGATTTAGGTACGACGATTCTAAGTGAAATAAGTCACACAGAAAAGGACACTTCTCATAAGGTATCACTTATAGAGGGAATGTAAAAACCGTTACACTTGAACTGAATTACAAAACAGAACAGAGTCACACATGCAGAAAACACACTATGGCTGCTTAACGGGAAAGGTGAGGTGGGGTGATACATAAAACAAGGGTTTCAAATTAGCTCAGATACCGTTCCATAAACCCAATATGTAATAGACAAGACCTACTCCTTGCTCAGAGAACTGGACTCAACACGCCCTATTCACCGCACAAGAATATATCTGACTAGTAATAATCGTAAAACCTATGTATTGATATCTCTCTGTTAGTGTGTCAAGTGGGTGTAAAGCGGCATAAACACAGCAGTGAAAAGCAGCTAAACCCCATTATAAAAATAAATTACTTTGAAAAACCCATGAAACAAAGACAGTGAAAGAGAGAGAAATTCTTACACAATGCGTTCAGGGGCTGTGATGCAACCTGGATTGACCATATCTAGACCCACAGCTGGATGAGACATAAGGGTGGACACTCTTGGGGCTGAGAGGTTTGGTGAGGTTGGGTGAGCAAACGCAGACCCTTTAAAGTAATACTGCGTGGTACCCATCGCATGGGTCCCAAATCTCCAGGTTCAAGGGCATCTTCCTACATCGAAAACATGCATGAGAAAACAAAAAGATGGTACACCATGTGATGGGGAAAGGTTTCTAAAACGCACCTCATTTCTCTTCTCCTTGTGCCCGGGTTCGCCATTCCAGCCGCTTTACTAACAATCTCCCTACTTGGAGCATCAGCACCTTTAACCTCCTGTTCCGTACAGGTTGCAATTTGTCCTGAGGATGAACGGGTAGACGGGGAACCAGTGAGAGACTAGCTCTTGGTGTTGGGACAGGCACAGGTCACTCTATTTTCCCATCAGGAAGAAGAATTATCCACAGGCTCATCCTCCCCCCCGGAACCAGAACAGGGCCTGAAGCCATCCTGCGCTTTTGCGGCCAGCTCCCAAAAAAGCGAGTTGTACAATGGAGCTTCAGGGCACTGCAATTCACAGACCTGCAGAGTTATAAATGATAACTCTCGTCCACAAATATATTGAGGGAAGGCAAAGAAGAGGATTTGAAATCAAGGCAGAAATGCAGGAAACATATTTCAGGAGGTAGATTCGAATCGCCTTTAAAGCACATGAAAAGCGGCAAAACGTTGACAATGATGCTCTTGGCCAAAAAGGGCGTATGCGTTTTTTCCTGAATATATTCAGGAAAAAACGCATACGCCCTTTTTGGCCAACCAAGCAACCTGGAAAGGCAAATCAGGGCTACAAAGAAGACTCGCTACCCATCGGTCAAAAGGGCCATGCTGAAAAAAGTCTCAAAACCAGAAATGCAGGACAGGCCATGGAGAAATGGGAGCCTTGCTACACTGATGGGTGGGATGTAAATTGCCAACAGCCACTCTGGAGAAGTGTACGGTGTGTCCTGAAACATCTAAAAAACACAGCTTAGAGAGCATAGGGCACTTCCACTCATGGGGGTATAAATTGGGAAAATGAAAAATCAGCAAGACACAAGCACCCCAAAGTTTAGGGCTGCTCTGTTGACAAGGACCTCCACTTCATTCCACCTTCAATATCCCAGGAGGGAGAAAAATGGATAAAGAAGTTGTGGTCCTTATGTACAATGGAATATCACTCAGCCATGAAATCAATGTCATAAGGCTAATAGCAGCATGATGAGTGGATTTAGGTACGACGATTCTAAGTGAAATAAGTCACACAGAAAAGGACACTTCTCATAAGGTATCACTTATAGAGGGAATGTAAAAACCGTTACACTTGAACTGAATTACAAAACAGAACAGAGTCACACATGCAGAAAACACACTATGGCTGCTTAACGGGAAAGGTAAGGTGGGGTGATACATAAAACAAGGGTTTCAAATTAGCTCAGATACCGTTCCATAAACCCAATATGTAATAGACAAGACCTACTCCTTGCTCAGAGAACTGGACTCAACACGCCCTATTCACCGCACAAGAATATATCTGACTAGTAATAATCGTAAAACCTATGTATTGATATCTCTCTGTTAGTGTGTCAAGTGGGTGTAAAGCGGCATAAACACAGCAGTGAAAAGCAGCTAAACCCCATTATAAAAATAAATTACTTTGAAAAACCCATGAAACAAAGACAGTGAAAGAGAGAGAAATTCTTACACAATGCGTTCAGGGGCTGTGATGCAACCTGGATTGACCATATCTAGACCCACAGCTGGATGAGACATAAGGGTGGACACTCTTGGGGCTGAGAGGTTTGGTGAGGTTGGGTGAGCAAACGCAGACCCTTTAAAGTAATACTGCGTGGTACCCATCGCATGGGTCCCAAATCTCCAGGTTCAAGGGCATCTTCCTACATCGAAAACATGCATGAGAAAACAAAAAGATGGTACACCATGTGATGGGGAAAGGTTTCTAAAACGCACCTCATTTCTCTTCTCCTTGTGCCCGGGTTCGCCATTCCAGCCGCTTTACTAACAATCTCCCTACTTGGAGCATCAGCACCTTTAACCTCCTGTTCCGTACAGGTTGCAATTTGTCCTGAGGATGAACGGGTAGACGGGGAACCAGTGAGAGACTAGCTCTTGGTGTTGGGACAGGCACAGGTCACTCTATTTTCCCATCAGGAAGAAGAATTATCCACAGGCTCATCCTCCCCCCCGGAACCAGAACAGGGCCTGAAGCCATCCTGCGCTTTTGCGGCCAGCTCCCAAAAAAGCGAGTTGTACAATGGAGCTTCAGGGCACTGCAATTCACAGACCTGCAGAGTTATAAATGATAACTCTCGTCCACAAATATATTGAGGGAAGGCAAAGAAGAGGATTTGAAATCAAGGCAGAAATGCAGGAAACATATTTCAGGAGGTAGATTCGAATCGCCTTTAAAGCACATGAAAAGCGGCAAAACGTTGACAATGATGCCCTTGGCCAAAAAGGGCGTATGCGTTTTTTCCTGAATATATTCAGGAAAAAACGCATACGCCCTTTTTGGCCAACCAAGCAACCTGGAAAGGCAAATCAGGGCTACAAAGCAGACTCGCTACCCATCGGTCAAAAGGGCCATGCTGAAAAAAGTCTCAAAATCAGAAATCCAGGACAGGCCATGGAGAAATGGGAGCCTTGCTACACTGATGGGCGGGATGTAAATTGCCAACAGCCACTCTGGAGAAGTGTACGGTGTGTCCTGAAACATCTAAAAAACACAGCTTAGAGAGCATAGGGCACTTCCACTCATGGGGGTATAAATTGGGAAAATGAAAAATCAGCAAGACACAAGCACCCCAAAGTTTAGGGCTGCTCTGTTGACAAGGACCTCCACTTCATTCCACCTTCAATATCCCAGGAAAGAGAAAAATGGATAAAGAAGTTGTGGTCCTTATGTACAATGGAATATCACTCAGCCATGAAATCAATATCATAAGGCTAGTAGCAGCATGATGAGTGGATTTAGGTACGACGATTCTAAGTGAAATAAGTCACACAGAAAAGGACACTTCTCATAAGGTATCACTTATAGAGGGAATGTAAAAACCGTTACACTTGAACTGAATTACAAAACAGAACAGAGTCACACATGCAGAAAACACACTATGGCTGCTTAACGGGAAAGGTGAGGTGGGGTGATACATAAAACAAGGGTTTCAAATTAGCTCAGATACCGTTCCATAAACCCAATATGTAATAGACAAGACCTACTCCTTGCTCAGAGAACTGGACTCAACACGCCCTATTCACCGCACAAGAATATATCTGACTAGTAATAATCTTAAAACCTATGTATTGATATCTCTCTGTTAGTGTGTCAAGTGGGTGTAAAGCGGCATAAACACAGCAGTGAAAAGCAGCTAAACCCCATTATAAAAATAAATTACTTTGAAAAACCCATGAAACAAAGACAGTGAAAGAGAGAGAAATTCTTACACAATGCGTTCAGGGGCTGTGATGCAACCTGGATTGACCATATCTAGACCCACAGCTGGATGAGACATAAGGGTGGACACTCTTGGGGCTGAGAGGTTTGGTGAGGTTGGGTGAGCAAACGCAGACCCTTTAAAGTAATACTGCGTGGTACCCATCGCATGGGTCCCAAATCTCCAGGTTCAAGAGCATCTTCCTACATCGAAAACATGCATGAGAAAACAAAAAGATGGTACACCATGTGATGGGGAAAGGTTTCTAAAACGCACCTCATTTCTCTTCTCCTTGTGCCCGGGTTCGCCATTCCAGCCGCTTTACTAACAATCTCCCTACTTGGAGCATCAGCACCTTTAACCTCCTGTTCCGTACAGGTTGCAATTTGTCCTGAGGATGAACGGGTAGACGGGGAACCAGTGAGAGACTAGCTCTTGGTGTTGGGACAGGCACAGGTCACTCTATTTTCCCATCAGGAAGAAGAATTAACCACAGGCTCATCCTCCCCCCCGGAACCAGAACAGGGCCTGAAGCCATCCTGCGCTTTTGCGGCCAGCTCCCAAAAAAGCGAGTTGTACAATGGAGCTTCAGGGCACTGCAATTCACAAACCTGCAGAGTTATAAATGATAACTCTCGTCCACAAATATATTGAGGGAAGGCAAAGAAGAGGATTTGAAATCAAGGCAGAAATGCAGGAAACAGATTTCAGGAGGTAGATTCGAATCGCCTTTAAAGCACATGAAAAGCGGCAAAACGTTGACAATGATGCCCTTGGCCAAAAAGGGCGTATGCGTTTTTTCCTGAATATATTCAGGAAAAAACGCATACGCCCTTTTTGGCCAACCAAGCAACCTGGAAAGGCAAATCAGGGCTACAAAGAAGACTCGCTACCCATCGGTCAAAAGGGCCATGCTGAAAAAAGTCTCAAAACCAGAAATGCAGGACAGGCCATGGAGAAATGGGAGCCTTGCTACACTGATGGGCGGGATGTAAATTGCCAACAGCCACTCTGGAGAAGTGTACGGTGTGTCCTGAAACATCTAAAAAACACAGCTTAGAGAGCATAGGGCACTTCCACTCATGGGGGTATAAATTGGGAAAATGAAAAATCAGCAAGACACAAGCACCCCAAAGTTTAGGGCTGCTCTGTTGACAAGGACCTCCACTTCATTCCACCTTCAATATCCCAGGAGGGAGAAAAATGGATAAAGAACTTGTGGTCCTTATGTACAATGGAATATCACTCAGCCATGAAATCAATGTCATAAGGCTAATAGCAGCATGATGAGTGGATTTAGGTACGACGATTCTAAGTGAAATAAGTCACACAGAAAAGGACACTTCTCATAAGGTATCACTTATAGAGGGACTGTAAAAACCGTTACACTTGAACTGAATTACAAAACAGAACAGAGTCACACATGCAGAAAACACACTATGGCTGCTTAACGGGAAAGGTGAGGTGGGGTGATACATAAAACAAGGGTTTCAAATTAGCTCAGATACCGTTCCATAAACCCAATATGTAATAGACAAGACCTACTCCTTGCTCAGAGAACTGGACTCAACACGCCCTATTCACCGCACAAGAATATATCTGACTAGTAATAATCGTAAAACCTATGTATTGATATCTCTCTGTTAGTGTGTCAAGTGGGTGTAAAGCGGCATAAACACAGCAGTGAAAAGCAGCTAAACCCCATTATAAAAATAAATTACTTTGAAAAACCCATGAAACAAACACAGTGAAAGAGAGAGAAATTCTTACACAATGCGTTCAGGGGCTGTGATGCAACCTGGATTGACCATTTCTAGACCCACAGCTGGATGAGACATAAGGGTGGACACTCTTGGGGCTGAGAGGTTTGGTGAGGTTGGGTGAGCAAACGCAGACCCTTTAAAGTAATACTGCGTGGTACCCATCGCATGGGTCCCAAATCTCCAGGTTCAAGGGCATCTTCCTACATCGAAAACATGCATGAGAAAACAAAAAAGATGGTACACCATGTGATGGGGAAAGGTTTCTAAAACGCACCTCATTTCTCTTCTCCTTGTGCCCGGGGTCGCCATTCCAGCCGCTTTACTAACAATCTCCCTACTTGGAGCATCAGCACCTTTAACCTCCTGTTCCGTACAGGTTGCAATTTGTCCTGAGGATGTACGGGTAGACGGGGAACCAGTGAGAGACTAGCTCTTGGTGTTGGGACAGGCACAGGTCACTCTATTTTCCCATCAGGAAGAAGAATTAACCACAGGCTCATCCTCCCCCCCGGAACCAGAACAGGGCCTGAAGCCATCCTGCGCTTTTGCGGCCAGCTCCCAAAAAAGCGAGTTGTAAAATGGAGCTTCAGGGCACTGCAATTCACAAACCTACAGAGTTATAAATGATAACTCTCGTCCACAAATATATTGAGGGAAGGCAAAGAAGAGGATTTGAAATCAAGGCAGAATTGTAGGAAACAGATTTAGGAGGAAGATTCGAATCGCCTTTAAAGCACATGAAAAGCGGCAAAACGTTGACAATGATGCCCTTGGCCAAAAAGGGCGTATGCGTTTTTTCCTGAATATATTCAGGAAAAAACGCATACGCCCTTTTTGGCCAACCAAGCAACCTGAAAAGGCAAATCAGCGCTACAAAGCAGACTCGCTACCCATCGGTCAAAAGGGCCATGCTGAAAAAAGTCTCAAAATCAGAAATGCAGGACAGGCCATGGAGAAATGGGAGCCTTGCTACACTGATGGGCGGGATGTAAATTGCCAACAGCCACTCTGGAGAAGTGTACGGTGTGTCCTGAAACATCTAAAAAACACAGCTTAGAGAGCATAGGGCACTTCCACTCATGGGGGTATAAATTGGGAAAATGAAAAATCAGCAAGACACAAGCACCCCAAAGTTTAGGGCTGCTCTGTTGACAAGGACCTCCACTTCATTCCACCTTCAATATCCCAGGAAAGAGAAAAATGGATAAAGAAGTTGTGGTCCTTATGTACAATGGAATATCACTCAGCCATGAAATCAATATCATAAGGCTAGTAGCAGCATGATGAGTGGATTTAGGTACGACGATTCTAAGTGAAATAAGTCACACAGAAAAGGACACTTCTCATAAGGTATCACTTATAGAGGGAATGTAAAAACCGTTACACTTGAACTGAATTACAAAACAGAACAGAGTCACACATGCAGAAAACACACTATGGCTGCTTAACGGGAAAGGTGAGGTGGGGTGATACATAAAACAAGGGTTTCAACTTAGCTCAGATACCGTTCCATAAACCCAATATGTAATAGACAAGACCTACTCCTTGCTCAGAGAACTGGACTCAACACGCCCTATTCACCGCACAAGAATATATCTGACTAGTAATAATCTTAAAACCTATGTATTGATATCTCTCTGTTAGTGTGTCAAGTGGGTGTAAAGCGGCATAAACACAGCAGTGAAAAGCAGCTAAACCCCATTATAAAAATAAATTACTTTGAAAAACCCATGAAACAAAGACAGTGAAAGAGAGAGAAATTCTTACACAATGCGTTCAGGGGCTGTGATGCAACCTGGATTGACCATATCTAGACCCACAGCTGGATGAGACATAAGGGTGGACACTCTTGGGGCTGAGAGGTTTGGTGAGGTTGGGTGAGCAAACGCAGACCCTTTAAAGTAATACTGCGTGGTACCCATCGCATGGGTCCCAAATCTCCAGGTTCAAGGGCATCTTCCTACATCGAAAACATGCATGAGAAAACAAAAAGATGGTACACCATGTGATGGGGAAAGGTTTCTAAAACGCACCTCATTTCTCTTCTCCTTGTGCCCGGGTTCGCCATTCCAGCCGCTTTACTTACAATCTCCCTACTTGGAACATCAGCACCTTTAACCTCCTGTTCCGTACAGGTTGCAATTTGTCCTGAGGATGAACGGGTAGACGGGGAACCAGTGAGAGACTAGCTCTTGGTGTTGGGACAGGCACAGGTCACTCTATTTTCCCATCAGGAAGAAGAATTAACCACAGGCTCATCCTCCCCCCCGGAACCAGAACAGGGCCTGAAGCCATCCTGCGCTTTTGCGGCCAGCTCCCAAAAAAGCGAGTTGTACAATGGAGCTTCAGGGCACTGCAATTCACAAACCTGCAGAGTTATAAATGATAACTCTCGTCCACAAATATATTGAGGGAAGGCAAAGAAGAGGATTTGAAATCAAGGCAGAAATGCAGGAAACAGATTTCAGGAGGTAGATTCGAATCGCCTTTAAAGCACATGAAAAGCGGCAAAACGTTGACAATGATGCCCTTGGCCAAAAAGGGCGTATGCGTTTTTTCCTGAATATATTCAGGAAAAAACGCATACGCCCTTTTTGGCCAACCAAGCAACCTGGAAAGGCAAATCAGGGCTACAAAGAAGACTCGCTACCCATCGGTCAAAAGGGCCATGCTGAAAAAAGTCTCAAAACCAGAAATGCAGGACAGGCCATGGAGAAATGGGAGCCTTGCTACACTGATGGGCGGGATGTAAATTGCCAACAGCCACTCTGGAGAAGTGTACGGTGTGTCCTGAAACATCTAAAAAACACAGCTTAGAGAGCATAGGGCACTTCCACTCATGGGGGTATAAATTGGGAAAATGAAAAATCAGCAAGACACAAGCACCCCAAAGTTTAGGGCTGCTCTGTTGACAAGGACCTCCACTTCATTCCACCTTCAATATCCCAGGAGGGAGAAAAATGGATAAAGAAGTTGTGGTCCTTATGTACAATGGAATATCACTCAGCCATGAAATCAATGTCATAAGGCTAATAGCAGCATGATGAGTGGATTTAGGTACGACGATTCTAAGTGAAATAAGTCACACAGAAAAGGACACTTCTCATAAGGTATCACTTATAGAGGGAATGTCAAAACCGTTACACTTGAACTGAATTACAAAACAGAACAGAGTCACACATGCAGAAAACACACTATGGCTGCTTAACGGGAAAGGTGAGGTGGGGTGATACATAAAACAAGGGTTTCAACTTAGCTCAGATACCGTTCCATAAACCCAATATGTAATAGACAAGACCTACTCCTTGCTCAGAGAACTGGACTCAACACGCCCTATTCACCGCACAAGAATATATCTGAGTAGTAATAATCTTAAAACCTATGTATTGATATCTCTCTGTTAGTGTGTCAAGTGGGTGTAAAGCGGCATAAACACAGCAGTGAAAAGCAGCTAAACCCCATTATAAAAATAAATTACTTTGAAAAACCCATGAAACAAAGACAGTGAAAGAGAGAGAAATTCTTACACAATGCGTTCAGGGGCTGTGATGCAACCTGGATTGACCATTTCTAGACCCACAGCTGGATGAGACATAAGGGTGGACACTCTTGGGGCTGAGAGGTTTGGTGAGGTTGGGTGAGCAAACGCAGACCCTTTAAAGTAATACTGCGTGGTACCCATCGCATGGGTCCCAAATCTCCAGGTTCAAGGGCATCTTCCTACATCAAAAACATGCATGAGAAAACAAAAAAGATGGTACACCATGTGATGGGGAAAGGTTTCTAAAACGCACCTCATTTCTCTTCTCCTTGTGCCCGGGGTCGCCATTCCAGCCGCTTTACTAACAATCTCCCTACTTGGAGCATCAGCACCTTTAACCTCCTGTTCCGTACAGGTTGCAATTTGTCCTGAGGATGAACGGGAATACGGGGAACCAGTGAGAGACTAGCTCTTGGTGTTGGGACAGGCACAGGTCACTCTATTTTCCCATCAGGAAGAAGAATTAACCACAGGCTCATCCTCCCCCCGGAACCAGAACAGGGCCTGAAGCCATCCTGCGCTTTTGCGGCCAGCTCCCAAAAAAGCGAGTTGTAAAATGGAGCTTCAGAGCACTGCAATTCACAAACGTGCAGAGTTATAAATGATAACTCTCGTCCACAAATATATTGAGGGAAGGCAAAGAAGAGGATTTGAAATCAAGGCAGAAATGCAGGAAACAGATTTCAGGAGGTAGATTCGAATCGCCTTTAAAGCACATGAAAAGCGGCAAAACGTTGACAATGATGCTCTTGGCCAAAAAGGGCGTATGCGTTTTTTCCTGAATATATTCAGGAAAAAACGCATACGCCCTTTTTGGCCAACCAAGCAACCTGGAAAGGCAAATCAGGGCTACAAAGAAGACTCGCTACCCATCGGTCAAAAGGGCCATGCTGAAAAAAGTCTCAAAACCAGAAATGCAGGACAGGCCATGGAGAAATGGGAGCCTTGCTACACTGATGGGTGGGATGTAAATTGCCAACAGCCACTCTGGAGAAGTGTACGGTGTGTCCTGAAACATCTAAAAAACACAGCTTAGAGAGCATAGGGCACTTCCACTCATGGGGGTATAAATTGGGAAAATGAAAAATCAGCAAGACACAAGCACCCCAAAGTTTAGGGCTGCTCTGTTGACAAGGACCTCCACTTCATTCCACCTTCAATATCCCAGGAGGGAGAAAAATGGATAAAGAAGTTGTGGTCCTTATGTACAATGGAATATCACTCAGCCATGAAATCAATGTCATAAGGCTAATAGCAGCATGATGAGTGGATTTAGGTACGACGATTCTAAGTGAAATAAGTCACACAGAAAAGGACACTTCTCATAAGGTATCACTTATAGAGGGAATGTAAAAACCGTTACACTTGAACTGAATTACAAAACAGAACAGAGTCACACATGCAGAAAACACACTATGGCTGCTTAACGGGAAAGGTAAGGTGGGGTGATACATAAAACAAGGGTTTCAAATTAGCTCAGATACTGTTCCATAAACCCAATATGTAATAGACAAGACCTACTCCTTGCTCAGAGAACTGGACTCAACACGCCCTATTCACCGCACAAGAATATATCTGACTAGTAATAATCGTAAAACCTATGTATTGATATCTCTCTGTTAGTGTGTCAAGTGGGTGTAAAGCGGCATAAACACAGCAGTGAAAAGCAGCTAAACCCCATTATAAAAATAAATTACTTTTACAAACCCATGAAACAAAGACAGTGAAAGAGAGAGAAATTCTTACACAATGCGTTCAGGGGCTGTGATGCAACCTGGATTGACCATATCTAGACCCACAGCTGGATGAGACATAAGGGTGGACACTCTTGGGGCTGAGAGGTTTGGTGAGGTTGGGTGAGCAAACGCAGACCCTTTAAAGTAATACTGCGTGGTACCCATCGCATGGGTCCCAAATCTCCAGGTTCAAGGGCATCTTCCTACATCGAAAACATGCATGAGAAAACAAAAAGATGGTACACCATGTGATGGGGAAAGGTTTCTAAAACGCACCTCATTTCTCTTCTCCTTGTGCCCGGGTTCGCCATTCCAGCCGCTTTACTAACAATCTCCCTACTTGGAGCATCAGCACCTTTAACCTCCTGTTCCGTACAGGTTGCAATTTGTCCTGAGGATGAACGGGTAGACGGGGAACCAGTGAGAGACTAGCTCTTGGTGTTGGGACAGGCACAGGTCACTCTATTTTCCCATCAGGAAGAAGAATTATCCACAGGCTCATCCTCCCCCCCGGAACCAGAACAGGGCCTGAAGCCATCCTGCGCTTTTGCGGCCAGCTCCCAAAAAAGCGAGTTGTACAATGGAGCTTCAGGGCACTGCAATTCACAGACCTGCAGAGTTATAAATGATAACTCTCGTCCACAAATATATTGAGGGAAGGCAAAGAAGAGGATTTGAAATCAAGGCAGAAATGCAGGAAACATATTTCAGGAGGTAGATTCGAATCGCCTTTAAAGCACATGAAAAGCGGCAAAACGTTGACAATGATGCCCTTGGCCAAAAAGGGCGTATGCGTTTTTTCCTGAATATATTCAGGAAAAAACGCATACGCCCTTTTTGGCCAACCAAGCAACCTGGAAAGGCAAATCAGGGCTACAAAGAAGACTCGCTACCCATCGGTCAAAAGGGCCATGCTGAAAAAAGTCTCAAAACCAGAAATGCAGGACAGGCCATGGAGAAATGGGAGCCTTGCTACACTGATGGGCGGGATGTAAATTGCCAACAGCCACTCTGGAGAAGTGTACGGTGTGTCCTGAAACATCTAAAAAACACAGCTTAGAGAGCATAGGGCACTTCCACTCATGGGGGTATAAATTGGGAAAATGAAAAATCAACAAGACACAAGCACCCCAAAGTTTAGGGCTGCTCTGTTGACAAGGACCTCCACTTCATTCCACCTTCAATATCCCAGGAGGGAGAAAAATGGATAAAGAAGTTGTGGTCCTTATGTACAATGGAATATCACTCAGCCATGAAATCAATGTCATAAGGCTAATAGCAGCATGATGAGTGGATTTAGGTACAACGATTCTAAGTGAAATAAGTCACACAGAAAAGGACACTTCTCATAAGGTATCACTTATAGAGGGAATGTAAAAACCGTTACACTTGAACTGAATTACAAAACAGACCAGAGTCACACATGCAGAAAACACACTATGGCTGCTTAACGGGAAAGGTGAGGTGGGGTGATACATAAAAAAAGGGTTTCAAATTAGCTCAGATACCGTTCCATAAACCCAATATGTAATAGACAAGACCTACTCCTTGCTCAGAGAACTGGACTCAACACGCCCTATTCACCGCACAAGAATATATCTGACTAGTAATAATCTTAAAACCTATGTATTGATATCTCTCTGTTAGTGTGTCAAGTGGGTGTAAAGCGGCATAAACACAGCAGTGAAAAGCAGCTAAACCCCATTATAAAAATAAATTACTTTGAAAAACCCATGAAACAAAGACAGTGAAAGAGAGAGAAATTCTTACACAATGCGTTCAGGGGCTGTGATGCAAACTGGATTGACCATATCTAGACCCACAGCTGGATGAGACATAAGGGTGGACACTCTTGGGGCTGAGAGCTTTGTTGAGGTTGGGTGAGCAAACACAGACCCTTTAAAGTAATACTGCGTGGTACCCATCCCATGGGACCCAAATCTCCAGGTTCAAGGGCATCTTCCTACATCGAAAACATGCATGAGAATCCCAGAAGATGGTACACCGTGTGATGGGGAAAGATTTCCAAAACGCACCTCATTTCTCATCTCCTTGTGCCCGGGTTCGCCATTCCAGCCGCTTCACTAACAATCTCCCTACTTGGAGCATCAGCACATTTAACCTCCTGTTCCGTACAGGTTGCAATTTCTCCTGAGGATGAACGGGAAGACGGGGAACCAGTGAGAGACTAGCTCTTGGTGTTGGGACAGGCACAGGTCACTCTATTTTCCCATCTGGAAGAAGAATTAACCACTGGCTCATCCTCCCCCCCCGGAACCAGAACAGTGCCTGAAGCCATCTTGCACTTTTGCGGCCAGCTCCCAAAAAAGCAAGTTGTAAAATGGAGCTTCAGGGCACTGCAATTCACAAACCTGCAGAGTTATAAATGATAACTCTCGTCCACAAATATATTGAGGGAAGGCAAAGAAGAGGATTTGAAATCAAGGCAGAATTGCAGGAAACAGATTTCAGGAGGTAGATTCGAATCGCCTTTAAAGCACATGAAAAGCGGCAAAACGTTGACAATGATGCCCTTGGCCAAAAAGGGCGTATGCGTTTTTTCCTGAATATATTCAGGAAAAAACGCATACGCCCTTTTTGGCCAACCAAGCAACCTGGAAAGGCAAATCAGCGCTACAAAGAAGACTCGCTACCCTTCGGTCAAAAGGGCCATGCTGAAAAACGTGTCAAAACCAGAAATGCAGGACGGGCCATGGAGAAATGGGAGCCTTGCTACACTGATAGGCGGGATGTAAATTGCCAACAACCACTCTGGAGAAGTGTACAGTGTGTCCTGAAACATCTAAAAAACACAGCTTAGAGAGCATAGGGCACTTCCACTCATGGGGGTATAAATTGGGAAAATGAAAAATCAGCAAGACACAAGCAGCCCAAAGTTTAGGGCTGCTCTGTTGACAAGGACCTCCACTTCATTCCACCTTCAATATCCCAGGAAAGAGAAAAATGGATAAAGAAGTTGTGGTCCTTATGTACAATGGAATATCACTCAGCCATGAAATCAATGTCATAAGGCTAGTAGCAGCATGATGAGTGGATTTAGGTACGACGATTCTAAGTGAAATAAGTCACACAGAAAAGGACACTTCTCATAAGGTATCACTTATAGAGGGAATGTAAAAAGCGTTACACTTGAACTGAATTACAAAACAGAACAGAGTCACACATGCAGAAAACACACTATGGCTGCTTAACGGGAAAGGTGAGGTGGGGTGATACATAAAACAAGGGTTTCAAATTAGCTCAGATACCGTTCCATAAACCCAATATGTAATAGACAAGACCTACTCCTTGCTCAGAGAACTGGACTCAACACGCCCTATTCACCGCACAAGAATATATCTGACTAGTAATAATCTTAAAACCTATGTATTGATATCTCTCTGTTAGTGTGTCAAGTGGGTGTAAAGCGGCATAAACACAGCAGTGAAAAGCAGCTAAACCCCATTATAAAAATAAATTACTTCGAAAAACCCATGAGACCAAGACAGTGAAAGAGAGAGAAATTCTTACACAATGCGTTCAGGGGCTGTGATGCAACCTGGATTGACCATATCTAGACCCACAGCTGGATGAGACATAAGGGTGGACACTCTTGGGGCTGAGAGGTTTGGTGAGGTTGGGTGAGCAAACGCAGACCCTTTAAAGTAATACTGCGTGGTACCCATCACATGGGTCCCAAATCTCCAGGTTCAAGGGCATCTTCCTACATCGAAAACATGCATGAGAAAACAAAAAGATGGTACACCATGAGATGGGGAAAGGTTTCTAAAACGCACCTCATTTCTCTTCTCCTTGTGCCCGGGTTCGCCATTCCAGCTGCTTTACTAACAATCTCCCTACTTGGAGCATCAGCACCTTTAACCTCCTGTTCCGTACAGGTTGCAATTTGTCCTGAGGATGAACGGGTACACGGGGAACCAGTGAGAGACTAGCTCTTGGTGTTGGGACAGGCACAGGTCACTCTATTTTCCCATCAGGAAGAAGAATTAACCACAGGCTCATCATCCCCCCCGGAACCAGAACAGGGCCTGAAGCCATCCAGTGCTTTTGCGGCCAGCTCCCAAAAAAGCGAGTTGTAAAATGGAGCTTCAGCGCACTGCAATTCACAAACCTGCAGAGTTATAAATGATAACTCTCGTCCACAAATATATTGAGGGAAGGCAAAGAAGAGGATTTGAAATCAAGGCAGAATTGCAGGAAACAGATTTCAGGAGGTAGATTCGAATCGCCTTTAAAGCACATGAAAAGCGGCAAAACGTTTACAATGATGCCCTTGGCCAAAAAGGGCGTATGCGTTTTTTCCTGAATATATTCAGGAAAAACCGCATACGCCCTTTTTGGCCAACCAAGCAACCTGGAAAGGCAAATCAGCGCTACAAAGAAGACTCGCTACCCATCGGTCAAAAGGGCAATGCTGAAAAAAGTCTCAAAACCAGCAATGCAGGACAGGCCATGGAGAAATGGGAGCCTTGCTACACTGATGGGCGGGATGTAAATTGCCAACAGCCACTCTGGAGAAGTGTACGGTGTGTCCTGAAACATCTAAAAAACACAGCTTATAGAGCATAGGGCACTTCCACTCATGGGGGTATAAATTGGGAAAATGAAAAATCAGCAAGACACAAGCACCCCAAAGTTTAGGGCTGCTCTGTTGACAAGGACCTCCACTTCATTCCACCTTCAATATCCCAGGAAAGAGAAAAATGGATAAAGAAGTTGTGGTCCTTATGTACAATGGAATATCACTCAGCCATGAAATCAATGTCATAAGGCTAGTAGCAGCATGATGAGTGGATTTAGGTACGACGATTCTAAGTGAAATAAGTCACACAGAAAAGGACACTTCTCATAAGGTATCACTTATAGAGGGAATGTAAAAACCGTTACACTTGAACTGAATTACAAAACAGAACAGAGTCACACATGCAGAAAACACACTATGGCTGCTTAACGGGAAAGGTGAGGTGGGGTGATACATAAAACAAGGGTTTCAAATTAGCTCAGATACCGTTCCATAAACCCAATATGTAATAGACAAGATCTACTCCTTGCTCAGAGAACTAGACTCAACAAACCCTATTCACCGCACAAGAATATATCTGACTAGTAATAATCTTAAAACCTATGTATTGATATCTCTCTGTTAGTGTGTCAAGTGGGTGTAAAGCGGCATAAACACAGCAGTGAAAAGCAGCTAAACCCCATTATAAAAATAAATTACTTTGAAAAACCCATGAAACCAAGACAGTGAAAGAGAGAGAAATTCTTACACAATGCGTTCAGGGGCTGTGATGCAAACTGGATTGACCATATCTAGACCCACAGCTGGATGAGACATAAGGGTGGACACTCTTGGGGCTGAGAGCTTTGTTGAGGTTGGGTGAGCAAACACAGACCCTTTAAAGTAATACTGCGTGGTACCCATCCCATGGGACCCAAATCTCCAGGTTCAAGGGCATCTTCCTACATCGAAAACATGCATGAGAATCCCAGAAGATGGTACACCGTGTGATGGGGAAAGATTTCTAAAACGCACCTCATTTCTCATCTCCTTGTGCCCGGGTTCGCCATTCCAGCCGCTTCACTAACAATCTCCCTACTTGGAGCATCAGCACATTTAACCTCCTGTTCCGTACAGGTTGCAATTTCTCCTGAGGATGAACGGGAAGACGGGGAACCAGTGAGAGACTAGCTCTTGGTGTTGGGACAGGCACAGGTCACTCTATTTTCCCATCAGGAAGAAGAATTAACCACTGGCTCATCCTCCCCCCCCGGAACCAGAACAGTGCCTGAAGCCATCTTGCACTTTTGCGGCCAGCTCCCAAAAAAGCAAGTTGTAAAATGGAGCTTCAGGGCACTGCAATTCACAAACCTGCAGAGTTATAAATGATAACTCTCGTCCACAAATATATTGAGGGAAGGCAAAGAAGAGGATTTGAAATCAAGGCAGAATTGCAGGAAACAGATTTCAGGAGGTAGATTCGAATCGCCTTTAAAGCACATGAAAAGCGGCAAAACGTTGACAATGATGCCCTTGGCCAAAAAGGGCGTATGCGTTTTTTCCTGAATATATTCAGGAAAAAACGCATACGCCCTTTTTGGCCAACCAAGCAACCTGGAAAGGCAAATCAGCGCTACAAAGAAGACTCGCTACCCTTCGGTCAAAAGGGCCATGCTGAAAAACGTGTCAAAACCAGAAATGCAGGACGGGCCATGGAGAAATGGGAGCCTTGCTACACTGATAGGCGGGATGTAAATTGCCAACAACCACTCTGGAGAAGTGTACAGTGTGTCCTGAAACATCTAAAAAACACAGCTTAGAGAGCATAGGGCACTTCCACTCATGGGGGTATAAATTGGGAAAATGAAAAATCAGCAAGACACAAGCAGCCCAAAGTTTAGGGCTGCTCTGTTGACAAGGACCTCCACTTCATTCCACCTTCAATATCCCAGGAAAGAGAAAAATGGATAAAGAAGTTGTGGTCCTTATGTACAATGGAATATCACTCAGCCATGAAATCAATGTCATAAGGCTAGTAGCAGCATGATGAGTGGATTTAGGTACGATGATTCTAAGTGAAATAAGTCACACAGAAAAGGACACTTCTCATAAGGTATCACTTATAGAGGGAATGTAAAAAGCGTTACACTTGAACTGAATTACAAAACAGAACAGAGTCACACATGCAGAAAACACACTATGGCTGCTTAACGGGAAAGGTGAGGTGGGGTGATACATAAAACAAGGGTTTCAAATTAGCTCAGATACCGTTCCATAAACCCAATATGTAATAGACAAGACCTACTCCTTGCTCAGAGAACTGGACTCAACACGCCCTATTCACCGCACAAGAATATATCTGACTAGTAATAATCTTAAAACCTATGTATTGATATCTCTCTGTTAGTGTGTCAAGTGGGTGTAAAGCGGCATAAACACAGCAGTGAAAAGCAGCTAAACCCCATTATAAAAATAAATTACTTCGAAAAACCCATGAAACCAAGACAGTGAAAGAGAGAGAAATTCTTACACAATGCGTTCAGGGGCTGTGATGCAACCTGGATTGACCATATCTAGACCCACAGCTGGATGAGACATAAGGGTGGACACTCTTGGGGCTGAGAGGTTTGGTGAGGTTGGGTGAGCAAACGCAGACCCTTTAAAGTAATACTGCGTGGTACCCATCGCATGGGTCCCAAATCTCCAGGTTCAAGGGCATCTTCCTACATCGAAAACATGCATGAGAAAACAAAAAGATGGTACACCATGTGATGGGGAAAGGTTTCTAAAACGCACCTCATTTCTCTTCCCCTTGTGCCCGGGTTCGCCATTCCAGCCGCTTTACTAACAATCTCCCTACTTGGAGCATCAGCACCTTTAACCTCCTGTTCCGTACAGGTTGCAATTTGTCCTGAGGATGAACGGGTACACGGGGAACCAGTGAGAGACTAGCTCTTGGTGTTGGGACAGGCACAGGTCACTCTATTTTCCCATCAGGAAGAAGAATTTACCACAGGCTCATCCTCCCCCCCGGAACCAGAACAGGGCCTGAAGCCATCCTGCGCTTTTGCGGCCAGCTCCCAAAAATGCGAGTTGTAAACTGGAGCTTCAGGGCACTGCAATTCACAAACCTGCAGAGTTATAAATGATAACTCTCGTCCACAAATATATTGAGGGAAGGCAAAGAAGAGGATTTGAAATCAAGGCAGAATTGCAGGAAACAGATTTCAGGAGGTAGATTCGAATCGCCGTTAAAGCACATGAAAAGCGGCAAAACGTTGACAATGATGCCCTTGGCCAAAAAGGGCGTATGCGTTTTTTCCTGAATATATTCAGGAAAAAACGCATACGCCCTTTTTGGCCAACCAAGCAACCTGAAAAGGCAAATCAGCGCTACAAAGCAGACTCGCTACCCATCGGTCAAAAGGGCCATGCTGAAAAAAGTCTCAAAATCAGAAATGCAGGACAGGCCATGGAGAAATGGGAGCCTTGCTACACTGATGGGCGGGATGTAAATTGCCAACAGCCACTCTGGAGAAGTGTACGGTGTGTCCTGAAACATCTAAAAAACACAGCTTAGAGAGCATAGGGCACTTCCACTCATGGGGGTATAAATTGGGAAAATGAAAAATCAGCAAGACACAAGCACCCCAAAGTTTAGGGCTGCTCTGTTGACAAGGACCTCCACTTCATTCCACCTTCAATATCCCAGGAAAGAGAAAAATGGATAAAGAAGTTGTGGTCCTTATGTACAATGGAATATCACTCAGCCATGAAATCAATATCATAAGGCTAGTAGCAGCATGATGAGTGGATTTAGGTACGACGATTCTAAGTGAAATAAGTCACACAGAAAAGGACACTTCTCATAAGGTATCACTTATAGAGGGAATGTAAAAACCGTTACACTTGAACTGAATTACAAAACAGAACAGAGTCACACATGCAGAAAACACACTATGGCTGCTTAACGGGAAAGGTGAGGTGGGGTGATACATAAAACAAGGGTTTCAACTTAGCTCAGATACCGTTCCATAAACCCAATATGTAATAGACAAGACCTACTCCTTGCTCAGAGAACTGGACTCAACACGCCCTATTCACCGTACAAGAATATATCTGACTAGTAATAATCTTAAAACCTATGTATTGATATCTCTCTGTTAGTGTGTCAAGTGGGTGTAAAGCGGCATAAACACAGCAGTGAAAAGCAGCTAAACCCCATTATAAAAATAAATTACTTTGAAAAACCCATGAAACAAAGACAGTGAAAGAGAGAGAAATTCTTACACAATGCGTTCAGGGGCTGTGATGCAACCTGGATTGACCATATCTAGACCCACAGCTGGATGAGACATAAGGGTGGACACTCTTGGGGCTGAGAGGTTTGGTGAGGTTGGGTGAGCAAACGCAGACCCTTTAAAGTAATACTGCGTGGTACCCATCGCATGGGTCCCAAATCTCCAGGTTCAAGGGCATCTTCCTACATCGAAAACATGCATGAGAAAACAAAAAGATGGTACACCATGTGATGGGGAAAGGTTTCTAAAACGCACCTCATTTCTCTTCTCCTTGTGCCCGGGTTCGCCATTCCAGCCGCTTTACTTACAATCTCCCTACTTGGAACATCAGCACCTTTAACCTCCTGTTCCGTACAGGTTGCAATTTGTCCTGAGGATGAACGGGTAGACGGGGAACCAGTGAGAGACTAGCTCTTGGTGTTGGGACAGGCACAGGTCACTCTATTTTCCCATCAGGAAGAAGAATTAACCACAGGCTCATCCTCCCCCCCGGAACCAGAACAGGGCCTGAAGCCATCCTGCGCTTTTGCGGCCAGCTCCCAAAAAAGCGAGTTGTACAATGGAGCTTCAGGGCACTGCAATTCACAAACCTGCAGAGTTATAAATGATAACTCTCGTCCACAAATATATTGAGGGAAGGCAAAGAAGAGGATTTGAAATCAAGGCAGAAATGCAGGAAACAGATTTCAGGAGGTAGATTCGAATCGCCTTTAAAGCACATGAAAAGCGGCAAAACGTTGACAATGATGCCCTTGGCCAAAAAGGGCGTATGCGTTTTTTCCGGAATATATTCAGGAAAAAACGCATACGCCCTTTTTGGCCAACCAAGCACCCTGGAAAGGCAAATCAGGGCTACAAAGAAGACTCGCTACCCATCGGTCAAAAGGGCCATGCTGAAAAAAGTCTCAAAACCAGAAATGCAGGACAGGCCATGGAGAAATGGGAGCCTTGCTACACTGATGGGCGGGATGTAAATTGCCAACAGCCACTCTGGAGAAGTGTACGGTGTGTCCTGAAACATCTAAAAAACACAGCTTAGAGAGCATAGGGCACTTCCACTCATGGGGGTATAAATTGGGAAAATGAAAAATCAGCAAGACACAAGCACCCCAAAGTTTAGGGCTGCTCTGTTGACAAGGACCTCCACTTCATTCCACCTTCAATATCCCAGGAGGGAGAAAAATGGATAAAGAAGTTGTGGTCCTTATGTACAATGGAATATCACTCAGCCATGAAATCAATGTCATAAGGCTAATAGCAGCATGATGAGTGGATTTAGGTACGACGATTCTAAGTGAAATAAGTCACACAGAAAAGGACACTTCTCATAAGGTATCACTTATAGAGGGAATGTCAAAACCGTTACACTTGAACTGAATTACAAAACAGAACAGAGTCACACATGCAGAAAACACACTATGGCTGCTTAACGGGAAAGGTGAGGTGGGGTGATACATAAAACAAGGGTTTCAACTTAGCTCAGATACCGTTCCATAAACCCAATATGTAATAGACAAGACCTACTCCTTGCTCAGAGAACTGGACTCAACACGCCCTATTCACCGCACAAGAATATATCTGAGTAGTAATAATCTTAAAACCTATGTATTGATATCTCTCTGTTAGTGTGTCAAGTGGGTGTAAAGCGGCATAAACACAGCAGTGAAAAGCAGCTAAACCCCATTATAAAAATAAATTACTTTGAAAAACCCATGAAACAAAGACAGTGAAAGAGAGAGAAATTCTTACACAATGCGTTCAGGGGCTGTGATGCAACCTGGATTGACCATTTCTAGACCCACAGCTGGATGAGACATAAGGGTGGACACTCTTGGGGCTGAGAGGTTTGGTGAGGTTGGGTGAGCAAACGCAGACCCTTTAAAGTAATACTGCGTGGTACCCATCGCATGGGTCCCAAATCTCCAGGTTCAAGGGCATCTTCCTACATCAAAAACATGCATGAGAAAACAAAAAAGATGGTACACCATGTGATGGGGAAAGGTTTCTAAAACGCACCTCATTTCTCTTCTCCTTGTGCCCGGGGTCGCCATTCCAGCCGCTTTACTAACAATCTCCCTACTTGGAGCATCAGCACCTTTAACCTCCTGTTCCGTACAGGTTGCAATTTGTCCTGAGGATGAACGGGAATACGGGGAACCAGTGAGAGACTAGCTCTTGGTGTTGGGACAGGCACAGGTCACTCTATTTTCCCATCAGGAAGAAGAATTAACCACAGGCTCATCCTCCCCCCGGAACCAGAACAGGGCCTGAAGCCATCCTGCGCTTTTGCGGCCAGCTCCCAAAAAAGCGAGTTGTAAAATGGAGCTTCAGAGCACTGCAATTCACAAACGTGCAGAGTTATAAATGATAACTCTCGTCCACAAATATATTGAGGGAAGGCAAAGAAGAGGATTTGAAATCAAGGCAGAAATGCAGGAAACAGATTTCAGGAGGTAGATTCGAATCGCCTTTAAAGCACATGAAAAGCGGCAAAACGTTGACAATGATGCTCTTGGCCAAAAAGGGCGTATGCGTTTTTTCCTGAATATATTCAGGAAAAAACGCATACGCCCTTTTTGGCCAACCAAGCAACCTGGAAAGGCAAATCAGGGCTACAAAGAAGACTCGCTACCCATCGGTCAAAAGGGCCATGCTGAAAAAAGTCTCAAAACCAGAAATGCAGGACAGGCCATGGAGAAATGGGAGCCTTGCTACACTGATGGGTGGGATGTAAATTGCCAACAGCCACTCTGGAGAAGTGTACGGTGTGTCCTGAAACATCTAAAAAACACAGCTTAGAGAGCATAGGGCACTTCCACTCATGGGGGTATAAATTGGGAAAATGAAAAATCAGCAAGACACAAGCACCCCAAAGTTTAGGGCTGCTCTGTTGACAAGGACCTCCACTTCATTCCACCTTCAATATCCCAGGAGGGAGAAAAATGGATAAAGAAGTTGTGGTCCTTATGTACAATGGAATATCACTCAGCCATGAAATCAATGTCATAAGGCTAATAGCAGCATGATGAGTGGATTTAGGTACGACGATTCTAAGTGAAATAAGTCACACAGAAAAGGACACTTCTCATAAGGTATCACTTATAGAGGGAATGTAAAAACCGTTACACTTGAACTGAATTACAAAACAGAACAGAGTCACACATGCAGAAAACACACTATGGCTGCTTAACGGGAAAGGTAAGGTGGGGTGATACATAAAACAAGGGTTTCAAATTAGCTCAGATACTGTTCCATAAACCCAATATGTAATAGACAAGACCTACTCCTTGCTCAGAGAACTGGACTCAACACGCCCTATTCACCGCACAAGAATATATCTGACTAGTAATAATCGTAAAACCTATGTATTGATATCTCTCTGTTAGTGTGTCAAGTGGGTGTAAAGCGGCATAAACACAGCAGTGAAAAGCAGCTAAACCCCATTATAAAAATAAATTACTTTTACAAACCCATGAAACAAAGACAGTGAAAGAGAGAGAAATTCTTACACAATGCGTTCAGGGGCTGTGATGCAACCTGGATTGACCATATCTAGACCCACAGCTGGATGAGACATAAGGGTGGACACTCTTGGGGCTGAGAGGTTTGGTGAGGTTGGGTGAGCAAACGCAGACCCTTTAAAGTAATACTGCGTGGTACCCATCGCATGGGTCCCAAATCTCCAGGTTCAAGGGCATCTTCCTACATCGAAAACATGCATGAGAAAACAAAAAGATGGTACACCATGTGATGGGGAAAGGTTTCTAAAACGCACCTCATTTCTCTTCTCCTTGTGCCCGGGTTCGCCATTCCAGCCGCTTTACTAACAATCTCCCTACTTGGAGCATCAGCACCTTTAACCTCCTGTTCCGTACAGGTTGCAATTTGTCCTGAGGATGAACGGGTAGACGGGGAACCAGTGAGAGACTAGCTCTTGGTGTTGGGACAGGCACAGGTCACTCTATTTTCCCATCAGGAAGAAGAATTATCCACAGGCTCATCCTCCCCCCCGGAACCAGAACAGGGCCTGAAGCCATCCTGCGCTTTTGCGGCCAGCTCCCAAAAAAGCGAGTTGTACAATGGAGCTTCAGGGCACTGCAATTCACAGACCTGCAGAGTTATAAATGATAACTCTCGTCCACAAATATATTGAGGGAAGGCAAAGAAGAGGATTTGAAATCAAGGCAGAAATGCAGGAAACATATTTCAGGAGGTAGATTCGAATCGCCTTTAAAGCACATGAAAAGCGGCAAAACGTTGACAATGATGCCCTTGGCCAAAAAGGGCGTATGCGTTTTTTCCTGAATATATTCAGGAAAAAACGCATACGCCCTTTTTGGCCAACCAAGCAACCTGGAAAGGCAAATCAGGGCTACAAAGAAGACTCGCTACCCATCGGTCAAAAGGGCCATGCTGAAAAAAGTCTCAAAACCAGAAATGCAGGACAGGCCATGGAGAAATGGGAGCCTTGCTACACTGATGGGCGGGATGTAAATTGCCAACAGCCACTCTGGAGAAGTGTACGGTGTGTCCTGAAACATCTAAAAAACACAGCTTAGAGAGCATAGGGCACTTCCACTCATGGGGGTATAAATTGGGAAAATGAAAAATCAACAAGACACAAGCACCCCAAAGTTTAGGGCTGCTCTGTTGACAAGGACCTCCACTTCATTCCACCTTCAATATCCCAGGAGGGAGAAAAATGGATAAAGAAGTTGTGGTCCTTATGTACAATGGAATATCACTCAGCCATGAAATCAATGTCATAAGGCTAATAGCAGCATGATGAGTGGATTTAGGTACAACGATTCTAAGTGAAATAAGTCACACAGAAAAGGACACTTCTCATAAGGTATCACTTATAGAGGGAATGTAAAAACCGTTACACTTGAACTGAATTACAAAACAGACCAGAGTCACACATGCAGAAAACACACTATGGCTGCTTAACGGGAAAGGTGAGGTGGGGTGATACATAAAAAAAGGGTTTCAAATTAGCTCAGATACCGTTCCATAAACCCAATATGTAATAGACAAGACCTACTCCTTGCTCAGAGAACTGGACTCAACACGCCCTATTCACCGCACAAGAATATATCTGACTAGTAATAATCTTAAAACCTATGTATTGATATCTCTCTGTTAGTGTGTCAAGTGGGTGTAAAGCGGCATAAACACAGCAGTGAAAAGCAGCTAAACCCCATTATAAAAATAAATTACTTTGAAAAACCCATGAAACAAAGACAGTGAAAGAGAGAGAAATTCTTACACAATGCGTTCAGGGGCTGTGATGCAACCTGGATTGACCATATCTAGACCCACAGCTGGATGAGACATAAGGGTGGACACTCTTGGGGCTGAGAGGTTTGGTGAGGTTGGGTGAGCAAACGCAGACCCTTTAAAGTAATACTGCGTGGTACCCATCGCATGGGTCCCAAATCTCCAGGTTCAAGGGCATCTTCCTACATCGAAAACATGCATGAGAAAACAAAAAGATGGTACACCATGTGATGGGGAAAGGTTTCTAAAACGCACCTAATTTCTCTTCTCCTTGTGCCCGGGTTCGCCATTCCAGCCGCTTTACTAACAATCTCCCTACTTGGAGCATCAGCACCTTTAACCTCCTGTTCCGTACAGGTTGCAATTTGTCCTGAGGATGTACGGGTAGACGGGGAACCAGTGAGAGACTAGCTCTTGGTGTTGGGACAGGCACAGGTCACTCTATTTTCCCATCAGGAAGAAGAATTAACCACAGGCTCATCCTCCCCCCCGGAACCAGAACAGGGCCTGAAGCCATCCTGCGCTTTTGCGGCCAGCTCCCAAAAAAGCGAGTTGTAAAATGGAGCTTCAGGGCACTGCAATTCACAAACCTACAGAGTTATAAATGATAACTCTCGTCCACAAATATATTGAGGGAAGGCAAAGAAGAGGATTTGAAATCAAGGCAGAATTGTAGGAAACAGATTTCAGGAGGAAGATTCGAATCGCCTTTAAAGCACATGAAAAGCGGCAAAACGTTGACAATGATGCCCTTGGCCAAAAAGGGCGTATGCGTTTTTTCCTGAATATATTCAGGAAAAAACGCATACGCCCTTTTTGGCCAACCAAGCAACCTGAAAAGGCAAATCAGCGCTAAAAAGCAGACTCGCTACCCATCGGTCAAAAGGGCCATGCTGAAAAAAGTCTCAAAATCAGAAATCCAGGACAGGCCATGGAGAAATGGGAGCCTTGCTACACTGATGGGCGGGATGTAAATTGCCAACAGCCACTCTGGAGAAGTGTACGGTGTGTCCTGAAACATCTAAAAAACACAGCTTAGAGAGCATAGGGCACTTCCACTCATGGGGGTATAAATTGGGAAAATGAAAAATCAGCAAGACACAAGCACCCCAAAGTTTAGGGCTGCTCTGTTGACAAGGACCTCCACTTCATTCCACCTTCAATATCCCAGGAGGGAGAAAAATGGATAAAGAAGTTGTGGTCCTTATGTACAATGGAATATCACTCAGCCATGAAATCAATGTCATAAGGCTAGTAGCAGCATGATGAGTGGATTTAGGTACGACGATTCTAAGTGAAATAAGTCACACAGAAAAGGACACTTCTCATAAGGTATCACTTATAGAGGGAATGTAAAAACCGTTACACTTGAACTGACTTACAAAACAGAACACAGTCACACATGCAGAAAACACACTATGGCTGCTTAATGGGAAAGGTGAGGTGGGGTGATACATAAAACAAGGGTTTCAACTTAGCTCAGATACCGTTCCATAAACCCAATATGTAATAGACAAGACCTACTCCTTGCTCAGAGAACTGGACTCAACACGCCCTATTCACCGCACAAGAATATATCTGACTAGTAATAATCTTAAAACCTATGTATTGATATCTCTCTGTTAGTGTGTCAAGTGGGTGTAAAGCGGCATAAACACAGCAGTGAAAAGCAGCTAAACCCCATTATAAAAATAAATTACTTTGAAAAACCCATGAAACAAAGACAGTGAAAGAGAGAGAAATTCTTACACAATGCGTTCAGGGGCTGTGATGCAACCTGGATTGACCATATCTAGACCCACAGCTGGATGAGACATAAGGGTGGACACTCTTGGGGCTGAGAGGTTTGGTGAGGTTGGGTGAGCAAACGCAGACCCTTTAAAGTAATACTGCGTGGTACCCATCGCATGGGTCCCAAATCTCCAGGTTCAAGGGCATCTTCCTACATCGAAAACATGCATGAGAAAACAAAAAGATGGTACACCATGTGATGGGGAAAGGTTTCTAAAACGCACCTAATTTCTCTTCTCCTTGTGCCCGGGTTCGCCATTCCAGCCGCTTTACTAACAATCTCCCTACTTGGAGCATCAGCACCTTTAACCTCCTGTTCCGTACAGGTTGCAATTTGTCCTGAGGATGTACGGGTAGACGGGGAACCAGTGAGAGACTAGCTCTTGGTGTTGGGACAGGCACAGGTCACTCTATTTTCCCATCAGGAAGAAGAATTAACCACAGGCTCATCCTCCCCCCCGGAACCAGAACAGGGCCTGAAGCCATCCTGCGCTTTTGCGGCCAGCTCCCAAAAAAGCGAGTTGTAAAATGGAGCTTCAGGGCACTGCAATTCACAAACCTACAGAGTTATAAATGATAACTCTCGTCCACAAATATATTGAGGGAAGGCAAAGAAGAGGATTTGAAATCAAGGCAGAATTGTAGGAAACAGATTTAGGAGGAAGATTCGAATCGCCTTTAAAGCACATGAAAAGCGGCAAAACGTTGACAATGATGCCCTTGGCCAAAAAGGGCGTATGCGTTTTTTCCTGAATATATTCAGGAAAAAACGCATACGCCCTTTTTGGCCAACCAAGCAACCTGAAAAGGCAAATCAGCGCTACAAAGCAGACTCGCTACCCATCGGTCAAAAGGGCCATGCTGAAAAAAGTCTCAAAATCAGAAATGCAGGACAGGCCATGGAGAAATGGGAGCCTTGCTACACTGATGGGCGGGATGTAAATTGCCAACAGCCACTCTGGAGAAGTGTACGGTGTGTCCTGAAACATCTAAAAAACACAGCTTAGAGAGCATAGGGCACTTCCACTCATGGGGGTATAAATTGGGAAAATGAAAAATCAGCAAGACACAAGCACCCCAAAGTTTAGGGCTGCTCTGTTGACAAGGACCTCCACTTCATTCCACCTTCAATATCCCAGGAAAGAGAAAAATGGATAAAGAAGTTGTGGTCCTTATGTACAATGGAATATCACTCAGCCATGAAATCAATATCATAAGGCTAGTAGCAGCATGATGAGTGGATTTAGGTACGACGATTCTAAGTGAAATAAGTCACACAGAAAAGGACACTTCTCATAAGGTATCACTTATAGAGGGAATGTAAAAACCGTTACACTTGAACTGAATTACAAAACAGAACAGAGTCACACATGCAGAAAACACACTATGGCTGCTTAACGGGAAAGGTGAGGTGGGGTGATACATAAAACAAGGGTTTCAACTTAGCTCAGATACCGTTCCATAAACCCAATATGTAATAGACAAGACCTACTCCTTGCTCAGAGAACTGGACTCAACACGCCCTATTCACCGCACAAGAATATATCTGACTAGTAATAATCTTAAAACCTATGTATTGATATCTCTCTGTTAGTGTGTCAAGTGGGTGTAAAGCGGCATAAACACAGCAGTGAAAAGCAGCTAAACCCCATTATAAAAATAAATTACTTTGAAAAACCCATGAAACAAAGACAGTGAAAGAGAGAGAAATTCTTACACAATGCGTTCAGGGGCTGTGATGCAACCTGGATTGACCATATCTAGACCCACAGCTGGATGAGACATAAGGGTGGACACTCTTGGGGCTGAGAGGTTTGGTGAGGTTGGGTGAGCAAACGCAGACCCTTTAAAGTAATACTGCGTGGTACCCATCGCATGGGTCCCAAATCTCCAGGTTCAAGGGCATCTTCCTACATCGAAAACATGCATGAGAAAACAAAAAGATGGTACACCATGTGATGGGGAAAGGTTTCTAAAACGCACCTAATTTCTCTTCTCCTTGTGCCCGGGGTCACCATTCCAGCCGCTTTACTAACAATCTCCCTACTTGGAGCATCAGCACCTTTAACCTCCTGTTCCGTACAGGTTGCAATTTGTCCTGAGGATGAACGGGAATACGGGGAACCAGTGAGAGACTAGCTCTTGGTGTTGGGACAGGCACAGGTCACTCTATTTTCCCATCAGGAAGAAGAATTAACCACAGGCTCATCCTCCCCCCGGAACCAGAACAGGGCCTGAAGCCATCCTGCGCTTTTGCGGCCAGCTCCCAAAAAAGCGAGTTGTAAAATGGAGCTTCAGAGCACTGCAATTCACAAACGTGCAGAGTTATAAATGATAACTCTCGTCCACAAATATATTGAGGGAAGGCAAAGAAGAGGATTTGAAATCAAGGCAGAAATGCAGGAAACAGATTTCAGGAGGTAGATTCGAATCGCCTTTAAAGCACATGAAAAGCGGCAAAACGTTGACAATGATGCTCTTGGCCAAAAAGGGCGTATGCGTTTTTTCCTGAATATATTCAGGAAAAAACGCATACGCCCTTTTTGGCCAACCAAGCAACCTGGAAAGGCAAATCAGGGCTACAAAGAAGACTCGCTACCCATCGGTCAAAAGGGCCATGCTGAAAAAAGTCTCAAAACCAGAAATGCAGGACAGGCCATGGAGAAATGGGAGCCTTGCTACACTGATGGGTGGGATGTAAATTGCCAACAGCCACTCTGGAGAAGTGTACGGTGTGTCCTGAAACATCTAAAAAACACAGCTTAGAGAGCATAGGGCACTTCCACTCATGGGGGTATAAATTGGGAAAATGAAAAATCAGCAAGACACAAGCACCCCAAAGTTTAGGGCTGCTCTGTTGACAAGGACCTCCACTTCATTCCACCTTCAATATCCCAGGAGGGAGAAAAATGGATAAAGAAGTTGTGGTCCTTATGTACAATGGAATATCACTCAGCCATGAAATCAATGTCATAAGGCTAATAGCAGCATGATGAGTGGATTTAGGTACGACGATTCTAAGTGAAATAAGTCACACAGAAAAGGACACTTCTCATAAGGTATCACTTATAGAGGGAATGTAAAAACCGTTACACTTGAACTGAATTACAAAACAGAACAGAGTCACACATGCAGAAAACACACTATGGCTGCTTAACGGGAAAGGTAAGGTGGGGTGATACATAAAACAACGGTTTCAAATTAGCTCAGATACCGTTCCATAAACCCAATATGTAATAGACAAGACCTACTCCTTGCTCAGAGAACTGGACTCAACACGCCCTATTCACCGCACAAGAATATATCTGACTAGTAATAATCGTAAAACCTATGTATTGATATCTCTCTGTTAGTGTGTCAAGTGGGTGTAAAGCGGCATAAACACAGCAGTGAAAAGCAGCTAAACCCCATTATAAAAATAAATTACTTTGAAAAACCCATGAAACAAAGACAGTGAAAGAGAGAGAAATTCTTACACAATGCGTTCAGGGGCTGTGATGCAACCTGGATTGACCATATCTAGACCCACAGCTGGATGAGACATAAGGGTGGACACTCTTGGGGCTGAGAGGTTTGGTGAGGTTGGGTGAGCAAACGCAGACCCTTTAAAGTAATACTGCGTGGTACCCATCGCATGGGTCCCAAATCTCCAGGTTCAAGGGTATCTTCCTACATCGAAAACATGCATGAGAAAACAAAAAGATGGTACACCATGTGATGGGGAAAGGTTTCTAAAACGCACCTCATTTCTCTTCTCCTTGTGACCGGGTTCGCCATTCCAGCCGCTTTACTAACAATCTCCCTACTTGGAGCATCAGCACCTTTAACCTCCTGTTCCGTACAGGTTGCAATTTGTCCTGAGGATGAACGGGTAGACGGGGAACCAGTGAGAGACTAGCTCTTGGTGTTGGGACAGGCACAGGTCACTCTATTTTCCCATCAGGAAGAAGAATTATCCACAGGCTCATCCTCCCCCCCGGAACCAGAACAGGGCCTGAAGCCATCCTGCGCTTTTGCGGCCAGCTCCCAAAAAAGCGAGTTGTACAATGGAGCTTCAGGGCACTGCAATTCACAGACCTGCAGAGTTATAAATGATAACTCTCGTCCACAAATATATTGAGGGAAGGCAAAGAAGAGGATTTGAAATCAAGGCAGAAATGCAGGAAACATATTTCAGGAGGTAGATTCGAATCGCCTTTAAAGCACATGAAAAGCGGCAAAACGTTGACAATGATGCCCTTGGCCAAAAAGGGCGTATGCGTTTTTTCCTGAATATATTCAGGAAAAAACGCATACGCCCTTTTTGGCCAACCAAGCAACCTGGAAAGGCAAATCAGGGCTACAAAGAAGACTCGCTACCCATCGGTCAAAAGGGCCATGCTGAAAAAAGTCTCAAAACCAGAAATGCAGGACAGGCCATGGAGAAATGGGAGCCTTGCTACACTGATGGGCGGGATGTAAATTGCCAACAGCCACTCTGGAGAAGTGTACGGTGTGTCCTGAAACATCTAAAAAACACAGCTTAGAGAGCATAGGGCACTTCCACTCATGGGGGTATAAATTGGGAAAATGAAAAATCAACAAGACACAAGCACCCCAAAGTTTAGGGCTGCTCTGTTGACAAGGACCTCCACTTCATTCCACCTTCAATATCCCAGGAGGGAGAAAAATGGATAAAGAAGTTGTGGTCCTTATGTACAATGGAATATCACTCAGCCATGAAATCAATGTCATAAGGCTAATAGCAGCATGATGAGTGGATTTAGGTACAACGATTCTAAGTGAAATAAGTCACACAGAAAAGGACACTTCTCATAAGGTATCACTTATAGAGGGAATGTAAAAACCGTTACACTTGAACTGAATTACAAAACAGACCAGAGTCACACATGCAGAAAACACACTATGGCTGCTTAACGGGAAAGGTGAGGTGGGGTGATACATAAAAAAAGGGTTTCAAATTAGCTCAGATACCGTTCCATAAACCCAATATGTAATAGACAAGACCTACTCCTTGCTCAGAGAACTGGACTCAACACGCCCTATTCACCGCACAAGAATATATCTGACTAGTAATAATCTTAAAACCTATGTATTGATATCTCTCTGTTAGTGTGTCAAGTGGGTGTAAAGCGGCATAAACACAGCAGTGAAAAGCAGCTAAACCCCATTATAAAAATAAATTACTTTGAAAAACCCATGAAACAAAGACAGTGAAAGAGAGAGAAATTCTTACACAATGCGTTCAGGGGCTGTGATGCAACCTGGATTGACCATATCTAGACCCACAGCTGGATGAGACATAAGGGTGGACACTCTTGGGGCTGAGAGGTTTGGTGAGGTTGGGTGAGCAAACGCAGACCCTTTAAAGTAATACTGCGTGGTACCCATCGCATGGGTCCCAAATCTCCAGGTTCAAGGGCATCTTCCTACATCGAAAACATGCATGAGAAAACAAAAAGATGGTACACCATGTGATGGGGAAAGGTTTCTAAAACGCACCTAATTTCTCTTCTCCTTGTGCCCGGGTTCGCCATTCCAGCCGCTTTACTAACAATCTCCCTACTTGGAGCATCAGCACCTTTAACCTCCTGTTCCGTACAGGTTGCAATTTGTCCTGAGGATGAACGGGTAGACGGGGAACCAGTGAGAGACTAGCTCTTGGTGTTGGGACAGGCACAGGTCACTCTATTTTCCCATCAGGAAGAAGAATTAACCACAGGCTCATCCTCCCCCCCGGAACCAGAACAGGGCCTGAAGCCATCCTGCGCATTTGCGGCCAGCTCCCAAAAAAGCGAGTTGTAAAATGGAGCTTCAGGGCACTGCAATTCACAAACCTACAGAGTTATAAATGATAACTCTCGTCCACAAATATATTGAGGGAAGGCAAAGAAGAGGATTTGAAATCAAGGCAGAATTGTAGGAAACAGATTTCAGGAGGAAGATTCGAATCGCCTTTAAAGCACATGAAAAGCGGCAAAACGTTGACAATGATGCCCTTGGCCAAAAAGGGCGTATGCGTTTTTTCCTGAATATATTCAGGAAAAAACGCATACGCCCTTTTTGGCCAACCAAGCAACCTGAAAAGGCAAATCAGCGCTACAAAGCAGACTCGCTACCCATCGGTCAAAAGGGCCATGCTGAAAAAAGTCTCAAAATCAGAAATCCAGGACAGGCCATGGAGAAATGGGAGCCTTGCTACACTGATGGGCGGGATGTAAATTGCCAACAGCCACTCTGGAGAAGTGTACGGTGTGTCCTGAAACATCTAAAAAACACAGCTTAGAGAGCATAGGGCACTTCCACTCATGGGGGTATAAATTGGGAAAATGAAAAATCAGCAAGACACAAGCACCCCAAAGTTTAGGGCTGCTCTGTTGACAAGGACCTCCACTTCATTCCACCTTCAATATCCCAGGAAAGAGAAAAATGGATAAAGAAGTTGTGGTCCTTATGTACAATGGAATATCACTCAGCCATGAAATCAATATCATAAGGCTAGTAGCAGCATGATGGGTGGATTTAGGTACGACGATTCTAAGTGAAATAAGTCACACAGAAAAGGACACTTCTCATAAGGTATCACTTATAGAGGGAATGTAAAAACCGTTACACTTGAACTGAATTACAAAACAGAACAGAGTCACACATGCAGAAAACACACTATGGCTGCTTAACGGGAAAGGTGAGGTGGGGTGATACATAAAACAAGGGTTTCAAATTAGCTCAGATACCGTTCCATAAACCCAATATGTAATAGACAAGACCTACTCCTTGCTCAGAGAACTGGACTCAACACGCCCTATTCACCGCACAAGAATATATCTGACTAGTAATAATCTTAAAACCTATGTATTGATATCTCTCTGTTAGTGTGTCAAGTGGGTGTAAAGCGGCATAAACACAGCAGTGAAAAGCAGCTAAACCCCATTATAAAAATAAATTACTTTGAAAAACCAATGAAACAAAGACAGTGAAAGAGAGAGAAATTCTTACACAATGCGTTCAGGGGCTGTGATGCAACCTGGATTGACCATATCTAGACCCACAGCTGGATGAGACATAAGGGTGGACACTCTTGGGGCTGAGAGGTTTGGTGAGGTTGGGTGAGCAAACGCAGACCCTTTAAAGTAATACTGCGTGGTACCCATCGCATGGGTCCCAAATCTCCAGGTTCAAGGGCATCTTCCTACATCGAAAACATGCATGAGAAAACAAAAAGATGGTACACCATGTGATGGGGAAAGGTTTCTAAAACGCACCTAATTTCTCTTCTCCTTGTGCCCGGGGTCACCATTCCAGCCGCTTTACTAACAATCTCCCTACTTGGAGCATCAGCACCTTTAACCTCCTGTTCCGTACAGGTTGCAATTTGTCCTGAGGATGAACGGGAATACGGGGAACCAGTGAGAGACTAGCTCTTGGTGTTGGGACAGGCACAGGTCACTCTATTTTCCCATCAGGAAGAAGAATTAACCACAGGCTCATCCTCCCCCCGGAACCAGAACAGGGCCTGAAGCCATCCTGCGCTTTTGCGGCCAGCTCCCAAAAAAGCGAGTTGTAAAATGGAGCTTCAGAGCACTGCAATTCACAAACGTGCAGAGTTATAAATGATAACTCTCGTCCACAAATATATTGAGGGAAGGCAAAGAAGAGGATTTGAAATCAAGGCAGAAATGCAGGAAACAGATTTCAGGAGGTAGATTCGAATCGCCTTTAAAGCACATGAAAAGCGGCAAAACGTTGACAATGATGCTCTTGGCCAAAAAGGGCGTATGCGTTTTTTCCTGAATATATTCAGGAAAAAACGCATACGCCCTTTTTGGCCAACCAAGCAACCTGGAAAGGCAAATCAGGGCTACAAAGAAGACTCGCTACCCATCGGTCAAAAGGGCCATGCTGAAAAAAGTCTCAAAACCAGAAATGCAGGACAGGCCATGGAGAAATGGGAGCCTTGCTACACTGATGGGTGGGATGTAAATTGCCAACAGCCACTCTGGAGAAGTGTACGGTGTGTCCTGAAACATCTAAAAAACACAGCTTAGAGAGCATAGGGCACTTCCACTCATGGGGGTATAAATTGGGAAAATGAAAAATCAGCAAGACACAAGCACCCCAAAGTTTAGGGCTGCTCTGTTGACAAGGACCTCCACTTCATTCCACCTTCAATATCCCAGGAGGGAGAAAAATGGATAAAGAAGTTGTGGTCCTTATGTACAATGGAATATCACTCAGCCATGAAATCAATGTCATAAGGCTAATAGCAGCATGATGAGTGGATTTAGGTACGACGATTCTAAGTGAAATAAGTCACACAGAAAAGGACACTTCTCATAAGGTATCACTTATAGAGGGAATGTAAAAACCGTTACACTTGAACTGAATTACAAAACAGAACAGAGTCACACATGCAGAAAACACACTATGGCTGCTTAACGGGAAAGGTAAGGTGGGGTGATACATAAAACAAGGGTTTCAAATTAGCTCAGATACCGTTCCATAAACCCAATATGTAATAGACAAGACCTACTCCTTGCTCAGAGAACTGGACTCAACACGCCCTATTCACCGCACAAGAATATATCTGACTAGTAATAATCGTAAAACCTATGTATTGATATCTCTCTGTTAGTGTGTCAAGTGGGTGTAAAGCGGCATAAACACAGCAGTGAAAAGCAGCTAAACCCCATTATAAAAATAAATTACTTTGAAAAACCCATGAAACAAAGACAGTGAAAGAGAGAGAAATTCTTACACAATGCGTTCAGGGGCTGTGATGCAACCTGGATTGACCATATCTAGACCCACAGCTGGATGAGACATAAGGGTGGACACTCTTGGGGCTGAGAGGTTTGGTGAGGTTGGGTGAGCAAACGCAGACCCTTTAAAGTAATACTGCGTGGTACCCATCGCATGGGTCCCAAATCTCCAGGTTCAAGGGTATCTTCCTACATCGAAAACATGCATGAGAAAACAAAAAGATGGTACACCATGTGATGGGGAAAGGTTTCTAAAACGCACCTCATTTCTCTTCTCCTTGTGACCGGGTTCGCCATTCCAGCCGCTTTACTAACAATCTCCCTACTTGGAGCATCAGCACCTTTAACCTCCTGTTCCGTACAGGTTGCAATTTGTCCTGAGGATGAACGGGTAGACGGGGAACCAGTGAGAGACTAGCTCTTGGTGTTGGGACAGGCACAGGTCACTCTATTTTCCCATCAGGAAGAAGAATTATCCACAGGCTCATCCTCCCCCCCGGAACCAGAACAGGGCCTGAAGCCATCCTGCGCTTTTGCGGCCAGCTCCCAAAAAAGCGAGTTGTACAATGGAGCTTCAGGGCACTGCAATTCACAGACCTGCAGAGTTATAAATGATAACTCTCGTCCACAAATATATTGAGGGAAGGCAAAGAAGAGGATTTGAAATCAAGGCAGAAATGCAGGAAACATATTTCAGGAGGTAGATTCGAATCGCCTTTAAAGCACATGAAAAGCGGCAAAACGTTGACAATGATGCCCTTGGCCAAAAAGGGCGTATGCGTTTTTTCCTGAATATATTCAGGAAAAAACGCATACGCCCTTTTTGGCCAACCAAGCAACCTGGAAAGGCAAATCAGGGCTACAAAGAAGACTCGCTACCCATCGGTCAAAAGGGCCATGCTGAAAAAAGTCTCAAAACCAGAAATGCAGGACAGGCCATGGAGAAATGGGAGCCTTGCTACACTGATGGGCGGGATGTAAATTGCCAACAGCCACTCTGGAGAAGTGTACGGTGTGTCCTGAAACATCTAAAAAACACAGCTTAGAGAGCATAGGGCACTTCCACTCATGGGGGTATAAATTGGGAAAATGAAAAATCAACAAGACACAAGCACCCCAAAGTTTAGGGCTGCTCTGTTGACAAGGACCTCCACTTCATTCCACCTTCAATATCCCAGGAGGGAGAAAAATGGATAAAGAAGTTGTGGTCCTTATGTACAATGGAATATCACTCAGCCATGAAATCAATGTCATAAGGCTAATAGCAGCATGATGAGTGGATTTAGGTACAACGATTCTAAGTGAAATAAGTCACACAGAAAAGGACACTTCTCATAAGGTATCACTTATAGAGGGAATGTAAAAACCGTTACACTTGAACTGAATTACAAAACAGACCAGAGTCACACATGCAGAAAACACACTATGGCTGCTTAACGGGAAAGGTGAGGTGGGGTGATACATAAAAAAAGGGTTTCAAATTAGCTCAGATACCGTTCCATAAACCCAATATGTAATAGACAAGACCTACTCCTTGCTCAGAGAACTGGACTCAACACGCCCTATTCACCGCACAAGAATATATCTGACTAGTAATAATCTTAAAACCTATGTATTGATATCTCTCTGTTAGTGTGTCAAGTGGGTGTAAAGCGGCATAAACACAGCAGTGAAAAGCAGCTAAACCCCATTATAAAAATAAATTACTTTGAAAAACCCATGAAACAAAGACAGTGAAAGAGAGAGAAATTCTTACACAATGCGTTCAGGGGCTGTGATGCAACCTGGATTGACCATATCTAGACCCACAGCTGGATGAGACATAAGGGTGGACACTCTTGGGGCTGAGAGGTTTGGTGAGGTTGGGTGAGCAAACGCAGACCCTTTAAAGTAATACTGCGTGGTACCCATCGCATGGGTCCCAAATCTCCAGGTTCAAGGGCATCTTCCTACATCGAAAACATGCATGAGAAAACAAAAAGATGGTACACCATGTGATGGGGAAAGGTTTCTAAAACGCACCTAATTTCTCTTCTCCTTGTGCCCGGGTTCGCCATTCCAGCCGCTTTACTAACAATCTCCCTACTTGGAGCATCAGCACCTTTAACCTCCTGTTCCGTACAGGTTGCAATTTGTCCTGAGGATGAACGGGTAGACGGGGAACCAGTGAGAGACTAGCTCTTGGTGTTGGGACAGGCACAGGTCACTCTATTTTCCCATCAGGAAGAAGAATTAACCACAGGCTCATCCTCCCCCCCGGAACCAGAACAGGGCCTGAAGCCATCCTGCGCATTTGCGGCCAGCTCCCAAAAAAGCGAGTTGTAAAATGGAGCTTCAGGGCACTGCAATTCACAAACCTACAGAGTTATAAATGATAACTCTCGTCCACAAATATATTGAGGGAAGGCAAAGAAGAGGATTTGAAATCAAGGCAGAATTGTAGGAAACAGATTTCAGGAGGAAGATTCGAATCGCCTTTAAAGCACATGAAAAGCGGCAAAACGTTGACAATGATGCCCTTGGCCAAAAAGGGCGTATGCGTTTTTTCCTGAATATATTCAGGAAAAAACGCATACGCCCTTTTTGGCCAACCAAGCAACCTGAAAAGGCAAATCAGCGCTACAAAGCAGACTCGCTACCCATCGGTCAAAAGGGCCATGCTGAAAAAAGTCTCAAAATCAGAAATCCAGGACAGGCCATGGAGAAATGGGAGCCTTGCTACACTGATGGGCGGGATGTAAATTGCCAACAGCCACTCTGGAGAAGTGTACGGTGTGTCCTGAAACATCTAAAAAACACAGCTTAGAGAGCATAGGGCACTTCCACTCATGGGGGTATAAATTGGGAAAATGAAAAATCAGCAAGACACAAGCACCCCAAAGTTTAGGGCTGCTCTGTTGACAAGGACCTCCACTTCATTCCACCTTCAATATCCCAGGAAAGAGAAAAATGGATAAAGAAGTTGTGGTCCTTATGTACAATGGAATATCACTCAGCCATGAAATCAATATCATAAGGCTAGTAGCAGCATGATGGGTGGATTTAGGTACGACGATTCTAAGTGAAATAAGTCACACAGAAAAGGACACTTCTCATAAGGTATCACTTATAGAGGGAATGTAAAAACCGTTACACTTGAACTGAATTACAAAACAGAACAGAGTCACACATGCAGAAAACACACTATGGCTGCTTAACGGGAAAGGTGAGGTGGGGTGATACATAAAACAAGGGTTTCAAATTAGCTCAGATACCGTTCCATAAACCCAATATGTAATAGACAAGACCTACTCCTTGCTCAGAGAACTGGACTCAACACGCCCTATTCACCGCACAAGAATATATCTGACTAGTAATAATCTTAAAACCTATGTATTGATATCTCTCTGTTAGTGTGTCAAGTGGGTGTAAAGCGGCATAAACACAGCAGTGAAAAGCAGCTAAACCCCATTATAAAAATAAATTACTTTGAAAAACCAATGAAACAAAGACAGTGAAAGAGAGAGAAATTCTTACACAATGCGTTCAGGGGCTGTGATGCAACCTGGATTGACCATATCTAGACCCACAGCTGGATGAGACATAAGGGTGGACACTCTTGGGGCTGAGAGGTTTGGTGAGGTTGGGTGAGCAAACGCAGACCCTTTAAAGTAATACTGCGTGGTACCCATCGCATGGGTCCCAAATCTCCAGGTTCAAGGGCATCTTCCTACATCGAAAACATGCATGAGAAAACAAAAAGATGGTACACCATGTGATGGGGAAAGGTTTCTAAAACGCACCTAATTTCTCTTCTCCTTGTGCCCGGGGTCACCATTCCAGCCGCTTTACTAACAATCTCCCTACTTGGAGCATCAGCACCTTTAACCTCCTGTTCCGTACAGGTTGCAATTTGTCCTGAGGATGAACGGGAATACGGGGAACCAGTGAGAGACTAGCTCTTGGTGTTGGGACAGGCACAGGTCACTCTATTTTCCCATCAGGAAGAAGAATTAACCACAGGCTCATCCTCCCCCCGGAACCAGAACAGGGCCTGAAGCCATCCTGCGCTTTTGCGGCCAGCTCCCAAAAAAGCGAGTTGTAAAATGGAGCTTCAGAGCACTGCAATTCACAAACGTGCAGAGTTATAAATGATAACTCTCGTCCACAAATATATTGAGGGAAGGCAAAGAAGAGGATTTGAAATCAAGGCAGAAATGCAGGAAACAGATTTCAGGAGGTAGATTCGAATCGCCTTTAAAGCACATGAAAAGCGGCAAAACGTTGACAATGATGCTCTTGGCCAAAAAGGGCGTATGCGTTTTTTCCTGAATATATTCAGGAAAAAACGCATACGCCCTTTTTGGCCAACCAAGCAACCTGGAAAGGCAAATCAGGGCTACAAAGAAGACTCGCTACCCATCGGTCAAAAGGGCCATGCTGAAAAAAGTCTCAAAACCAGAAATGCAGGACAGGCCATGGAGAAATGGGAGCCTTGCTACACTGATGGGTGGGATGTAAATTGCCAACAGCCACTCTGGAGAAGTGTACGGTGTGTCCTGAAACATCTAAAAAACACAGCTTAGAGAGCATAGGGCACTTCCACTCATGGGGGTATAAATTGGGAAAATGAAAAATCAGCAAGACACAAGCACCCCAAAGTTTAGGGCTGCTCTGTTGACAAGGACCTCCACTTCATTCCACCTTCAATATCCCAGGAGGGAGAAAAATGGATAAAGAAGTTGTGGTCCTTATGTACAATGGAATATCACTCAGCCATGAAATCAATGTCATAAGGCTAATAGCAGCATGATGAGTGGATTTAGGTACGACGATTCTAAGTGAAATAAGTCACACAGAAAAGGACACTTCTCATAAGGTATCACTTATAGAGGGAATGTAAAAACCGTTACACTTGAACTGAATTACAAAACAGAACAGAGTCACACATGCAGAAAACACACTATGGCTGCTTAACGGGAAAGGTAAGGTGGGGTGATACATAAAACAAGGGTTTCAAATTAGCTCAGATACCGTTCCATAAACCCAATATGTAATAGACAAGACCTACTCCTTGCTCAGAGAACTGGACTCAACACGCCCTATTCACCGCACAAGAATATATCTGACTAGTAATAATCGTAAAACCTATGTATTGATATCTCTCTGTTAGTGTGTCAAGTGGGTGTAAAGCGGCATAAACACAGCAGTGAAAAGCAGCTAAACCCCATTATAAAAATAAATTACTTTGAAAAACCCATGAAACAAAGACAGTGAAAGAGAGAGAAATTCTTACACAATGCGTTCAGGGGCTGTGATGCAACCTGGATTGACCATATCTAGACCCACAGCTGGATGAGACATAAGGGTGGACACTCTTGGGGCTGAGAGGTTTGGTGAGGTTGGGTGAGCAAACGCAGACCCTTTAAAGTAATACTGCGTGGTACCCATCGCATGGGTCCCAAATCTCCAGGTTCAAGGGCATCTTCCTACATCGAAAACATGCATGAGAAAACAAAAAGATGGTACACCATGTGATGGGGAAAGGTTTCTAAAACGCACCTCATTTCTCTTCTCCTTGTGACCGGGTTCGCCATTCCAGCCGCTTTACTAACAATCTCCCTACTTGGAGCATCAGCACCTTTAACCTCCTGTTCCGTACAGGTTGCAATTTGTCCTGAGGATGAACGGGTAGACGGGGAACCAGTGAGAGACTAGCTCTTGGTGTTGGGACAGGCACAGGTCACTCTATTTTCCCATCAGGAAGAAGAATTATCCACAGGCTCATCCTCCCCCCCGGAACCAGAACAGGGCCTGAAGCCATCCTGCGCTTTTGCGGCCAGCTCCCAAAAAAGCGAGTTGTACAATGGAGCTTCAGGGCACTGCAATTCACAGACCTGCAGAGTTATAAATGATAACTCTCGTCCACAAATATATTGAGGGAAGGCAAAGAAGAGGATTTGAAATCAAGGCAGAAATGCAGGAAACATATTTCAGGAGGTAGATTCGAATCGCCTTTAAAGCACATGAAAAGCGGCAAAACGTTGACAATGATGCCCTTGGCCAAAAAGGGCGTATGCGTTTTTTCCTGAATATATTCAGGAAAAAACGCATACGCCCTTTTTGGCCAACCAAGCAACCTGGAAAGGCAAATCAGGGCTACAAAGAAGACTCGCTACCCATCGGTCAAAAGGGCCATGCTGAAAAAAGTCTCAAAACCAGAAATGCAGGACAGGCCATGGAGAAATGGGAGCCTTGCTACACTGATGGGCGGGATGTAAATTGCCAACAGCCACTCTGGAGAAGTGTACGGTGTGTCCTGAAACATCTAAAAAACACAGCTTAGAGAGCATAGGGCACTTCCACTCATGGGGGTATAAATTGGGAAAATGAAAAATCAACAAGACACAAGCACCCCAAAGTTTAGGGCTGCTCTGTTGACAAGGACCTCCACTTCATTCCACCTTCAATATCCCAGGAGGGAGAAAAATGGATAAAGAAGTTGTGGTCCTTATGTACAATGGAATATCACTCAGCCATGAAATCAATGTCATAAGGCTAATAGCAGCATGATGAGTGGATTTAGGTACAACGATTCTAAGTGAAATAAGTCACACAGAAAAGGACACTTCTCATAAGGTATCACTTATAGAGGGAATGTAAAAACCGTTACACTTGAACTGAATTACAAAACAGACCAGAGTCACACATGCAGAAAACACACTATGGCTGCTTAACGGGAAAGGTGAGGTGGGGTGATACATAAAAAAAGGGTTTCAAATTAGCTCAGATACCGTTCCATAAACCCAATATGTAATAGACAAGACCTACTCCTTGCTCAGAGAACTGGACTCAACACGCCCTATTCACCGCACAAGAATATATCTGACTAGTAATAATCTTAAAACCTATGTATTGATATCTCTCTGTTAGTGTGTCAAGTGGGTGTAAAGCGGCATAAACACAGCAGTGAAAAGCAGCTAAACCCCATTATAAAAATAAATTACTTTGAAAAACCCATGAAACAAAGACAGTGAAAGAGAGAGAAATTCTTACACAATGCGTTCAGGGGCTGTGATGCAACCTGGATTGACCATATCTAGACCCACAGCTGGATGAGACATAAGGGTGGACACTCTTGGGGCTGAGAGGTTTGGTGAGGTTGGGTGAGCAAACGCAGACCCTTTAAAGTAATACTGCGTGGTACCCATCGCATGGGTCCCAAATCTCCAGGTTCAAGGGCATCTTCCTACATCGAAAACATGCATGAGAAAACAAAAAGATGGTACACCATGTGATGGGGAAAGGTTTCTAAAACGCACCTAATTTCTCTTCTCCTTGTGCCCGGGTTCGCCATTCCAGCCGCTTTACTAACAATCTCCCTACTTGGAGCATCAGCACCTTTAACCTCCTGTTCCGTACAGGTTGCAATTTGTCCTGAGGATGAACGGGTAGACGGGGAACCAGTGAGAGACTAGCTCTTGGTGTTGGGACAGGCACAGGTCACTCTATTTTCCCATCAGGAAGAAGAATTAACCACAGGCTCATCCTCCCCCCCGGAACCAGAACAGGGCCTGAAGCCATCCTGCGCTTTTGCGGCCAGCTCCCAAAAAAGCGAGTTGTAAAATGGAGCTTCAGGGCACTGCAATTCACAAACCTACAGAGTTATAAATGATAACTCTCGTCCACAAATATATTGAGGGAAGGCAAAGAAGAGGATTTGAAATCAAGGCAGAATTGTAGGAAACAGATTTCAGGAGGAAGATTCGAATCGCCTTTAAAGCACATGAAAAGCGGCAAAACGTTGACAATGATGCCCTTGGCCAAAAAGGGCGTATGCGTTTTTTCCTGAATATATTCAGGAAAAAACGCATACGCCCTTTTTGGCCAACCAAGCAACCTGAAAAGGCAAATCAGCGCTACAAAGCAGACTCGCTACCCATCGGTCAAAAGGGCCATGCTGAAAAAAGTCTCAAAATCAGAAATCCAGGACAGGCCATGGAGAAATGGGAGCCTTGCTACACTGATGGGCGGGATGTAAATTGCCAACAGCCACTCTGGAGAAGTGTACGGTGTGTCCTGAAACATCTAAAAAACACAGCTTAGAGAGCATAGGGCACTTCCACTCATGGGGGTATAAATTGGGAAAATGAAAAATCAGCAAGACACAAGCACCCCAAAGTTTAGGGCTGCTCTGTTGACAAGGACCTCCACTTCATTCCACCTTCAATATCCCAGGAAAGAGAAAAATGGATAAAGAAGTTGTGGTCCTTATGTACAATGGAATATCACTCAGCCATGAAATCAATATCATAAGGCTAGTAGCAGCATGATGAGTGGATTTAGGTACGACGATTCTAAGTGAAATAAGTCACACAGAAAAGGACACTTCTCATAAGGTATCACTTATAGAGGGAATGTAAAAACCGTTACACTTGAACTGAATTACAAAACAGAACAGAGTCACACATGCAGAAAACACACTATGGCTGCTTAACGGGAAAGGTGAGGTGGGGTGATACATAAAACAAGGGTTTCAAATTAGCTCAGATACCGTTCCATAAACCCAATATGTAATAGACAAGACCTACTCCTTGCTCAGAGAACTGGACTCAACACGCCCTATTCACCGCACAAGAATATATCTGACTAGTAATAATCTTAAAACCTATGTATTGATATCTCTCTGTTAGTGTGTCAAGTGGGTGTAAAGCGGCATAAACACAGCAGTGAAAAGCAGCTAAACCCCATTATAAAAATAAATTACTTTGAAAAACCCATGAAACAAAGACAGTGAAAGAGAGAGAAATTCTTACACAATGCGTTCAGGGGCTGTGATGCAACCTGGATTGACCATATCTAGACCCACAGCTGGATGAGACATAAGGGTGGACACTCTTGGGGCTGAGAGGTTTGGTGAGGTTGGGTGAGCAAACGCAGACCCTTTAAAGTAATACTGCGTGGTACCCATCGCATGGGTCCCAAATCTCCAGGTTCAAGGGCATCTTCCTACATCGAAAACATGCATGAGAAAACAAAAAGATGGTACACCATGTGATGGGGAAAGGTTTCTAAAACGCACCTCATTTCTCTTCTCCTTGTGCCCGGGTTCGCCATTCCAGCCGCTTTACTAACAATCTCCCTACTTGGAGCATCAGCACCTTTAACCTCCTGTTCCGTACAGGTTGCAATTTGTCCTGAGGATGAACGGGTAGACGGGGAACCAGTGAGAGACTAGCTCTTGGTGTTGGGACAGGCACAGGTCACTCTATTTTCCCATCAGGAAGAAGAATTAACCACAGGCTCATCCTCCCCCCCGGAACCAGAACAGGGCCTGAAGCCATCCTGCGCTTTTGCGGCCAGCTCCCAAAAAAGCGAGTTGTACAATGGAGCTTCAGGGCACTGCAATTCACAAACCTGCAGAGTTATAAATGATAACTCTCGTCCACAAATATATTGAGGGAAGGCAAAGAAGAGGATTTGAAATCAAGGCAGAAATGCAGGAAACAGATTTCAGGAGGTAGATTCGAATCGCCTTTAAAGCACATGAAAAGCGGCAAAACGTTGACAATGATGCCCTTGGCCAAAAAGGGCGTATGCGTTTTTTCCTGAATATATTCAGGAAAAAACGCATACGCCCTTTTTGGCCAACCAAGCAACCTGGAAAGGCAAATCAGGGCTACAAAGAAGACTCGCTACCCATCGGTCAAAAGGGCCATGCTGAAAAAAGTCTCAAAACCAGAAATGCAGGACAGGCCATGGAGAAATGGGAGCCTTGCTACACTGATGGGCGGGATGTAAATTGCCAACAGCCACTCTGGAGAAGTGTACGGTGTGTCCTGAAACATCTAAAAAACACAGCTTAGAGAGCATAGGGCACTTCCACTCATGGGGGTATAAATTGGGAAAATGAAAAATCAGCAAGACACAAGCACCCCAAAGTTTAGGGCTGCTCTGTTGACAAGGACCTCCACTTCATTCCACCTTCAATATCCCAGGAGGGAGAAAAATGGATAAAGAACTTGTGGTCCTTATGTACAATGGAATATCACTCAGCCATGAAATCAATGTCATAAGGCTAATAGCAGCATGATGAGTGGATTTAGGTACGACGATTCTAAGTGAAATAAGTCACACAGAAAAGGACACTTCTCATAAGGTATCACTAATAGAGGGACTGTAAAAACCGTTACACTTGAACTGAATTACAAAACAGAACAGAGTCACACATGCAGAAAACACACTATGGCTGCTTAACGGGAAAGGTGAGGTGGGGTGATACATAAAACAAGGGTTTCAAATTAGCTCAGATACCGTTCCATAAACCCAATATGTAATAGACAAGACCTACTCCTTGCTCAGAGAACTGGACTCAACACGCCCTATTCACCGCACAAGAATATATCTGACTAGTAATAATCGTAAAACCTATGTATTGATATCTCTCTGTTAGTGTGTCAAGTGGGTGTAAAGCGGCATAAACACAGCAGTGAAAAGCAGCTAAACCCCATTATAAAAATAAATTACTTTGAAAAACCCATGAAACAAAGACAGTGAAAGAGAGAGAAATTCTTACACAATGCGTTCAGGGGCTGTGATGCAACCTGGATTGACCATTTCTAGACCCACAGCTGGATGAGACATAAGGGTGGACACTCTTGGGGCTGAGAGGTTTGGTGAGGTTGGGTGAGCAAACGCAGACCCTTTAAAGTAATACTGCGTGGTACCCATCGCATGGGTCCCAAATCTCCAGGTTCAAGGGCATCTTCCTACATCGAAAACATGCATGAGAAAACAAAAAAGATGGTACACCATGTGATGGGGAAAGGTTTCTAAAACGCACCTCATTTCTCTTCTCCTTGTGCCCGGGGTCGCCATTCCAGCCGCTTTACTAACAATCTCCCTACTTGGAGCATCAGCACCTTTAACCTCCTGTTCCGTACAGGTTGCAATTTGTCCTGAAGATGAACGGGAATACGGGGAACCAGTGAGAGACTAGCTCTTGTTGTTGGGACAGGCACAGGTCACTCTATTTTCCCATCAGGAAGAAGAATTAACCACAGGCTCATCCTCCCCCCCGGAACCAGAACAGGGCCTGAAGCCATCCTGCGCTTTTGCGGCCAGCTCCCAAAAAAGCGAGTTGTACAATGGAGCTTCAGGGCACTGCAATTCACAAACCTGCAGAGTTATAAATGATAACTCTCGTCCACAAATATATTGAGGGAAGGCAAAGAAGAGGATTTGAAATCAAGGCAGAAATGCAGGAAACAGATTTCAGGAGGTAGATTCGAATCGCCTTTAAAGCACATGAAAAGCGGCAAAACGTTGACAATGATGCCCTTGGCCAAAAAGGGCGTATGCGTTTTTTCCTGAATATATTCAGGAAAAAACGCATACGCCCTTTTTGGCCAACCAAGCAACCTGGAAAGGCAAATCAGGGCTACAAAGAAGACTCGCTACCCATCGGTCAAAAGGGCCATGCTGAAAAAAGTCTCAAAACCAGAAATGCAGGACAGGCCATGGAGAAATGGGAGCCTTGCTACACTGATGTGTGGGATGTAAATTGCCAACAGCCACTCTGGAGAAGTGTACGGTGTGTCCTGAAACATCTAAAAAACACAGCTTAGAGAGCATAGGGCACTTCCACTCATGGGGGTATAAATTGGGAAAATGAAAAATCAGCAAGACACAAGCACCCCAAAGTTTAGGGCTGCTCTGTAGACAAAGACCTCCACTTCATTCCACCTTCAATATCCCAGGAGGGAGAAAAATGGATAAAGAAGTTGTGGTCCTTATGTACAATGGAATATCACTCAGCCATGAAATCAATGTCATAAGGCTAATAGCAGCATGATGAGTGGATTTAGGTACGACGATTCTAAGTGAAATAAGTCACACAGAAAAGGACACTTCTCATAAGGTATCACTTATAGAGGGAATGTAAAAACCGTTACACTTGATCTGAATTACAAAACAGAACAGAGTCACACATGCAGAAATCACACTATGGCTGCTTAACGGGAAAGGTGAGGTGGGGTGATACACAAAACAAGGGTTTCAAATTAGCTCAGATACCGTTCCATAAACCCAATATGTAATAGACAAGACCTACTCCTTGCTCAGAGAACTGGACTCAACACGCCCTATTCACCGCACAAGAATATATCTGACTAGTAATAATCTTAAAACCTATGTATTGATATCTCTCTGTTAGTGTGTCAAGTGGGTGTAAAGCGGCATAAACACAGCAGTGAAAAGCAGCTAAACTCCATTACAAAAATAAGTTACTTTGAAAAACCCATGAAACAAAGACAGTGAAAGAGAGAGAAATTCTTACACAATGCGTTCAGGGGCTGTGATGCAACCTGGATTGACCATATCTAGACCCACAGCTGGATGAGACATAAGGGTGGACACTCTTGGGGCTGAGAGGTTTGGTGAGGTTGGGTGAGCAAACGCAGACCCTTTAAAGTAATACTGCGTGGTACCCATCGCATGGGTCCGAAATCTCCAGGTTCAAGGGCATCTTCCTACATCGAAAACATGCATGAGAAAACAAAAAGATGGTACACCATGTGATGGGGAAAGGTTTCTAAAACGCACCTCATTTCTCTTCTCCTTGTGCCCGGGTTCGCCATTCCAGCCGCTTTACTAACAATCTCCCTACTTGGAGCATCAGCACCTTTAACCTCCTGTTCCGTACAGGTTGCAATTTGTCCTGAGGATGAACGGGTAGACGGGGAACCAGTGAGAGACTAGCTCTTGGTGTTGGGACAGGCACAGGTCACTCTATTTTCCCATCAGGAAGAAGAATTAACCACAGGCTCATCCTCCCCCCCGGAACCAGAACAGGGCCTGAAGCCATCCTGCGCTTTTGCGGCCAGCTCCCAAAAAAGCGAGTTGTAAAATGGAGCTTCAGGGCACTGCAATTCACAAACCTGCAGAGTTATAAATGATAACTTTCGTCCACAAATATATTGAGGGAAGGCAAAGAAGAGGACTTGAAATCAAGGCAGAATTGCAGGAAACAGATTTCAGGAGGTAGATTCGAATCGCCTTTAAAGCACATGAAAAGCGGCAAAACGTTGACAATGATGCCCTTGGCCAAAAAGGGCGTATGCGTTTTTTCCTGAATATATTCAGGAAAAAACGCATACGCCCTTTTTGGCCAACCAAGCAACCTGGAAAGGCAAATCAGCGCTACAAAGAAGACTCGCTACCCATCGGTAAAAAGGGCCATGCTGAGAAAAGTCTCAAAACCAGAAATGCAGGACAGGCCATGGAGAAATGGGAGCCTTGCTACACTGATGGGCGGGATGTAAATTGCCAACAGCCACTCTGGAGAAGTGTACGGTGTGTCCTGAAACATCTAAAAAACACAGCTTAGAGAGCTTAGGGCACTTCCACTCATGGGGGTATAAATTGGGAAAATGAAAAATCAGCAAGACACAAGCACCCCAAAGTTTAGGGCTGCTCTGTTGACAAGGACCTCCACTTCATTCCACCTTCAATATCCCAGGAAAGAGAGAAATGGATAAAGAAGTTGTGGTCCTTATGTACAATGCAATATCACTCAGCCATGAAATCAATGTCATAAGGCTAGTAGCAGCATGATGAGTGGATTTAGGTACGACGATTCTAAGTGAAATAAGTCACACAGAAAAGGACACTTCTCATAAGGTATCACTTATAGAGGGAATGTAAAAACCGTTACACTTGAACTGAATTACAAAACAGAACAGAGTCACACATGCAGAAAACACACTATGGCTGCTTAACGGGAAAGGTGAGGTGGGGTGATACATAAAACAAGGGTTTCAAATTAGCTCAGATACCGTTCCATAAACCCAATATGTAATAGACAAGACCTACTCCTTGCTCAGAGAACTGGACTCAACACGCCCTATTCACCGCACAAGAATATATCTGACTAGTAATAATCTTAAAACCTATGTATTGATATCTCTCTGTTAGTGTGTCAAGTGGGTGTAAAGCGGCATAAACACAGCAGTGAAAAGCAGCTAAACCCCATTATAAAAATAAATTACTTTGAAAAACCCATGAAACAAAGACAGTGAAAGAGAGAGAAATTCTTACACAATGCGTTCAGGGGCTGTGATGCAACCTGGATTGACCATATCTAGACCCACAGCTGGATGAGACATAAGGGTGGACACTCTTGGGGCTGAGAGGTTTGGTGAGGTTGGGTGAGCAAACGCAGACCCTTTAAAGTAATACTGCGTGGTACCCATCGCATGGGTCCCAAATCTCCAGGTTCAAGGGCATCTTCCTACATCGAAAACATGCATGAGAAAACAAAAAGATGGTACACCATGTGATGGGGAAAGGCTTCTAAAACGCACCTCATTTCTCTTCTCCTTGTGCCCGGGTTCGCCATTCCAGCCGCTTTACTAACAATCTCCCTACTTGGAGCATCAGCACCTTTAACCTCCTGTTCCGTACAGGTTGCAATTTGTCCTGAGGATGAACGGGTAGACGGGGAACAAGTGAGAGACTAGCTCTTGGTGTTGGGACAGGCACAGGTCACTCTATTTTCCCATCAGGAAGAAGAATTAACCACAGGCTCATCCTCCCCCCCGGAACCAGAACAGGGCCTGAAGCCATCCTGCGCTTTTGCGGCCAGCTCCCAAAAAAGCGAGTTGTACAATGGAGCTTCAGGGCACTGCAATTCACAAACCTGCAGAGTTATAAATGATAACTCTCGTCCACAAATATATTGAGGGAAGGCAAAGAAGAGGATTTGAAATCAAGGCAGAAATGCAGGAAACAGATTTCAGGAGGTAGATTCGAATCGCCTTTAAAGCACATGAAAAGCGGCAAAACGTTGACAATGATGCCCTTGGCCAAAAAGGGCGTATGCGTTTTTTCCTGAATATATTCAGGAAAAAACGCATACGCCCTTTTTGGCCAACCAAGCAACCTGGAAAGGCAAATCAGGGCTACAAAGAAGACTCGCTACCCATCGGTCAAAAGGGCCATGCTGAAAAAAGTCTCAAAACCAGAAATGCAGGACAGGCCATGGAGAAATGGGAGCCTTGCTACACTGATGGGCGGGATGTAAATTGCCAACAGCCACTCTGGAGAAGTGTACGGTGTGTCCTGAAACATCTAAAAAACACAGCTTAGAGAGCATAGGGCACTTCCACTCATGGGGGTATAAATTGGGAAAATGAAAAATCAGCAAGACACAAGCACCCCAAAGTTTAGGGCTGCTCTGTTGACAAGGACCTCCACTTCATTCCACCTTCAATATCCCAGGAGGGAGAAAAATGGATAAAGAAGTTGTGGTCCTTATGTACAATGGAATATCACTCAGCCATGAAATCAATGTCATAAGGCTAATAGCAGCATGATGAGTGGATTTAGGTACGACGATTCTAAGTGAAATAAGTCACACAGAAAAGGACACTTCTCATAAGGTATCACTTATAGAGGGAATGTCAAAACCGTTACACTTGAACTGAATTACAAAACAGAACAGAGTCACACATGCAGAAAACACACTATGGCTGCTTAACGGGAAAGGTGAGGTGGGGTGATACATAAAACAAGCGTTTCAAATTAGCTCAGATACCGTTCCATAAACCCAATATGTAATAGACAAGACCTACTCCTTGCTCAGAGAACTGGACTCAACACGCCCTATTCACCGCACAAGAATATATCTGACTAATAATAATCGTAAAACCTATGTATTGATATCTCTCTGTTAGTGTGTCAAGTGGGTGTAAAGCGGCATAAACACAGCAGTGAAAAGCAGCTAAACCCCATTATAAAAATAAATTACTTTGAAAAACCCATGAAACAAAGACAGTGAAAGAGAGAGAAATTCTTACACAATGCGTTCAGGGGCTGTGATGCAACCTGGATTGACCATTTCTAGACCCACAGCTGGATGAGACATAAGGGTGGACACTCTTGGGGCTGAGAGGTTTGGTGAGGTTGGGTGAGCAAACGCAGACCCTTTAAAGTAATACTGCGTGGTACCCATCGCATGGGTCCCAAATCTCCAGGTTCAAGGGCATCTTCCTACATCGAAAACATGCATGAGAAAACAAAAAAGATGGTACACCATGTGATGGGGAAAGGTTTCTAAAACGCACCTTATTTCTCTTCTCCTTGTGCCCGGGGTCGCCATTCCAGCCGCTTTACTAACAATCTCCCTACTTGGAGCATCAGCACCTTTAACCTTCTGTTCCGTACAGGTTGCAATTTGTCCTGAGGATGAACGGGAATACGGGGAACCAGTGAGAGACTAGCTCTTGTTGTTGGGACAGGCACAGGTCACTCTATTTTCCCATCAGGAAGAAGAATTAACCACAGGCTCATCCTCCCCCCCGGAACCAGAACAGGGCCTGAAGCCATCCTGCGCTTTTGCGGCCAGCTCCCAAAAAAGCGAGTTGTAAAATGGAGCTTCAGGGCACTGCAATTCACAAACCTGCAGAGTTATAAATGATAACTCTCGTCCACAAATATATTGAGGGAAGGCAAAGAAGAGGATTTGAAATCAAGGCAGAAATGCAGGAAACAGATTTCAGGAGGTAGATTCGAATCGCCTTTAAAGCACATGAAAAGCGGCAAAACGTTGACAATGATGCCCTTGGCCAAAAAGGGCGTATGCGTTTTTTCCTGAATATATTCAGGAAAAAACGCATACGCCCTTTTTGGCCAACCAAGCAACCTGGAAAGGCAAATCAGGGCTACAAAGAAGACTCGCTACCCATCGGTCAAAAGGGCCATGCTGAAAAAAGTCTCAAAACCAGAAATGCAGGACAGGCCATGGAGAAATGGGAGCCTTGCTACACTGATGGGCGGGATGTAAATTGCCAACAGCCACTCTGGAGAAGTGTACGGTGTGTCCTGAAACATCTAAAAAACACAGCTTAGAGAGCATAGGGCACTTCCACTCATGGGGGTATAAATTGGGAAAATGAAAAATCAGCAAGACACAAGCACCCCAAAGTTTAGGGCTGCTCTGTTGACAAGGACCTCCACTTCATTCCACCTTCAATATCCCAGGAGGGAGAAAAATGGATAAAGAAGTTGTGGTCCTTATGTACAATGGAATATCACTCAGCCATGAAATCAATGTCATAAGGCTAATAGCAGCATGATGAGTGGATTTAGGTACGACGATTCTAAGTGAAATAAGTCACACAGAAAAGGACACTTCTCATAAGGTATCACTTATAGAGGGAATGTCAAAACCGTTACACTTGAACTGAATTACAAAACAGAACAGAGTCACACATGCAGAAAACACACTATGGCTGCTTAACGGGAAAGGTGAGGTGGGGTGATACATAAAACAAGCGTTTCAAATTAGCTCAGATACCGTTCCATAAACCCAATATGTAATAGACAAGACCTACTCCTTGCTCAGAGAACTGGACTCAACACGCCCTATTCACCGCACAAGAATATATCTGACTAATAATAATCGTAAAACCTATGTATTGATATCTCTCTGTTAGTGTGTCAAGTGGGTGTAAAGCGGCATAAACACAGCAGTGAAAAGCAGCTAAACCCCATTATAAAAATAAATTACTTTGAAAAACCCATGAAACAAAGACAGTGAAAGAGAGAGAAATTCTTACACAATGCGTTCAGGGGCTGTGATGCAACCTGGATTGACCATTTCTAGACCCACAGCTGGATGAGACATAAGGGTGGACACTCTTGGGGCTGAGAGGTTTGGTGAGGTTGGGTGAGCAAACGCAGACCCTTTAAAGTAATACTGCGTGGTACCCATCGCATGGGTCCCAAATCTCCAGGTTCAAGGGCATCTTCCTACATCGAAAACATGCATGAGAAAACAAAAAAGATGGTACACCATGTGATGGGGAAAGGTTTCTAAAACGCACCTTATTTCTCTTCTCCTTGTGCCCGGGGTCGCCATTCCAGCCGCTTTACTAACAATCTCCCTACTTGGAGCATCAGCACCTTTAACCTTCTGTTCCGTACAGGTTGCAATTTGTCCTGAGGATGAACGGGAATACGGGGAACCAGTGAGAGACTAGCTCTTGTTGTTGGGACAGGCACAGGTCACTCTATTTTCCCATCAGGAAGAAGAATTAACCACAGGCTCATCCTCCCCCCCGGAACCAGAACAGGGCCTGAAGCCATCCTGCGCTTTTGCGGCCAGCTCCCAAAAATGCGAGTTGTAAAATGGAGATTCAGGGCACTGCAATTCACAAACCTGCAGAGTTATAAATGATAACTCTCGTCCACAAATATATTGAGGGAAGGCAAAGAAGAGGATTTGAAATCAAGGCAGAAATGCAGGAAACAGATTTCAGGAGGTAGATTCGAATCGCCTTTAAAGCACATGAAAAGCGGCAAAACGTTGACAATGATGCCCTTGGCCAAAAAGGGCGTATGCGTTTTTTCCTGAATATATTCAGGAAAAAACGCATACGCCCTTTTTGGCCAACCAAGCAACCTGGAAAGGCAAATCAGGGCTACAAAGAAGACTCGCTACCCATCGGTCAAAAGGGCCATGCTGAAAAAAGTCTCAAAACCAGAAATGCAGGACAGGCCATGGAGAAATGGGAGCCTTGCTACACTGATGGGCGGGATGTAAATTGCCAACAGCCACTCTGGAGAAGTGTACGGTGTGTCCTGAAACATCTAAAAAACACAGCTTATAGAGCTTAGGGCACTTCCACTCATGGGGGTATAAATTGGGAAAATGAAAAATCAGCAAGACACAAGCACCCCAAAGTTTAGGGCTGCTCTGTTGACAAGGACCTCCACTTCATTCCACCTTCAATATCCCAGGAAAGATAGAAATGGATAAAGAAGTTGTGGTCCTTATGTACAATGGAATATCACTCAGCCATGAAATCAATGTCATAAGGCTAATAGCAGCATGATGAGTGGATTTAGGTACGACGATTCTAAGTGAAATAAGTCACACAGAAAAGGACACTTCTCATAAGGTATCACTTATAGAGGGACTGTAAAAACCGTTACACTTGAACTGAATTACACAACAGAACAGAGTCACACATGCAGAAAACACACTATGGCTGCTTAACGGGAAAGGTGAGGTGGGGTGATACATAAAACAAGCGTTTCAAATTAGCTCAGATACCGTTCCATAAACCCAATATGTAATAGACAAGACCTACTCCTTGCTCAGAGAACTGGACTCAACACGCCCTATTCACCGCACAAGAATATATCTGACTAATAATAATCGTAAAACCTATGTATTGATATCTCTCTGTTAGTGTGTCAAGTGGGTGTAAAGCGGCATAAACACAGCAGTGAAAAGCAGCTAAACCCCATTATAAAAATAAATTACTTTGAAAAACCCATGAAACAAAGACAGTGAAAGAGAGAGAAATTCTTACACAATGCGTTCAGGGGCTGTGATGCAACCTGGATTGACCATTTCTAGACCCACAGCTGGATGAGACATAAGGGTGGACACTCTTGGGGCTGAGAGGTTTGGTGAGGTTGGGTGAGCAAACGCAGACCCTTTAAAGTAATACTGCGTGGTACCCATCGCATGGGTCCGAAATCTCCAGGTTCAAGGGCATCTTCCTACATCGAAAACATGCATGAGAAAACAAAAAAGATGGTACACCATGTGATGGGGAAAGGTTTCTAAAACGCACCTCATTTCTCTTCTCCTTGTGCCCGGGGTCGCCATTCCAGCCGCTTTACTAACAATCTCCCTACTTGGAGCATCAGCACCTTTAACCTCCTGTTCCGTACAGGTTGCAATTTGTCCTGAGGATGAACGGGAATACGGGGAACCAGTGAGAGACTAGCTCTTGTTGTTGGGACAGGCACAGGTCACTCTATTTTCCCATCAGGAAGAAGAATTAACCACAGGCTCATCCTCCCCCCCGGAACCAGAACAGGGCCTGAAGCCATCCTGCGCTTTTGCGGCCAGCTCCCAAAAAAGCGAGTTGTACAATGGAGCTTCAGGGCACTGCAATTCACAAACCTGCAGAGTTATAAATGATAACTCTCGTCCACAAATATATTGAGGGAAGGCAAAGAAGAGGATTTGAAATCAAGGCAGAAATGCAGGAAACAGATTTCAGGAGGTAGATTCGAATCGCCTTTAAAGCACATGAAAAGCGGCAAAACGTTGACAATGATGCCCTTGGCCAAAAAGGGCGTATGCGTTTTTTCCTGAATATATTCAGGAAAAAACGCATACGCCCTTTTTGGCCAACCAAGCAACCTGGAAAGGCAAATCAGGGCTACAAAGAAGACTCGCTACCCATCGGTCAAAAGGGCCATGCTGAAAAAAGTCTCAAAACCAGAAATGCAGGACAGGCCATGGAGAAATGGGAGCCTTGCTACACTGATGTGTGGGATGTAAATTGCCAACAGCCACTCTGGAGAAGTGTACGGTGTGTCCTGAAACATCTAAAAAACACAGCTTAGAGAGCATAGGGCACTTCCACTCATGGGGGTATAAATTGGGAAAATGAAAAATCAGCAAGACACAAGCACCCCAAAGTTTAGGGCTGCTCTGTAGACAAAGACCTCCACTTCATTCCACCTTCAATATCCCAGGAGGGAGAAAAATGGATAAAGAAGTTGTGGTCCTTATGTACAATGGAATATCACTCAGCCATGAAATCAATGTCATAAGGCTAATAGCAGCATGATGAGTGGATTTAGGTACGACGATTCTAAGTGAAATAAGTCACACAGAAAAGGACACTTCTCATAAGGTATCACTTATAGAGGGAATGTAAAAACCGTTACACTTGATCTGAATTACAAAACAGAACAGAGTCACACATGCAGAAATCACACTATGGCTGCTTAACGGGAAAGGTGAGGTGGGGTGATACACAAAACAAGGGTTTCAAATTAGCTCAGATACCGTTCCATAAACCCAATATGTAATAGACAAGACCTACTCCTTGCTCAGAGAACTGGACTCAACACGCCCTATTCACCGCACAAGAATATATCTGACTAGTAATAATCTTAAAACCTATGTATTGATATCTCTCTGTTAGTGTGTCAAGTGGGTGTAAAGCGGCATAAACACAGCAGTGAAAAGCAGCTAAACTCCATTACAAAAATAAGTTACTTTGAAAAACCCATGAAACAAAGACAGTGAAAGAGAGAGAAATTCTTACACAATGCGTTCAGGGGCTGTGATGCAACCTGGATTGACCATATCTAGACCCACAGCTGGATGAGACATAAGGGTGGACACTCTTGGGGCTGAGAGGTTTGGTGAGGTTGGGTGAGCAAACGCAGACCCTTTAAAGTAATACTGCGTGGTACCCATCGCATGGGTCCGAAATCTCCAGGTTCAAGGGCATCTTCCTACATCGAAAACATGCATGAGAAAACAAAAAGATGGTACACCATGTGATGGGGAAAGGTTTCTAAAACGCACCTCATTTCTCTTCTCCTTGTGCCCGGGTTCGCCATTCCAGCCGCTTTACTAACAATCTCCCTACTTGGAGCATCAGCACCTTTAACCTCCTGTTCCGTACAGGTTGCAATTTGTCCTGAGGATGAACGGGTAGACGGGGAACCAGTGAGAGACTAGCTCTTGTTGTTGGGACAGGCACAGGTCACTCTATTTTCCCATCAGGAAGAAGAATTAACCACAGGCTCATCCTCCCCCCCGGAACCAGAACAGGGCCTGAAGCCATCCTGCGCTTTTGCGGCCAGCTCCCAAAAAAGCGAGTTGTAAAATGGAGCTTCAGGGCACTGCAATTCACAAACCTGCAGAGTTATAAATGATAACTTTCGTCCACAAATATATTGAGGGAAGGCAAAGAAGAGGACTTGAAATCAAGGCAGAATTGCAGGAAACAGATTTCAGGAGGTAGATTCGAATCGCCTTTAAAGCACATGAAAAGCGGCAAAACGTTGACAATGATGCCCTTGGCCAAAAAGGGCGTATGCGTTTTTTCCTGAATATATTCAGGAAAAAACGCATACGCCCTTTTTGGCCAACCAAGCAACCTGGAAAGGCAAATCAGCGCTACAAAGAAGACTCGCTACCCATCGGTAAAAAGGGCCATGCTGAGAAAAGTCTCAAAACCAGAAATGCAGGACAGGCCATGGAGAAATGGGAGCCTTGCTACACTGATGGGCGGGATGTAAATTGCCAACAGCCACTCTGGAGAAGTGTACGGTGTGTCCTGAAACATCTAAAAAACACAGCTTAGAGAGCTTAGGGCACTTCCACTCATGGGGGTATAAATTGGGAAAATGAAAAATCAGCAAGACACAAGCACCCCAAAGTTTAGGGCTGCTCTGTTGACAAGGACCTCCACTTCATTCCACCTTCAATATCCCAGGAAAGAGAGAAATGGATAAAGAAGTTGTGGTCCTTATGTACAATGCAATATCACTCAGCCATGAAATCAATGTCATAAGGCTAGTAGCAGCATGATGAGTGGATTTAGGTACGACGATTCTAAGTGAAATAAGTCACACAGAAAAGGACACTTCTCATAAGGTATCACTTATAGAGGGAATGTAAAAACCGTTACACTTGAACTGAATTACAAAACAGAACAGAGTCACACATGCAGAAAACACACTATGGCTGCTTAACGGGAAAGGTGAGGTGGGGTGATACATAAAACAAGGGTTTCAAATTAGCTCAGATACCGTTCCATAAACCCAATATGTAATAGACAAGACCTACTCCTTGCTCAGAGAACTGGACTCAACACGCCCTATTCACCGCACAAGAATATATCTGACTAGTAATAATCTTAAAACCTATGTATTGATATCTCTCTGTTAGTGTGTCAAGTGGGTGTAAAGCGGCATAAACACAGCAGTGAAAAGCAGCTAAACCCCATTATAAAAATAAATTACTTTGAAAAACCCATGAAACAAAGACAGTGAAAGAGAGAGAAATTCTTACACAATGCGTTCAGGGGCTGTGATGCAACCTGGATTGACCATATCTAGACCCACAGCTGGATGAGACATAAGGGTGGACACTCTTGGGGCTGAGAGGTTTGGTGAGGTTGGGTGAGCAAACGCAGACCCTTTAAAGTAATACTGCGTGGTACCCATCGCATGGGTCCCAAATCTCCAGGTTCAAGGGCATCTTCCTACATCGAAAACATGCATGAGAAAACAAAAAGATGGTACACCATGTGATGGGGAAAGGCTTCTAAAACGCACCTCATTTCTCTTCTCCTTGTGCCCGGGTTCGCCATTCCAGCCGCTTTACTAACAATCTCCCTACTTGGAGCATCAGCACCTTTAACCTCCTGTTCCGTACAGGTTGCAATTTGTCCTGAGGATGAACGGGTAGACGGGGAACCAGTGAGAGACTAGCTCTTGGTGTTGGGACAGGCACAGGTCACTCTATTTTCCCATCAGGAAGAAGAATTAACCACAGGCTCATCCTCCCCCCCGGAACCAGAACAGGGCCTGAAGCCATCCTGCGCTTTTGCGGCCAGCTCCCAAAAAAGCGAGTTGTACAATGGAGCTTCAGGGCACTGCAATTCACAAACCTGCAGAGTTATAAATGATAACTCTCGTCCACAAATATATTGAGGGAAGGCAAAGAAGAGGATTTGAAATCAAGGCAGAAATGCAGGAAACAGATTTCAGGAGGTAGATTCGAATCGCCTTTAAAGCACATGAAAAGCGGCAAAACGTTGACAATGATGCCCTTGGCCAAAAAGGGCGTATGCGTTTTTTCCTGAATATATTCAGGAAAAAACGCATACGCCCTTTTTGGCCAACCAAGCAACCTGGAAAGGCAAATCAGGGCTACAAAGAAGACTCGCTACCCATCGGTCAAAAGGGCCATGCTGAAAAAAGTCTCAAAACCAGAAATGCAGGACAGGCCATGGAGAAATGGGAGCCTTGCTACACTGATGGGCGGGATGTAAATTGCCAACAGCCACTCTGGAGAAGTGTACGGTGTGTCCTGAAACATCTAAAAAACACAGCTTAGAGAGCATAGGGCACTTCCACTCATGGGGGTATAAATTGGGAAAATGAAAAATCAGCAAGACACAAGCACCCCAAAGTTTAGGGCTGCTCTGTTGACAAGGACCTCCACTTCATTCCACCTTCAATATCCCAGGAGGGAGAAAAATGGATAAAGAAGTTGTGGTCCTTATGTACAATGGAATATCACTCAGCCATGAAATCAATGTCATAAGGCTAATAGCAGCATGATGAGTGGATTTAGGTACGACGATTCTAAGTGAAATAAGTCACACAGAAAAGGACACTTCTCATAAGGTATCACTTATAGAGGGACTGTAAAAACCGTTACACTTGAACTGAATTACACAACAGAACAGAGTCACACATGCAGAAAACACACTATGGCTGCTTAACGGGAAAGGTGAGGTGGGGTGATACATAAAACAAGCGTTTCAAATTAGCTCAGATACCGTTCCATAAACCCAATATGTAATAGACAAGACCTACTCCTTGCTCAGAGAACTGGACTCAACACGCCCTATTCACCGCACAAGAATATATCTGACTAATAATAATCGTAAAACCTATGTATTGATATCTCTCTGTTAGTGTGTCAAGTGGGTGTAAAGCGGCATAAACACAGCAGTGAAAAGCAGCTAAACCCCATTATAAAAATAAATTACTTTGAAAAACCCATGAAACAAAGACAGTGAAAGAGAGAGAAATTCTTACACAATGCGTTCAGGGGCTGTGATGCAACCTGGATTGACCATTTCTAGACCCACAGCTGGATGAGACATAAGGGTGGACACTCTTGGGGCTGAGAGGTTTGGTGAGGTTGGGTGAGCAAACGCAGACCCTTTAAAGTAATACTGCGTGGTACCCATCGCATGGGTCCCAAATCTCCAGGTTCAAGGGCATCTTCCTACATCGAAAACATGCATGAGAAAACAAAAAAGATGGTACACCATGTGATGGGGAAAGGTTTCTAAAACGCACCTTATTTCTCTTCTCCTTGTGCCCGGGGTCGCCATTCCAGCCGCTTTACTAACAATCTCCCTACTTGGAGCATCAGCACCTTTAACCTTCTGTTCCGTACAGGTTGCAATTTGTCCTGAGGATGAACGGGAATACGGGGAACCAGTGAGAGACTACCTCTTGTTGTTGGGACAGGCACAGGTCACTCTATTTTCCCATCAGGAAGAAGAATTAACCACAGGCTCATCCTCCCCCCCGGAACCAGAACAGGGCCTGAAGCCATCCTGCGCTTTTGCGGCCAGCTCCCAAAAAAGCGAGTTGTAAAATGGAGCTTCAGGGCACTGCAATTCACAAACCTGCAGAGTTATAAATGATAACTCTCGTCCACAAATATATTGAGGGAAGGCAAAGAAGAGGATTTGAAATCAAGGCAGAAATGCAGGAAACAGATTTCAGGAGGTAGATTCGAATCGCCTTTAAAGCACATGAAAAGCGGCAAAACGTTGACAATGATGCCCTTGGCCAAAAAGGGCGTATGCGTTTTTTCCTGAATATATTCAGGAAAAAACGCATACGCCCTTTTTGGCCAACCAAGCAACCTGGAAAGGCAAATCAGGGCTACAAAGAAGACTCGCTACCCATCGGTCAAAAGGGCCATGCTGAAAAAAGTCTCAAAACCAGAAATGCAGGACAGGCCATGGAGAAATGGGAGCCTTGCTACACTGATGGGCGGGATGTAAATTGCCAACAGCCACTCTGGAGAAGTGTACGGTGTGTCCTGAAACATCTAAAAAACACAGCTTATAGAGCTTAGGGCACTTCCACTCATGGGGGTATAAATTGGGAAAATGAAAAATCAGCAAGACACAAGCACCCCAAAGTTTAGGGCTGCTCTGTTGACAAGGACCTCCACTTCATTCCACCTTCAATATCCCAGGAAAGATAGAAATGGATAAAGAAGTTGTGGTCCTTATGTACAATGGAATATCACTCAGCCATGAAATCAATGTCATAAGGCTAATAGCAGCATGATGAGTGGATTTAGGTACGACGATTCTAAGTGAAATAAGTCACACAGAAAAGGACACTTCTCATAAGGTATCACTTATAGAGGGACTGTAAAAACCGTTACACTTGAACTGAATTACACAACAGAACAGAGTCACACATGCAGAAAACACACTATGGCTGCTTAACGGGAAAGGTGAGGTGGGGTGATACATAAAACAAGCGTTTCAAATTAGCTCAGATACCGTTCCATAAACCCAATATGTAATAGACAAGACCTACTCCTTGCTCAGAGAACTGGACTCAACACGCCCTATTCACCGCACAAGAATATATCTGACTAATAATAATCGTAAAACCTATGTATTGATATCTCTCTGTTAGTGTGTCAAGTGGGTGTAAAGCGGCATAAACACAGCAGTGAAAAGCAGCTAAACCCCATTATAAAAATAAATTACTTTGAAAAACCCATGAAACAAAGACAGTGAAAGAGAGAGAAATTCTTACACAATGCGTTCAGGGGCTGTGATGCAACCTGGATTGACCATTTCTAGACCCACAGCTGGATGAGACATAAGGGTGGACACTCTTGGGGCTGAGAGGTTTGGTGAGGTTGGGTGAGCAAACGCAGACCCTTTAAAGTAATACTGCGTGGTACCCATCGCATGGGTCCGAAATCTCCAGGTTCAAGGGCATCTTCCTACATCGAAAACATGCATGAGAAAACAAAAAAGATGGTACACCATGTGATGGGGAAAGGTTTCTAAAACGCACCTCATTTCTCTTCTCCTTGTGCCCGGGGTCGCCATTCCAGCCGCTTTACTAACAATCTCCCTACTTGGAGCATCAGCACCTTTAACCTCCTGTTCCGTACAGGTTGCAATTTGTCCTGAGGATGAACGGGAATACGGGGAACCAGTGAGAGACTAGCTCTTGTTGTTGGGACAGGCACAGGTCACTCTATTTTCCCATCAGGAAGAAGAATTAACCACAGGCTCATCCTCCCCCCCGGAACCAGAACAGGGCCTGAAGCCATCCTGCGCTTTTGCGGCCAGCTCCCAAAAAAGCGAGTTGTACAATGGAGCTTCAGGGCACTGCAATTCACAAACCTGCAGAGTTATAAATGATAACTCTCGTCCACAAATATATTGAGGGAAGGCAAAGAAGAGGATTTGAAATCAAGGCAGAAATGCAGGAAACAGATTTCAGGAGGTAGATTCGAATCGCCTTTAAAGCACATGAAAAGCGGCAAAACGTTGACAATGATGCCCTTGGCCAAAAAGGGCGTATGCGTTTTTTCCTGAATATATTCAGGAAAAAACGCATACGCCCTTTTTGGCCAACCAAGCAACCTGGAAAGGCAAATCAGGGCTACAAAGAAGACTCGCTACCCATCGGTCAAAAGGGCCATGCTGAAAAAAGTCTCAAAACCAGAAATGCAGGACAGGCCATGGAGAAATGGGAGCCTTGCTACACTGATGTGTGGGATGTAAATTGCCAACAGCCACTCTGGAGAAGTGTACGGTGTGTCCTGAAACATCTAAAAAACACAGCTTAGAGAGCATAGGGCACTTCCACTCATGGGGGTATAAATTGGGAAAATGAAAAATCAGCAAGACACAAGCACCCCAAAGTTTAGGGCTGCTCTGTAGACAAAGACCTCCACTTCATTCCACCTTCAATATCCCAGGAGGGAGAAAAATGGATAAAGAAGTTGTGGTCCTTATGTACAATGGAATATCACTCAGCCATGAAATCAATGTCATAAGGCTAATAGCAGCATGATGAGTGGATTTAGGTACGACGATTCTAAGTGAAATAAGTCACACAGAAAAGGACACTTCTCATAAGGTATCACTTATAGAGGGAATGTAAAAACCGTTACACTTGATCTGAATTACAAAACAGAACAGAGTCACACATGCAGAAATCACACTATGGCTGCTTAACGGGAAAGGTGAGGTGGGGTGATACACAAAACAAGGGTTTCAAATTAGCTCAGATACCGTTCCATAAACCCAATATGTAATAGACAAGACCTACTCCTTGCTCAGAGAACTGGACTCAACACGCCCTATTCACCGCACAAGAATATATCTGACTAGTAATAATCTTAAAACCTATGTATTGATATCTCTCTGTTAGTGTGTCAAGTGGGTGTAAAGCGGCATAAACACAGCAGTGAAAAGCAGCTAAACTCCATTACAAAAATAAGTTACTTTGAAAAACCCATGAAACAAAGACAGTGAAAGAGAGAGAAATTCTTACACAATGCGTTCAGGGGCTGTGATGCAACCTGGATTGACCATATCTAGACCCACAGCTGGATGAGACATAAGGGTGGACACTCTTGGGGCTGAGAGGTTTGGTGAGGTTGGGTGAGCAAACGCAGACCCTTTAAAGTAATACTGCGTGGTACCCATCGCATGGGTCCGAAATCTCCAGGTTCAAGGGCATCTTCCTACATCGAAAACATGCATGAGAAAACAAAAAGATGGTACACCATGTGATGGGGAAAGGTTTCTAAAACGCACCTCATTTCTCTTCTCCTTGTGCCCGGGTTCGCCATTCCAGCCGCTTTACTAACAATCTCCCTACTTGGAGCATCAGCACCTTTAACCTCCTGTTCCGTACAGGTTGCAATTTGTCCTGAGGATGAACGGGTAGACGGGGAACCAGTGAGAGACTAGCTCTTGGTGTTGGGACAGGCACAGGTCACTCTATTTTCCCATCAGGAAGAAGAATTAACCACAGGCTCATCCTCCCCCCCGGAACCAGAACAGGGCCTGAAGCCATCCTGCGCTTTTGCGGCCAGCTCCCAAAAAAGCGAGTTGTAAAATGGAGCTTCAGGGCACTGCAATTCACAAACCTGCAGAGTTATAAATGATAACTTTCGTCCACAAATATATTGAGGGAAGGCAAAGAAGAGGACTTGAAATCAAGGCAGAATTGCAGGAAACAGATTTCAGGAGGTAGATTCGAATCGCCTTTAAAGCACATGAAAAGCGGCAAAACGTTGACAATGATGCCCTTGGCCAAAAAGGGCGTATGCGTTTTTTCCTGAATATATTCAGGAAAAAACGCATACGCCCTTTTTGGCCAACCAAGCAACCTGGAAAGGCAAATCAGCGCTACAAAGAAGACTCGCTACCCATCGGTAAAAAGGGCCATGCTGAGAAAAGTCTCAAAACCAGAAATGCAGGACAGGCCATGGAGAAATGGGAGCCTTGCTACACTGATGGGCGGGATGTAAATTGCCAACAGCCACTCTGGAGAAGTGTACGGTGTGTCCTGAAACATCTAAAAAACACAGCTTAGAGAGCTTAGGGCACTTCCACTCATGGGGGTATAAATTGGGAAAATGAAAAATCAGCAAGACACAAGCACCCCAAAGTTTAGGGCTGCTCTGTTGACAAGGACCTCCACTTCATTCCACCTTCAATATCCCAGGAAAGAGAGAAATGGATAAAGAAGTTGTGGTCCTTATGTACAATGCAATATCACTCAGCCATGAAATCAATGTCATAAGGCTAGTAGCAGCATGATGAGTGGATTTAGGTACGACGATTCTAAGTGAAATAAGTCACACAGAAAAGGACACTTCTCATAAGGTATCACTTATAGAGGGAATGTAAAAACCGTTACACTTGAACTGAATTACAAAACAGAACAGAGTCACACATGCAGAAAACACACTATGGCTGCTTAACGGGAAAGGTGAGGTGGGGTGATACATAAAACAAGGGTTTCAAATTAGCTCAGATACCGTTCCATAAACCCAATATGTAATAGACAAGACCTACTCCTTGCTCAGAGAACTGGACTCAACACGCCCTATTCACCGCACAAGAATATATCTGACTAGTAATAATCTTAAAACCTATGTATTGATATCTCTCTGTTAGTGTGTCAAGTGGGTGTAAAGCGGCATAAACACAGCAGTGAAAAGCAGCTAAACCCCATTATAAAAATAAATTACTTTGAAAAACCCATGAAACAAAGACAGTGAAAGAGAGAGAAATTCTTACACAATGCGTTCAGGGGCTGTGATGCAACCTGGATTGACCATATCTAGACCCACAGCTGGATGAGACATAAGGGTGGACACTCTTGGGGCTGAGAGGTTTGGTGAGGTTGGGTGAGCAAACGCAGACCCTTTAAAGTAATACTGCGTGGTACCCATCGCATGGGTCCCAAATCTCCAGGTTCAAGGGCATCTTCCTACATCGAAAACATGCATGAGAAAACAAAAAGATGGTACACCATGTGATGGGGAAAGGCTTCTAAAACGCACCTCATTTCTCTTCTCCTTGTGCCCGGGTTCGCCATTCCAGCCGCTTTACTAACAATCTCCCTACTTGGAGCATCAGCACCTTTAACCTCCTGTTCCGTACAGGTTGCAATTTGTCCTGAGGATGAACGGGTAGACGGGGAACCAGTGAGAGACTAGCTCTTGGTGTTGGGACAGGCACAGGTCACTCTATTTTCCCATCAGGAAGAAGAATTAACCACAGGCTCATCCTCCCCCCCGGAACCAGAACAGGGCCTGAAGCCATCCTGCGCTTTTGCGGCCAGCTCCCAAAAAAGCGAGTTGTACAATGGAGCTTCAGGGCACTGCAATTCACAAACCTGCAGAGTTATAAATGATAACTCTCGTCCACAAATATATTGAGGGAAGGCAAAGAAGAGGATTTGAAATCAAGGCAGAAATGCAGGAAACAGATTTCAGGAGGTAGATTCGAATCGCCTTTAAAGCACATGAAAAGCGGCAAAACGTTGACAATGATGCCCTTGGCCAAAAAGGGCGTATGCGTTTTTTCCTGAATATATTCAGGAAAAAACGCATACGCCCTTTTTGGCCAACCAAGCAACCTGGAAAGGCAAATCAGGGCTACAAAGAAGACTCGCTACCCATCGGTCAAAAGGGCCATGCTGAAAAAAGTCTCAAAACCAGAAATGCAGGACAGGCCATGGAGAAATGGGAGCCTTGCTACACTGATGGGCGGGATGTAAATTGCCAACAGCCACTCTGGAGAAGTGTACGGTGTGTCCTGAAACATCTAAAAAACACAGCTTAGAGAGCATAGGGCACTTCCACTCATGGGGGTATAAATTGGGAAAATGAAAAATCAGCAAGACACAAGCACCCCAAAGTTTAGGGCTGCTCTGTTGACAAGGACCTCCACTTCATTCCACCTTCAATATCCCAGGAGGGAGAAAAATGGATAAAGAAGTTGTGGTCCTTATGTACAATGGAATATCACTCAGCCATGAAATCAATGTCATAAAGCTAATAGCAGCATGATGAGTGGATTTAGGTACGACGATTCTAAGTGAAATAAGTCACACAGAAAAGGACACTTCTCATAAGGTATCACTTATAGAGGGACTGTAAAAACCGTTACACTTGAACTGAATTACACAACAGAACAGAGTCACACATGCAGAAAACACACTATGGCTGCTTAACGGGAAAGGTGAGGTGGGGTGATACATAAAACAAGCGTTTCAAATTAGCTCAGATACCGTTCCATAAACCCAATATGTAATAGACAAGACCTACTCCTTGCTCAGAGAACTGGACTCAACACGCCCTATTCACCGCACAAGAATATATCTGACTAATAATAATCGTAAAACCTATGTATTGATATCTCTCTGTTAGTGTGTCAAGTGGGTGTAAAGCGGCATAAACACAGCAGTGAAAAGCAGCTAAACCCCATTATAAAAATAAATTACTTTGAAAAACCCATGAAACAAAGACAGTGAAAGAGAGAGAAATTCTTACACAATGCGTTCAGGGGCTGTGATGCAACCTGGATTGACCATTTCTAGACCCACAGCTGGATGAGACATAAGGGTGGACACTCTTGGGGCTGAGAGGTTTGGTGAGGTTGGGTGAGCAAACGCAGACCCTTTAAAGTAATACTGCGTGGTACCCATCGCATGGGTCCCAAATCTCCAGGTTCAAGGGCATCTTCCTACATCGAAAACATGCATGAGAAAACAAAAAAGATGGTACACCATGTGATGGGGAAAGGTTTCTAAAACGCACCTTATTTCTCTTCTCCTTGTGCCCGGGGTCGCCATTCCAGCCGCTTTACTAACAATCTCCCTACTTGGAGCATCAGCACCTTTAACCTTCTGTTCCGTACAGGTTGCAATTTGTCCTGAGGATGAACGGGAATACGGGGAACCAGTGAGAGACTAGCTCTTGTTGTTGGGACAGGCACAGGTCACTCTATTTTCCCATCAGGAAGAAGAATTAACCACAGGCTCATCCTCCCCCCCGGAACCAGAACAGGGCCTGAAGCCATCCTGCGCTTTTGCGGCCAGCTCCCAAAAAAGCGAGTTGTAAAATGGAGCTTCAGGGCACTGCAATTCACAAACCTGCAGAGTTATAAATGATAACTCTCGTCCACAAATATATTGAGGGAAGGCAAAGAAGAGGATTTGAAATCAAGGCAGAAATGCAGGAAACAGATTTCAGGAGGTAGATTCGAATCGCCTTTAAAGCACATGAAAAGCGGCAAAACGTTGACAATGATGCCCTTGGCCAAAAAGGGCGTATGCGTTTTTTCCTGAATATATTCAGGAAAAAACGCATACGCCCTTTTTGGCCAACCAAGCAACCTGGAAAGGCAAATCAGGGCTACAAAGAAGACTCGCTACCCATCGGTCAAAAGGGCCATGCTGAAAAAAGTCTCAAAACCAGAAATGCAGGACAGGCCATGGAGAAATGGGAGCCTTGCTACACTGATGGGCGGGATGTAAATTGCCAACAGCCACTCTGGAGAAGTGTACGGTGTGTCCTGAAACATCTAAAAAACACAGCTTATAGAGCTTAGGGCACTTCCACTCATGGGGGTATAAATTGGGAAAATGAAAAATCAGCAAGACACAAGCACCCCAAAGTTTAGGGCTGCTCTGTTGACAAGGACCTCCACTTCATTCCACCTTCAATATCCCAGGAAAGATAGAAATGGATAAAGAAGTTGTGGTCCTTATGTACAATGGAATATCACTCAGCCATGAAATCAATGTCATAAGGCTAATAGCAGCATGATGAGTGGATTTAGGTACGACGATTCTAAGTGAAATAAGTCACACAGAAAAGGACACTTCTCATAAGGTATCACTTATAGAGGGACTGTAAAAACCGTTACACTTGAACTGAATTACACAACAGAACAGAGTCACACATGCAGAAAACACACTATGGCTGCTTAACGGGAAAGGTGAGGTGGGGTGATACATAAAACAAGCGTTTCAAATTAGCTCAGATACCGTTCCATAAACCCAATATGTAATAGACAAGACCTACTCCTTGCTCAGAGAACTGGACTCAACACGCCCTATTCACCGCACAAGAATATATCTGACTAATAATAATCGTAAAACCTATGTATTGATATCTCTCTGTTAGTGTGTCAAGTGGGTGTAAAGCGGCATAAACACAGCAGTGAAAAGCAGCTAAACCCCATTATAAAAATAAATTACTTTTACAAACCCATGAAACAAAGACAGTGAAAGAGAGAGAAATTCTTACACAATGCGTTCAGGGGCTGTGATGCAACCTGGATTGACCATTTCTAGACCCACAGCTGGATGAGACATAAGGGTGGACACTCTTGGGGCTGAGAGGTTTGGTGAGGTTGGGTGAGCAAACGCAGACCCTTTAAAGTAATACTGCGTGGTACCCATCGCATGGGTCCGAAATCTCCAGGTTCAAGGGCATCTTCCTACATTGAAAACATGCATGAGAAAACAAAAAAGATGGTACACCATGTGATGGGGAAAGGTTTCTAAAACGCACCTAATTTCTCTTCTCCTTGTGCCCGGGTTCGCCATTCCAGCCGCTTTACTAACAATCTCCCTACTTGGAGCATCAGCACCTTTAACCTTCTGTTCCGTACAGGTTGCAATTTGTCCTGAGGATGAACGGGAATACGGGGAACCAGTGAGAGACTAGCTCTTGTTGTTGGGACAGGCACATGTCACTCTATTTTCCCATCAGGAAGAAGAATTAACCACAGGCTCATCCTCCCCCCCGGAACCAGAACAGGGCCTGAAGCCATCCTGCGCTTTTGCGGCCAGCTCCCAAAAAAGCGAGTTGTAAAATGGAGCTTCAGGGCACTGCAATTCACAAACCTGCAGAGTTATAAATGATAACTCTCGTCCACAAATATATTGAGGGAAGGCAAAGAAGAGGATTTGAAATCAAGGCAGAAATGCAGGAAACAGATTTCAGGAGGTAGATTCGAATCGCCTTTAAAGCACATGAAAAGCGGCAAAACGTTGACAATGATGCCCTTGGCCAAAAAGGGCGTATGCGTTTTTTACGGAATATATTCAGGAAAAAACGCATACGCCCTTTTTGGCCAACCAAGCACCCTGGAAAGGCAAATCAGGGCTACAAAGAAGACTCGCTACCCATCGGTCAAAAGGGCCATGCTGAAAAAAGTCTCAAAACCAGAAATGCAGGACAGGCCATGGAGAAATGGGAGCCTTGCTACACTGATGGGCGGGATGTAAATTGCCAACAGCCACTCTGGAGAAGTGTACGGTGTGTCCTGAAACATCTAAAAAACACAGCTTATAGAGCTTAGGGCACTTCCACTCATGGGGGTATAAATTGGGAAAATGAAAAATCAGCAAGACACAAGCACCCCAAAGTTTAGGGCTGCTCTGTTGACAAGGACCTCCACTTCATTCCACCTTCAATATCCCAGGAAAGATAGAAATGGATAAAGAAGTTGTGGTCCTTATGTACAATGCAATATCACTCAGCCATGAAATCAATGTCATAAGGCTAGTAGCAGCATGATGAGTGGATTTAGGTACGACGATTCTAAGTGAAATAAGTCACACAGAAAAGGACACTTCTCATAAGGTATCACTTATAGAGGGAATGTAAAAACCGTTACACTTGAACTGAATTACAAAACAGAACAGAGTCACACATGCAGAAAACACACTATGGCTGCTTAACGGGAAAGGTGAGGTGGGGTGATACATAAAACAAGGGTTTCAAATTAGCTCAGATACCGTTCCATAAACCCAATATGTAATAGACAAGACCTACTCCTTGCTCAGAGAACTGGACTCAACACGCCCTATTCACCGCACAAGAATATATCTGACTAGTAATAATCTTAAAACCTATGTATTGATATCTCTCTGTTAGTGTGTCAAGTGGGTGTAAAGCGGCATAAACACAGCAGTGAAAAGCAGCTAAACCCCATTATAAAAATAAATTACTTTGAAAAACCCATGAAACAAAGACAGTGAAAGAGAGAGAAATTCTTACACAATGCGTTCAGGGGCTGTGATGCAACCTGGATTGACCATATCTAGACCCACAGCTGGATGAGACATAAGGGTGGACACTCTTGGGGCTGAGAGGTTTGGTGAGGTTGGGTGAGCAAACGCAGACCCTTTAAAGTAATACTGCGTGGTACCCATCGCATGGGTCCCAAATCTCCAGGTTCAAGGGCATCTTCCTACATCGAAAACATGCATGAGAAAACAAAAAGATGGTACACCATGTGATGGGGAAAGGTTTCTAAAACGCACCTCATTTCTCTTCTCCTTGTGCCCGGGTTCGCCATTCCAGCCGCTTTACTAACAATCTCCCTACTTGGAGCATCAGCACCTTTAACCTCCTGTTCCGTACAGGTTGCAATTTGTCCTGAGGATGAACGGGTAGACGGGGAACCAGTGAGAGACTAGCTCTTGGTGTTGGGACAGGCACAGGTCACTCTATTTTCCCATCAGGAAGAAGAATTAACCACAGGCTCATCCTCCCCCCCGGAACCAGAACAGGGCCTGAAGCCATCCTGCGCTTTTGCGGCCAGCTCCCAAAAAAGCGAGTTGTAAAATGGAGCTTCAGGGCACTGCAATTCACAAACCTGCAGAGTTATAAATGATAACTCTCGTCCACAAATATATTGAGGGAAGGCAAAGAAGAGGATTTGAAATCAAGGCAGAAATGCAGGAAACAGATTTCAGGAGGTAGATTCGAATCGCCTTTAAAGCACATGAAAAGCGGCAAAACGTTGACAATGATGCCCTTGGCCAAAAAGGGCGTATGCGTTTTTTCCTGAATATATTCAGGAAAAAACGCATACGCCCTTTTTGGCCAACCAAGCAACCTGGAAAGGCAAATCAGGGCTACAAAGAAGACTCGCTACCCATCGGTCAAAAGGGCCATGCTGAAAAAAGTCTCAAAACCAGAAATGCAGGACAGGCCATGGAGAAATGGGAGCCTTGCTACACTGATGGGCGGGATGTAAATTGCCAACAGCCACTCTGGAGAAGTGTACGGTGTGTCCTGAAACATCTAAAAAACACAGCTTAGAGAGCATAGGGCACTTCCACTCATGGGGGTATAAATTGGGAAAATGAAAAATCAGCAAGACACAAGCACCCCAAAGTTTAGGGCTGCTCTGTTGACAAAGACCTCCACTTCATTCCACCTTCAATATCCCAGGAGGGAGAAAAATGGATAAAGAAGTTGTGGTCCTTATGTACAATGGAATATCACTCAGCCATGAAATCAATGTCATAAGGCTAATAGCAGCATGATGAGTGGATTTAGGTACGACGATTCTAAGTGAAATAAGTCACACAGAAAAGGACACTTCTCATAAGGTATCACTTATAGAGGGAATGTAAAAACCGTTACACTTGATCTGAATTACAAAACAGAACAGAGTCACACATGCAGAAATCACACTATGGCTGCTTAACGGGAAAGGTGAGGTGGGGTGATACATAAAACAAGGGTTTCAAATTAGCTCAGATACCGTTCCATAAACCCAATATGTAATAGACAAGACCTACTCCTTGCTCAGAGAACTGGACTCAACACGCCCTATTCACCGCACAAGAATATATCTGACTAGTAATAATCTTAAAACCTATGTATTGATATCTCTCTGTTAGTGTGTCAAGTGGGTGTAAAGCGGCATAAACACAGCAGTGAAAAGCAGCTAAACTCCATTACAAAAATAAGTTACTTTGAAAAACCCATGAAACAAAGACAGTGAAAGAGAGAGAAATTCTTACACAATGCGTTCAGGGGCTGTGATGCAACCTGGATTGACCATATCTAGACCCACAGCTGGATGAGACATAAGGGTGGACACTCTTGGGGCTGAGAGGTTTGGTGAGGTTGGGTGAGCAAACGCAGACCCTTTAAAGTAATACTGCGTGGTACCCATCGCATGGGTCCGAAATCTCCAGGTTCAAGGGCATCTTCCTACATCGAAAACATGCATGAGAAAACAAAAAGATGGTACACCATGTGATGGGGAAAGGTTTCTAAAACGCACCTCATTTCTCTTCTCCTTGTGCCCGGGTTCGCCATTCCAGCCGCTTTACTAACAATCTCCCTACTTGGAGCATCAGCACCTTTAACCTCCTGTTCCGTACAGGTTGCAATTTGTCCTGAGGATGAACGGGTAGACGGGGAACCAGTGAGAGACTAGCTCTTGGTGTTGGGACAGGCACAGGTCACTCTATTTTCCCATCAGGAAGAAGAATTAACCACAGGCTCATCCTCCCCCCCGGAACCAGAACAGGGCCTGAAGCCATCCTGCGCTTTTGCGGCCAGCTCCCAAAAAAGCGAGTTGTAAAATGGAGCTTCAGGGCACTGCAATTCACAAACCTGCAGAGTTATAAATGATAACTCTCGTCCACAAATATATTGAGGGAAGGCAAAGAAGAGGATTTGAAATCAAGGCAGAAATGCAGGAAACAGATTTCAGGAGGTAGATTCGAATCGCCTTTAAAGCACATGAAAAGCGGCAAAACGTTGACAATGATGCCCTTGGCCAAAAAGGGCGTATGCGTTTTTTCCTGAATATATTCAGGAAAAAACGCATACGCCCTTTTTGGCCAACCAAGCAACCTGGAAAGGCAAATCAGGGCTACAAAGAAGACTCGCTACCCATCGGTCAAAAGGGCCATGCTGAAAAAAGTCTCAAAACCAGAAATGCAGGACAGGCCATGGAGAAATGGGAGCCTTGCTACACTGATGGGCGGGATGTAAATTGCCAACAGCCACTCTGGAGAAGTGTACGGTGTGTCCTGAAACATCTAAAAAACACAGCTTAGAGAGCATAGGGCACTTCCACTCATGGGGGTATAAATTGGGAAAATGAAAAATCAGCAAGACACAAGCACCCCAAAGTTTAGGGCTGCTCTGTTGACAAAGACCTCCACTTCATTCCACCTTCAATATCCCAGGAGGGAGAAAAATGGATAAAGAAGTTGTGGTCCTTATGTACAATGGAATATCACTCAGCCATGAAATCAATGTCATAAGGCTAATAGCAGCATGATGAGTGGATTTAGGTACGACGATTCTAAGTGAAATAAGTCACACAGAAAAGGACACTTCTCATAAGGTATCACTTATAGAGGGAATGTAAAAACCGTTACACTTGATCTGAATTACAAAACAGAACAGAGTCACACATGCAGAAATCACACTATGGCTGCTTAACGGGAAAGGTGAGGTGGGGTGATACATAAAACAAGGGTTTCAAATTAGCTCAGATACCGTTCCATAAACCCAATATGTAATAGACAAGACCTACTCCTTGCTCAGAGAACTGGACTCAACACGCCCTATTCACCGCACAAGAATATATCTGACTAGTAATAATCTTAAAACCTATGTATTGATATCTCTCTGTTAGTGTGTCAAGTGGGTGTAAAGCGGCATAAACACAGCAGTGAAAAGCAGCTAAACTCCATTACAAAAATAAGTTACTTTGAAAAACCCATGAAACAAAGACAGTGAAAGAGAGAGAAATTCTTACACAATGCGTTCAGGGGCTGTGATGCAACCTGGATTGACCATATCTAGACCCACAGCTGGATGAGACATAAGGGTGGACACTCTTGGGGCTGAGAGGTTTGGTGAGGTTGGGTGAGCAAACGCAGACCCTTTAAAGTAATACTGCGTGGTACCCATCGCATGGGTCCGAAATCTCCAGGTTCAAGGGCATCTTCCTACATCGAAAACATGCATGAGAAAACAAAAAGATGGTACACCATGTGATGGGGAAAGGTTTCTAAAACGCACCTCATTTCTCTTCTCCTTGTGCCCGGGTTCGCCATTCCAGCCGCTTTACTAACAATCTCCCTACTTGGAGCATCAGCACCTTTAACCTCCTGTTCCGTACAGGTTGCAATTTGTCCTGAGGATGAACGGGTAGACGGGGAACCAGTGAGAGACTAGCTCTTGGTGTTGGGACAGGCACAGGTCACTCTATTTTCCCATCAGGAAGAAGAATTAACCACAGGCTCATCCTCCCCCCCGGAACCAGAACAGGGCCTGAAGCCATCCTGCGCTTTTGCGGCCAGCTCCCAAAAAAGCGAGTTGTAAAATGGAGCTTCAGGGCACTGCAATTCACAAACCTACAGAGTTATAAATGATAACTCTCGTCCACAAATATATTGAGGGAAGGCAAAGAAAAGGATTTGAAATCAAGGCAGAATTGTAGGAAACAGATTTCAGGAGGTAGATTCGAATCGCCTTTAAAGCACATGAAAAGCGGCAAAACGTTGACAATGATGCTCTTGGCCAAAAAGGGCGTATGCGTTTTTTCCTGAATATATTCAGGAAAAAACGCATACGCCCTTTTTGGCCAACCAAGCAACCTGGAAAGGCAAATCAGGGCTACAAAGAAGACTCGCTACCCATCGGTCAAAAGGGCCATGCTGAAAAAAGTCTCAAAACCAGAAATGCAGGACAGGCCATGGAGAAATGGGAGCCTTGCTACACTGATGGGTGGGATGTAAATTGCCAACAGCCACTCTGGAGAAGTGTACGGTGTGTCCTGAAACATCTAAAAAACACAGCTTAGAGAGCATAGGGCACTTCCACTCATGGGGGTATAAATTGGGAAAATGAAAAATCAGCAAGACACAAGCACCCCAAAGTTTAGGGCTGCTCTGTTGACAAGGACCTCCACTTCATTCCACCTTCAATATCCCAGGAGGGAGAAAAATGGATAAAGAAGTTGTGGTCCTTATGTACAATGGAATATCACTCAGCCATGAAATCAATGTCATAAGGCTAATAGCAGCATGATGAGTGGATTTAGGTACGACGATTCTAAGTGAAATAAGTCACACAGAAAAGGACACTTCTCATAAGGTATCACTTATAGAGGGACTGTAAAAACCGTTACACTTGAACTGAATTACACAACAGAACAGAGTCACACATGCAGAAAACACACTATGGCTGCTTAACGGGAAAGGTGAGGTGGGGTGATACATAAAACAAGGGTTTCAAATTAGCTCAGATACCGTTCCATAAACCCAATATGTAATAGACAAGACCTACTCCTTGCTCAGAGAACTGGACTCAACACGCCCTATTCACCGCACAAGAATATATCTGACTAATAATAATCGTAAAACCTATGTATTGATATCTCTCTGTTAGTGTGTCAAGTGGGTGTAAAGCGGCATAAACACAGCAGTGAAAAGCAGCTAAACCCCATTATAAAAATAAATTACTTTGAAAAACCCATGAAACAAAGACAGTGAAAGAGAGAGAAATTCTTACACAATGCGTTCAGGGGCTGTGATGCAACCTGGATTGACCATTTCTAGACCCACAGCTGGATGAGACATAAGGGTGGACACTCTTGGGGCTGAGAGGTTTGGTGAGGTTGGGTGAGCAAACGCAGACCCTTTAAAGTAATACTGCGTGGTACCCATCGCATGGGTCCCAAATCTCCAGGTTCAAGGGCATCTTCCTACATCGAAAACATGCATGAGAAAACAAAAAAGATGGTACACCATGTGATGGGGAAAGGTTTCTAAAACGCACCTTATTTCTCTTCTCCTTGTGCCCGGGGTCGCCATTCCAGCCGCTTTACTAACAATCTCCCTACTTGGAGCATCAGCACCTTTAACCTTCTGTTCCGTACAGGTTGCAATTTGTCCTGAGGATGAACGGGTAGACGGGGAACCAGTGAGAGACTAGCTCTTGGTGTTGGGACAGGCACAGGTCACTCTATTTTCCAATAAGGAAGAAGAATTAACCACAGGCTCATCCTCCCCCCCGGAACCAGAACAGGGCCTGAAGCCATCCTGCGCTTTTGCGGCCAGCTCCCAAAAAAGCGAGTTGTACAATGGAGCTTCAGGGCACTGCAATTCACAAACCTGCAGAGTTATAAATGATAACTCTCGTCCACAAATATATTGAGGGAAGGCAAAGAAGAGGATTTGAAATCAAGGCAGAAATGCAGGAAACAGATTTCAGGAGGTAGATTCGAATCGCCTTTAAAGCACATGAAAAGCGGCAAAACGTTGACAATGATGCCCTTGGCCAAAAAGGGCGTATGCGTTTTTTCCGGAATATATTCAGGAAAAAACGCATACGCCCTTTTTGGCCAACCAAGCACCCTGGAAAGGCAAATCAGGGCTACAAAGAAGACTCGCTACCCATCGGTCAAAAGGGCCATGCTGAAAAAAGTCTCAAAACCAGAAATGCAGGACAGGCCATGGAGAAATGGGAGCCTTGCTACACTGATGGGCGGGATGTAAATTGCCAACAGCCACTCTGGAGAAGTGTACGGTGTGTCCTGAAACATCTAAAAAACACAGCTTAGAGAGCATAGGGCACTTCCACTCATGGGGGTATAAATTGGGAAAATGAAAAATCAGCAAGACACAAGCACCCCAAAGTTTAGGGCTGCTCTGTTGACAAGGACCTCCACTTCATTCCACCTTCAATATCCCAGGAAAGATAGAAATGGATAAAGAAGTTGTGGTCCTTATGTACAATGCAATATCAGTCAGCCATGAAATCAATGTCATAAGGCTAGTAGCAGCATGATGAGTGGATTTAGGTACGACGATTCTAAGTGAAATAAGTCACACAGAAAAGGACACTTCTCATAAGGTATCACTTATAGAGGGAATGTAAAAACCGTTACACTTGAACTGAATTACAAAACAGAACAGAGTCACACATGCAGAAATCACACTATGGCTGCTTAACGGGAAAGGTGAGGTGGGGTGATACATAAAACAAGGGTTTCAAATTAGCTCAGATACCGTTCCATAAACCCAATATGTAATAGACAAGACCTACTCCTTGCTCAGAGAACTGGACTCAACACGCCCTATTCACCGCACAAGAATATATCTGACTAGTAATAATCTTAAAACCTATGTATTGATATCTCTCTGTTAGTGTGTCAAGTGGGTGTAAAGCGGCATAAACACAGCAGTGAAAAGCAGCTAAACCCCATTATAAAAATAAATTACTTTGAAAAACCCATGAAACAAAGACAGTGAAAGAGAGAGAAATTCTTACACAATGCGTTCAGGGGCTGTGATGCAACCTGGATTGACCATATCTAGACCCACAGCTGGATGAGACATAAGGGTGGACACTCTTGGGGCTGAGAGGTTTGGTGAGGTTGGGTGAGCAAACGCAGACCCTTTAAAGTAATACTGCGTGGTACCCATCGCATGGGTCCCAAATCTCCAGGTTCAAGGGCATCTTCCTACATCGAAAACATGCATGAGAAAACAAAAAAGATGGTACACCATGTGATGGGGAAAGGTTTCTAAAACGCACCTTATTTCTCTTCTCCTTGTGCCCGGGGTCGCCATTCCAGCCGCTTTACTAACAATCTCCCTACTTGGAGCATCAGCACCTTTAACCTTCTGTTCCGTACAGGTTGCAATTTGTCCTGAGGATGAACGGGAATACGGGGAACCAGTGAGAGACTAGCTCTTGTTGTTGGGACAGGCACAGGTCACTCTATTTTCCCATCAGGAAGAAGAATTAACCACAGGCTCAGCCTGCCCCCCGGAACCAGAACAGGGCCTGAAGCCATCCTGCGCTTTTGCGGCCAGCTCCCAAAAAAGCGAGTTGTAAAATGGAGCTTCAGGGCACTGCAATTCACAAACCTGCAGAGTTATAAATGATAACTCTCGTCCACAAATATATTGAGGGAAGGCAAAGAAGAGGATTTGAAATCAAGGCAGAAATGCAGGAAACAGATTTCAGGAGGTAGATTCGAATCGCCTTTAAAGCACATGAAAAGCGGCAAAACGTTGACAATGATGCCCTTGGCCAAAAAGGGCGTATGCGTTTTTTCCGGAATATATTCAGGAAAAAACGCATACGCCCTTTTTGGCCAACCAAGCACCCTGGAAAGGCAAATCAGGGCTACAAAGAAGACTCGCTACCCATCGGTCAAAAGGGCCATGCTGAAAAAAGTCTCAAAACCAGAAATGCAGGACAGGCCATGGAGAAATGGGAGCCTTGCTACACTGATGGGCGGGATGTAAATTGCCAACAGCCACTCTGGAGAAGTGTACGGTGTGTCCTGAAACATCTAAAAAACACAGCTTAGAGAGCATAGGGCACTTCCACTCATGGGGGTATAAATTGGGAAAATGAAAAATCAGCAAGACACAAGCACCCCAAAGTTTAGGGCTGCTCTGTTGACAAGGACCTCCACTTCATTCCACCTTCAATATCCCAGGAAAGATAGAAATGGATAAAGAAGTTGTGGTCCTTATGTACAATGCAATATCACTCAGCCATGAAATCAATGTCATAAGGCTAGTAGCAGCATGATGAGTGGATTTAGGTACGACGATTCTAAGTGAAATAAGTCACACAGAAAAGGACACTTCTCATAAGGTATCACTTATAGAGGGAATGTAAAAACCGTTACACTTGAACTGAATTACAAAACAGAACAGAGTCACACATGCAGAAAACACACTATGGCTGCTTAACGGGAAAGGTGAGGTGGGGTGATACATAAAACAAGGGTTTCAAATTAGCTCAGATACCGTTCCATAAACCCAATATGTAATAGACAAGACCTACTCCTTGCTCAGAGAACTGGACTCAACACGCCCTATTCACCGCACAAGAATATATCTGACTAGTAATAATCTTAAAACCTATGTATTGATATCTCTCTGTTAGTGTGTCAAGTGGGTGTAAAGCGGCATAAACACAGCAGTGAAAAGCAGCTAAACCCCATTATAAAAATAAATTACTTTGAAAAACCCATGAAACAAAGACAGTGAAAGAGAGAGAAATTCTTACACAATGCGTTCAGGGGCTGTGATGCAACCTGGATTGACCATATCTAGACCCACAGCTGGATGAGACATAAGGGTGGACACTCTTGGGGCTGAGAGGTTTGGTGAGGTTGGGTGAGCAAACGCAGACCCTTTAAAGTAATACTGCGTGGTACCCATCGCATGGGTCCCAAATCTCCAGGTTCAAGGGCATCTTCCTACATCGAAAACATGCATGAGAAAACAAAAAAGATGGTACACCATGTGATGGGGAAAGGTTTCTAAAACGCACCTTATTTCTCTTCTCCTTGTGCCCGGGGTCGCCATTCCAGCCGCTTTACTAACAATCTCCCTACTTGGAGCATCAGCACCTTTAACCTTCTGTTCCGTACAGGTTGCAATTTGTCCTGAGGATGAACGGGAATACGGGGAACCAGTGAGAGACTAGCTCTTGTTGTTGGGACAGGCACAGGTCACTCTATTTTCCCATCAGGAAGAAGAATTAACCACAGGCTCAGCCTGCCCCCCGGAACCAGAACAGGGCCTGAAGCCATCCTGCGCTTTTGCGGCCAGCTCCCAAAAAAGCGAGTTGTAAAATGGAGCTTCAGGGCACTGCAATTCACAAACCTGCAGAGTTATAAATGATAACTCTCGTCCACAAATATATTGAGGGAAGGCAAAGAAGAGGATTTGAAATCAAGGCAGAAATGCAGGAAACAGATTTCAGGAGGTAGATTCGAATCGCCTTTAAAGCACATGAAAAGCGGCAAAACGTTGACAATGATGCCCTTGGCCAAAAAGGGCGTATGCGTTTTTTCCGGAATATATTCAGGAAAAAACGCATACGCCCTTTTTGGCCAACCAAGCACCCTGGAAAGGCAAATCAGGGCTACAAAGAAGACTCGCTACCCATCGGTCAAAAGGGCCATGCTGAAAAAAGTCTCAAAACCAGAAATGCAGGACAGGCCATGGAGAAATGGGAGCCTTGCTACACTGATGGGCGGGATGTAAATTGCCAACAGCCACTCTGGAGAAGTGTACGGTGTGTCCTGAAACATCTAAAAAACACAGCTTAGAGAGCATAGGGCACTTCCACTCATGGGGGTATAAATTGGGAAAATGAAAAATCAGCAAGACACAAGCACCCCAAAGTTTAGGGCTGCTCTGTTGACAAGGACCTCCACTTCATTCCACCTTCAATATCCCAGGAAAGATAGAAATGGATAAAGAAGTTGTGGTCCTTATGTACAATGCAATATCACTCAGCCATGAAATCAATGTCATAAGGCTAGTAGCAGCATGATGAGTGGATTTAGGTACGACGATTCTAAGTGAAATAAGTCACACAGAAAAGGACACTTCTCATAAGGTATCACTTATAGAGGGAATGTAAAAACCGTTACACTTGAACTGAATTACAAAACAGAACAGAGTCACACATGCAGAAAACACACTATGGCTGCTTAACGGGAAAGGTGAGGTGGGGTGATACATAAAACAAGGGTTTCAAATTAGCTCAGATACCGTTCCATAAACCCAATATGTAATAGACAAGACCTACTCCTTGCTCAGAGAACTGGACTCAACACGCCCTATTCACCGCACAAGAATATATCTGACTAGTAATAATCTTAAAACCTATGTATTGATATCTCTCTGTTAGTGTGTCAAGTGGGTGTAAAGCGGCATAAACACAGCAGTGAAAAGCAGCTAAACCCCATTATAAAAATAAATTACTTTGAAAAACCCATGAAACAAAGACAGTGAAAGAGAGAGAAATTCTTACACAATGCGTTCAGGGGCTGTGATGCAACCTGGATTGACCATATCTAGACCCACAGCTGGATGAGACATAAGGGTGGACACTCTTGGGGCTGAGAGGTTTGGTGAGGTTGGGTGAGCAAACGCAGACCCTTTAAAGTAATACTGCGTGGTACCCATCGCATGGGTCCCAAATCTCCAGGTTCAAGGGCATCTTCCTACATCGAAAACATGCATGAGAAAACAAAAAGATGGTACACCATGTGATGGGGAAAGGTTTCTAAAACGCACCTCATTTCTCTTCTCCTTGTGCCCGGGTTCGCCATTCCAGCCGCTTTACTAACAATCTCCCTACTTGGAGCATCAGCACCTTTAACCTCCTGTTCCGTACAGGTTGCAATTTGTCCTGAGGATGAACGGGTAGACGGGGAACCAGTGAGAGACTAGCTCTTGGTGTTGGGACAGGCACAGGTCACTCTATTTTCCCATCAGGAAGAAGAATTAACCACAGGCTCATCCTCCCCCCCGGAACCAGAACAGGGCCTGAAGCCATCCTGCGCTTTTGCGGCCAGCTCCCAAAAAAGCGAGTTGTAAAATGGAGCTTCAGGGCACTGCAATTCACAAACCTGCAGAGTTATAAATGATAACTCTCGTCCACAAATATATTGAGGGAAGGCAAAGAAGAGGATTTGAAATCAAGGCAGAAATGCAGGAAACAGATTTCAGGAGGTAGATTCGAATCGCCTTTAAAGCACATGAAAAGCGGCAAAACGTTGACAATGATGCCCTTGGCCAAAAAGGGCGTATGCGTTTTTTCCTGAATATATTCAGGAAAAAACGCATACGCCCTTTTTGGCCAACCAAGCAACCTGGAAAGGCAAATCAGGGCTACAAAGAAGACTCGCTACCCATCGGTCAAAAGGGCCATGCTGAAAAAAGTCTCAAAACCAGAAATGCAGGACAGGCCATGGAGAAATGGGAGCCTTGCTACACTGATGGGCGGGATGTAAATTGCCAACAGCCACTCTGGAGAAGTGTACGGTGTGTCCTGAAACATCTAAAAAACACAGCTTAGAGAGCATAGGGCACTTCCACTCATGGGGGTATAAATTGGGAAAATGAAAAATCAGCAAGACACAAGCACCCCAAAGTTTAGGGCTGCTCTGTTGACAAAGACCTCCACTTCATTCCACCTTCAATATCCCAGGAGGGAGAAAAATGGATAAAGAAGTTGTGGTCCTTATGTACAATGGAATATCACTCAGCCATGAAATCAATGTCATAAGGCTAATAGCAGCATGATGAGTGGATTTAGGTACGACGATTCTAAGTGAAATAAGTCACACAGAAAAGGACACTTCTCATAAGGTATCACTTATAGAGGGAATGTAAAAACCGTTACACTTGATCTGAATTACAAAACAGAACAGAGTCACACATGCAGAAATCACACTATGGCTGCTTAACGGGAAAGGTGAGGTGGGGTGATACATAAAACAAGGGTTTCAAATTAGCTCAGATACCGTTCCATAAACCCAATATGTAATAGACAAGACCTACTCCTTGCTCAGAGAACTGGACTCAACACGCCCTATTCACCGCACAAGAATATATCTGACTAGTAATAATCTTAAAACCTATGTATTGATATCTCTCTGTTAGTGTGTCAAGTGGGTGTAAAGCGGCATAAACACAGCAGTGAAAAGCAGCTAAACTCCATTACAAAAATAAGTTACTTTGAAAAACCCATGAAACAAAGACAGTGAAAGAGAGAGAAATTCTTACAAAATGCGTTCAGGGGCTGTGATGCAACCTGGATTGACCATATCTAGACCCACAGCTGGATGAGACATAAGGGTGGACACTCTTGGGGCTGAGAGGTTTGGTGAGGTTGGGTGAGCAAACGCAGACCCTTTAAAGTAATACTGCGTGGTACCCATCGCATGGGTCCCAAATCTCCAGGTTCAAGGGCATCTTCCTACATCGAAAACATGCATGAGAAAACAAAAAGATGGTACACCATGTGATGGGGAAAGGTTTCTAAAACGCACCTCATTTCTCTTCTCCTTGTGCCCGGGTTCGCCATTCCAGCCGCTTTACTAACAATCTCCCTACTTGGAGCATCAGCACCTTTAACCTCCTGTTCCGTACAGGTTGCAATTTGTCCTGAGGATGAACGGGTAGACGGGGAACCAGTGAGAGACTAGCTCTTGGTGTTGGGACAGGCACAGGTCACTCTATTTTCCCATCAGGAAGAAGAATTAACCACAGGCTCATCCTCCCCCCCGGAACCAGAACAGGGCCTGAAGCCATCCTGCGCTTTTGCGGCCAGCTCCCAAAAAAGCGAGTTGTAAAATGGAGCTTCAGGGCACTGCAATTCACAAACCTACAGAGTTATAAATGATAACTCTCGTCCACAAATATATTGAGGGAAGGCAAAGAAAAGGATTTGAAATCAAGGCAGAATTGTAGGAAACAGATTTCAGGAGGTAGATTCGAATCGCCTTTAAAGCACATGAAAAGCGGCAAAACGTTGACAATGATGCTCTTGGCCAAAAAGGGCGTATGCGTTTTTTCCTGAATATATTCAGGAAAAAACGCATACGCCCTTTTTGGCCAACCAAGCAACCTGGAAAGGCAAATCAGGGCTACAAAGAAGACTCGCTACCCATCGGTCAAAAGGGCCATGCTGAAAAAAGTCTCAAAACCAGAAATGCAGGACAGGCCATGGAGAAATGGGAGCCTTGCTACACTGATGGGTGGGATGTAAATTGCCAACAGCCACTCTGGAGAAGTGTACGGTGTGTCCTGAAACATCTAAAAAACACAGCTTAGAGAGCATAGGGCACTTCCACTCATGGGGGTATAAATTGGGAAAATGAAAAATCAGCAAGACACAAGCACCCCAAAGTTTAGGGCTGCTCTGTTGACAAGGACCTCCACTTCATTCCACCTTCAATATCCCAGGAGGGAGAAAAATGGATAAAGAAGTTGTGGTCCTTATGTACAATGGAATATCACTCAGCCATGAAATCAATGTCATAAGGCTAATAGCAGCATGATGAGTGGATTTAGGTACGACGATTCTAAGTGAAATAAGTCACACAGAAAAGGACACTTCTCATAAGGTATCACTTATAGAGGGAATGTAAAAACCGTTACACTTGAACTGAATTACAAAACAGAACAGAGTCACACATGCAGAAAACACACTATGGCTGCTTAACGGGAAAGGTAAGGTGGGGTGATACATAAAACAAGGGTTTCAAATTAGCTCAGATACCGTTCCATAAACCCAATATGTAATAGACAAGACCTACTCCTTGCTCAGAGAACTGGACTCAACACGCCCTATTCACCGCACAAGAATATATCTGACTAGTAATAATCTTAAAACCTATGTATTGATATCTCTCTGTTAGTGTGTCAAGTGGGTGTAAAGCGGCATAAACACAGCAGTGAAAAGCAGCTAAACCCCATTATAAAAATAAATTACTTTGAAAAACCCATGAAACAAAGACAGTGAAAGAGAGAGAAATTCTTACACAATGCGTTCAGGGGCTGTGATGCAACCTGGATTGACCATATCTAGACCCACAGCTGGATGAGACATAAGGGTGGACACTCTTGGGGCTGAGAGGTTTGGTGAGGTTGGGTGAGCAAACGCAGACCCTTTAAAGTAATACTGCGTGGTACCCATCGCATGGGTCCCAAATCTCCAGGTTCAAGGGCATCTTCCTACATCGAAAACATGCATGAGAAAACAAAAAGATGGTACACCATGTGATGGGGAAAGGTTTCTAAAACGCACCTCATTTCTCTTCTCCTTGTGCCCGGGTTCGCCATTCCAGCCGCTTTACTAACAATCTCCCTACTTGGAGCATCAGCACCTTTAACCTCCTGTTCCGTACAGGTTGCAATTTGTCCTGAGGATGAACGGGTAGACGGGGAACCAGTGAGAGACTAGCTCTTGGTGTTGGGACAGGCACAGGTCACTCTATTTTCCCATCAGGAAGAAGAATTAACCACAGGCTCATCCTCCCCCCCGGAACCAGAACAGGGCCTGAAGCCATCCTGCGCTTTTGCGGCCAGCTCCCAAAAAAGCGAGTTGTACAATGGAGCTTCAGGGCACTGCAATTCACAAACCTGCAGAGTTATAAATGATAACTCTCGTCCACAAATATATTGAGGGAAGGCAAAGAAGAGGACTTGAAATCAAGGCAGAAATGCAGGAAACAGATTTCAGGAGGTAGATTCGAATCGCCTTTAAAGCACATGAAAAGCGGCAAAACGTTGACAATGATGCCCTTGGCCAAAAAGGGCGTATGCGTTTTTTCCTGAATATATTCAGGAAAAAACGCATACGCCCTTTTTGGCCAACCAAGCACCCTGGAAAGGCAAATCAGGGCTACAAAGAAGACTCGCTACCCATCGGTCAAAAGGGCCATGCTGAAAAAAGTCTCAAAACCAGAAATGCAGGACAGGCCATGGAGAAATGGGAGCCTTGCTACACTGATGGGCGGGATGTAAATTGCCAACAGCCACTCTGGAGAAGTGTACGGTGTGTCCTGAAACATCTAAAAAACACAGCTTAGAGAGCATAGGGCACTTCCACTCATGGGGGTATAAATTGGGAAAATGAAAAATCAGCAAGACACAAGCACCCCAAAGTTTAGGGCTGCTCTGTTGACAAGGACCTCCACTTCATTCCACCTTCAATATCCCAGGAGGGAGAAAAATGGATAAAGAAGTTGTGGTCCTTATGTACAATGGAATATCACTCAGCCATGAAATCAATGTCATAAGGCTAATAGCAGCAAGATGAGTGGATTTAGGTACGACGATTCTAAGTGAAATAAGTCACACAGAAAAGGACACTTCTCATAAGGTATCACTTATAGAGGGAATGTAAAAACCGTTACACTTGAACTGAATTACAAAACAGAACAGAGTCACACATGCAGAAAACACACTATGGCTGCTTAACGGGAAAGGTGAGGTGGGGTGATACATAAAAAAGGGTTTCAAATTAGCTCAGATACCGTTCCATAAACCCAATATGTAATAGACAAGACCTACTCCTTGCTCAGAGAACTGGACTCAACACGCCCTATTCACCGCACAAGAATATATCTGACTAGTAATAATCTTAAAACCTATGTATTGATATCTCTCTGTTAGTGTGTCAAGTGGGTGTAAAGCGGCATAAACACAGCAGTGAAAAGCAGCTAAACCCCATTATAAAAATAAATTACTTTGAAAAACCCATGAAACAAAGACAGTGAAAGAGAGAGAAATTCTTACACAATGCGTTCAGGGGCTGTGATGCAACCTGGATTGACCATATCTAGACCCACAGCTGGATGAGACATAAGGGTGGACACTCTTGGGGCTGAGAGGTTTGGTGAGGTTGGGTGAGCAAACGCAGACCCTTTAAAGTAATACTGCGTGGTACCCATCGCATGGGTCCCAAATCTCCAGGTTCAAGGGCATCTTCCTACATCGAAAACATGCATGAGAAAACAAAAAGATGGTACACCATGTGATGGGGAAAGGTTTCTAAAACGCACCTCATTTCTCTTCTCCTTGTGCCCGGGTTCGCCATTCCAGCCGCTTTACTAACAATCTCCCTACTTGGAGCATCAGCACCTTTAACCTCCTGTTCCGTACAGGTTGCAATTTGTCCTGAGGATGAACGGGTAGACGGGGAACCAGTGAGAGACTAGCTCTTGGTGTTGGGACAGGCACAGGTCACTCTATTTTCCCATCAGGAAGAAGAATTAACCACAGGCTCATCCTCCCCCCCGGAACCAGAACAGGGCCTGAAGCCATCCTGCGCTTTTGCGGCCAGCTCCCAAAAAAGCGAGTTGTACAATGGAGCTTCAGGGCACTGCAATTCACAAACCTGCAGAGTTATAAATGATAACTCTCGTCCACAAATATATTGAGGGAAGGCAAAGAAGAGGATTTGAAATCAAGGCAGAAATGCAGGAAACAGATTTCAGGAGGTAGATTCGAATCGCCTTTAAAGCACATGAAAAGCGGCAAAACGTTGACAATGATGCCCTTGGCCAAAAAGGGCGTATGCGTTTTTTCCTGAATATATTCAGGAAAAAACGCATACGCCCTTTTTGGCCAACCAAGCAACCTGGAAAGGCAAATCAGGGCTACAAAGAAGACTCGCTACCCATCGGTCAAAAGGGCCATGCTGAAAAAAGTCTCAAAACCAGAAATGCAGGACAGGCCATGGAGAAATGGGAGCCTTGCTACACTGATGGGCGGGATGTAAATTGCCAACAGCCACTCTGGAGAAGTGTACGGTGTGTCCTGAAACATCTAAAAAACACAGCTTAGAGAGCATAGGGCACTTCCACTCATGGGGGTATAAATTGGGAAAATGAAAAATCAGCAAGACACAAGCACCCCAAAGTTTAGGGCTGCTCTGTTGACAAAGACCTCCACTTCATTCCACCTTCAATATCCCAGGAGGGAGAAAAATGGATAAAGAAGTTGTGGTCCTTATGTACAATGGAATATCACTCAGCCATGAAATCAATGTCATAAGGCTAATAGCAGCATGATGAGTGGATTTAGGTACGACGATTCTAAGTGAAATAAGTCACACAGAAAAGGACACTTCTCATAAGGTATCACTTATAGAGGGAATGTAAAAACCGTTACACTTGATCTGAATTACAAAACAGAACAGAGTCACACATGCAGAAATCACACTATGGCTGCTTAACGGGAAAGGTGAGGTGGGGTGATACATAAAACAAGGGTTTCAAATTAGCTCAGATACCGTTCCATAAACCCAATATGTAATAGACAAGACCTACTCCTTGCTCAGAGAACTGGACTCAACACGCCCTATTCACCGCACAAGAATATATCTGACTAGTAATAATCTTAAAACCTATGTATTGATATCTCTCTGTTAGTGTGTCAAGTGGGTGTAAAGCGGCATAAACACAGCAGTGAAAAGCAGCTAAACTCCATTACAAAAATAAGTTACTTTGAAAAACCCATGAAACAAAGACAGTGAAAGAGAGAGAAATTCTTACACAATGCGTTCAGGGGCTGTGATGCAACCTGGATTGACCATATCTAGACCCACAGCTGGATGAGACATAAGGGTGGACACTCTTGGGGCTGAGAGGTTTGGTGAGGTTGGGTGAGCAAACGCAGACCCTTTAAAGTAATACTGCGTGGTACCCATCGCATGGGTCCCAAATCTCCAGGTTCAAGGGCATCTTCCTACATCGAAAACATGCATGAGAAAACAAAAAGATGGTACACCATGTGATGGGGAAAGGTTTCTAAAACGCACCTCATTTCTCTTCTCCTTGTGCCCGGGTTCGCCATTCCAGCCGCTTTACTAACAATCTCCCTACTTGGAGCATCAGCACCTTTAACCTCCTGTTCCGTACAGGTTGCAATTTGTCCTGAGGATGAACGGGTAGACGGGGAACCAGTGAGAGACTAGCTCTTGGTGTTGGGACAGGCACAGGTCACTCTATTTTCCCATCAGGAAGAAGAATTAACCACAGGCTCATCCTCCCCCCCGGAACCAGAACAGGGCCTGAAGCCATCCTGCGCTTTTGCGGCCAGCTCCCAAAAAAGCGAGTTGTAAAATGGAGCTTCAGGGCACTGCAATTCACAAACCTACAGAGTTATAAATGATAACTCTCGTCCACAAATATATTGAGGGAAGGCAAAGAAAAGGATTTGAAATCAAGGCAGAATTGTAGGAAACAGATTTCAGGAGGTAGATTCGAATCGCCTTTAAAGCACATGAAAAGCGGCAAAACGTTGACAATGATGCTCTTGGCCAAAAAGGGCGTATGCGTTTTTTCCTGAATATATTCAGGAAAAAACGCATACGCCCTTTTTGGCCAACCAAGCAACCTGGAAAGGCAAATCAGGGCTACAAAGAAGACTCGCTACCCATCGGTCAAAAGGGCCATGCTGAAAAAAGTCTCAAAACCAGAAATGCAGGACAGGCCATGGAGAAATGGGAGCCTTGCTACACTGATGGGTGGGATGTAAATTGCCAACAGCCACTCTGGAGAAGTGTACGGTGTGTCCTGAAACATCTAAAAAACACAGCTTAGAGAGCATAGGGCACTTCCACTCATGGGGGTATAAATTGGGAAAATGAAAAATCAGCAAGACACAAGCACCCCAAAGTTTAGGGCTGCTCTGTTGACAAGGACCTCCACTTCATTCCACCTTCAATATCCCAGGAGGGAGAAAAATGGATAAAGAAGTTGTGGTCCTTATGTACAATGGAATATCACTCAGCCATGAAATCAATGTCATAAGGCTAATAGCAGCATGATGAGTGGATTTAGGTACGACGATTCTAAGTGAAATAAGTCACACAGAAAAGGACACTTCTCATAAGGTATCACTTATAGAGGGAATGTAAAAACCGTTACACTTGAACTGAATTACAAAACAGAACAGAGTCACACATGCAGAAAACACACTATGGCTGCTTAACGGGAAAGGTAAGGTGGGGTGATACATAAAACAAGGGTTTCAAATTAGCTCAGATACCGTTCCATAAACCCAATATGTAATAGACAAGACCTACTCCTTGCTCAGAGAACTGGACTCAACACGCCCTATTCACCGCACAAGAATATATCTGACTAGTAATAATCTTAAAACCTATGTATTGATATCTCTCTGTTAGTGTGTCAAGTGGGTGTAAAGCGGCATAAACACAGCAGTGAAAAGCAGCTAAACCCCATTATAAAAATAAATTACTTTGAAAAACCCATGAAACAAAGACAGTGAAAGAGAGAGAAATTCTTACACAATGCGTTCAGGGGCTGTGATGCAACCTGGATTGACCATATCTAGACCCACAGCTGGATGAGACATAAGGGTGGACACTCTTGGGGCTGAGAGGTTTGGTGAGGTTGGGTGAGCAAACGCAGACCCTTTAAATTAATACTGCGTGGTACCCATCGCATGGGTCCCAAATCTCCAGGTTCAAGGGCATCTTCCTACATCGAAAACATGCATGAGAAAACAAAAAGATGGTACACCATGTGATGGGGAAAGGTTTCTAAAACGCACCTCATTTCTCTTCTCCTTGTGCCCGGGTTCGCCATTCCAGCCGCTTTACTAACAATCTCCCTACTTGGAGCATCAGCACCTTTAACCTCCTGTTCCGTACAGGTTGCAATTTGTCCTGAGGATGAACAGGTAGACGGGGAACCAGTGAGAGACTAGCTCTTGGTGTTGGGACAGGCACAGGTCACTCTATTTTCCCATCAGGAAGAAGAATTAACCACAGGCTCATCCTCCCCCCCGGAACCAGAACAGGGCCTGAAGCCATCCTGCGCTTTTGCGGCCAGCTCCCAAAAAAGCGAGTTGTACAATGGAGCTTCAGGGCACTGCAATTCACAAACCTGCAGAGTTATAAATGATAACTCTCGTCCACAAATATATTGAGGGAAGGCAAAGAAGAGGATTTGAAATCAAGGCAGAAATGCAGGAAACAGATTTCAGGAGGTAGATTCGAATCGCCTTTAAAGCACATGAAAAGCGGCAAAACGTTGACAATGATGCCCTTGGCCAAAAAGGGCGTATGCGTTTTTTCCTGAATATATTGAGGAAAAAACGCATACGCCCTTTTTGGCCAACCAAGCAACCTGGAAAGGCAAATCAGGGCTACAAAGAAGACTCGCTACCCATCGGTCAAAAGGGCCATGCTGAAAAAAGTCTCAAAACCAGAAATGCAGGACAGGCCATGGAGAAATGGGAGCCTTGCTACACTGATGGGCGGGATGTAAATTGCCAACAGCCACTCTGGAGAAGTGTACGGTGTGTCCTGAAACATCTAAAAAACACAGCTTAGAGAGCATAGGGCACTTCCACTCATGGGGGTATAAATTGGGAAAATGAAAATTCAGCAAGACACAAGCACCCCAAAGTTTAGGGCTGCTCTGTTGACAAGGACCTCCACTTCATTCCACCTTCAATATCCCAGGAGGGAGAAAAATGGATAAAGAAGTTGTGGTCCTTATGTACAATGGAATATCACTCAGCCATGAAATCAATGTCATAAGGCTAATAGCAGCAAGATGAGTGGATTTAGGTACGACGATTCTAAGTGAAATAAGTCACACAGAAAAGGACACTTCTCATAAGGTATCACTTATAGAGGGAATGTAAAAACCGTTACACTTGAACTGAATTACAAAACAGAACAGAGTCACACATGCAGAAAACACACTATGGCTGCTTAACGGGAAAGGTGAGGTGGGGTGATACATAAAAAAGGGTTTCAAATTAGCTCAGATACCGTTCCATAAACCCAATATGTAATAGACAAGACCTACTCCTTGCTCAGAGAACTGGACTCAACACGCCCTATTCACCGCACAAGAATATATCTGACTAGTAATAATCTTAAAACCTATGTATTGATATCTCTCTGTTAGTGTGTCAAGTGGGTGTAAAGCGGCATAAACACAGCAGTGAAAAGCAGCTAAACCCCATTATAAAAATAAATTACTTTGAAAAACCCATGAAACAAAGACAGTGAAAGAGAGAGAAATTCTTACACAATGCGTTCAGGGGCTGTGATGCAACCTGGATTGACCATATCTAGACCCACAGCTGGATGAGACATAAGGGTGGACACTCTTGGGGCTGAGAAGTTTGGTGAGGTTGGGTGAGCAAACGCAGACCCTTTAAAGTAATACTGCGTGGTACCCATCGCATGGGTCCCAAATCTCCAGGTTCAAGGGCATCTTCCTACATCGAAAACATGCATGAGAAAACAAAAAGATGGTACACCATGTGATGGGGAAAGGTTTCTAAAACGCACCTCATTTCTCTTCTCCTTGTGCCCGGGTTCGCCATTCCAGCCGCTTTACTAACAATCTCCCTACTTGGAGCATCAGCACCTTTAACCTCCTGTTCCGTACAGGTTGCAATTTGTCCTGAGGATGAACGGGTAGACGGGGAACCAGTGAGAGACTAGCTCTTGGTGTTGGGACAGGCAAAGGTCACTCTATTTTCCCATCAGGAAGAAGAATTAACCACAGGCTCATCCTCCCCCCCGGAACCAGAACAGGGCCTGAAGCCATCCTGTGCTTTTGCGGCCAGCTCCCAAAAAAGCGAGTTGTAAAATGGAGCTTCAGGGCACTGCAATTCACAAACCTGCAGAGTTATAAATGATAACTCTCGGTCACAAATATATTGAGGGAAGGCAAAGAAGAGGATTTGAAATCAAGGCAGAATTGTAGGAAACAGATTTCAGGAGGTAGATTCGAATCGCCTTTAAAGCACATGAAAAGCGGCAAAACGTTGACAATGATGCCCTTGGCCAAAAAGGGCGTATGCCTTTTTTCCTGAATATATTCAGGAAAAAACGCATACGCCCTTTTTGGCCAACCAAGCAACCTGGAAAGGCAAATCAGCGCGACAAAGCAGACTCGCTACCCATCGGTCAAAAGGGCCATGCTGAAAAAAGTCTCAAAACCAGAAATGCAGGACAGGCCATGGAGAAATGGGAGCCTTGCTACACTGATGGGCGGGATGTAAATTGCCAACAGCCACTCTGGAGAAGTGTACGGTGTGTCCTGAAACATCTAAAAAACACAGCTTAGAGAGCATAGGGCACTTCCACTCATGGGGGTATAAATTGGGAAAATGAAAATTCAGCAAGACACAAGCACCCCAAAGTTTAGGGCTGCTCTGTTGACAAGGACCTCCACTTCATTCCACCTTCAATATCCCAGGAAAGAGAAAAATGGATAAAGAAGTTGTGGTCCTTATGTACAATGGAATATCACTCAGCCATGAAATCAATGTCATAAGGCTAGTAGCAGCATGATGAGTGGATTTAGGTACGACGATTCTAAGTGAAATAAGTCACACAGAAAAGGACACTTCTCATAAGGTATCACTTATAGAGGGAATGTAAAAACCGTTACACTTGAACTGAATTACAAACAGAACAGAGTCACACATGCAGAAAACACACTATGGCTGCTTAACGGGAAAGGTGAGGTGGGGTGATACATAAAACAAGGGTTTCAAATTAGCTCAGATACCGTTCCATAAACCCAATATGTAATAGACAAGACCTACTCCTTGCTCAGAGAACTGGACTCAACACGCCCTATTCACCGCACAAGAATATATCTGACTAGTAATAATCTTAAAACCTATGTATTGATATCTCTCTGTTAGTGTGTCAAGTGGGTGAAAAGCGGCATAAACACAGCAGTGAAAAGCAGCTAAACCCCATTATAAAAATAAATTACTTTTACAAACCCATGAAACAAAGACAGTGAAAGAGAGAGAAATTCTTACACAATGCGTTCAGGGGCTGTGATGCAACCTGGATTGACCATTTCTAGACCCACAGCTGGATGAGACATAAGGGTGGACACTCTTGGGGCTGAGAGGTTTGGTGAGGTTGGGTGAGCAAATGCAGACCCTTTAAAGTAATACTGCGTGGTACCCATCGCATGGGTCCCAAATCTCCAGGTTCAAGGGCATCTTCCTACATCGAAAACATGCATGAGAAACCCAGAAGATGGTACACCGTGTGATGTGGAAAGGTTTCTAAAACGCACCTCATTTCTCTTCTCCTTGTGCCCGGGTTCGCCATTCCAGCCGCTTTACTAACAATCTCCCTACTTGGAGCATCAGCACCTTTAACCTCCTGTTCCGTACAGGTTGCAATTTGTCCTGAGGATGAACGGGTAGACGGGGAACCAGTGAGAGACTAGCTCTTGGTGTTGGGACAGGCACAGGTCACTCTATTTTCCCATCAGGAAGAAGAATTAACCACAGGCTCATCCTCCCCCCCGGAACCAGAACAGGGCCTGAAGCCATCCTGCGCTTTTGCGGCCAGCTCCCAAAAAAGCGAGTTGTAAAATGGAGCTTCAGGGCACTGCAATTCCCAAACCTGCAGAGTTATAAATGATAACTCTCGTCCACAAATATATTGAGGGAAGGCAAAGAAGAGGATTTGAAATCAAGGCAGAAATGCAGGAAACAGATTTCAGGAGGTAGATTCGAATCGCCTTTAAAGCACATGAAAAGCGGCAAAACGTTGACAATGATGCCCTTGGCCAAAAAGGGCGTATGCGTTTTTTCCTGAATATATTCAGGAAAAAACGCATACGCCCTTTTTGGCCAACCAAGCAACCTGGAAAGGCAAATCAGGGCTACAAAGAAGACTCGCTACCCATCGGTCAAAAGGGCCATGCTGAAAAAAGTCTCAAAACCAGAAATGCAGGACAGGCCATGGAGAAATGGGAGCCTTGCTACACTGATGGGCGGGATGTAAATTGCCAACAGCCACTCTGGAGAAGTGTACGGTGTGTCCTGAAACATCTAAAAAACACAGCTTAGAGAGCATAGGGCACTTCCACTCATGGGGGTATAAATTGGGAAAATGAAAAATCAGCAAGACACAAGCACCCCAAAGTTTAGGGCTGCTCTGTTGACAAGGACCTCCACTTCATTCCACCTTCAATATCCCAGGAGGGAGAAAAATGGATAAAGAACTTGTGGTCCTTATGTACAATGGAATATCACTCAGCCATGAAATCAATGTCATAAGGCTAATAGCAGCATGATGAGTGGATTTAGGTACGACGATTCTAAGTGAAATAAGTCACACAGAAAAGGACACTTCTCATAAGGTATCACTTATAGAGGGAATGTCAAAACCGTTACACTTGAACTGAATTACAAAACAGAACAGAGTCACACATGCAAAAAACACAGTATGGCTGCTTAACGGGAAAGGTGAGGTGGGGTGATACATAAAACAAGGGTTTCAAATTAGCTCAGATACCGTTCCATAAACCCAATATGTAATAGACAAGACGTACTCCTTGCTCAGAGAACTGGACTCAACACGCCCTATTCACCGCACAAGAATATATCTGACTAGTAATAATCTTAAAACCTATGTATTGATATCTCTCTGTTAGTGTGTCAAGTGGGTGTAAAGCGGCATAAACACAGCAGTGAAAAGCAGCTAAACCCCATTATAAAAATAAATTACTTTGAAAAACCCATGAAACAAAGACAGTGAAAGAGAGAGAAATTCTTACACAATGCGTTCAGGGGCTGTGATGCAACCTGGATTGACCATTTCTAGACCCACAGCTGGATGAGACATAAGGGTGGACACTCTTGGGGCTGAGAGGTTTGGTGAGGTTGGGTGAGCAAACGCAGACCCTTTAAAGTAATACTGCGTGGTACCCATCGCATGGGTCCCAAATCTCCAGGTTCAAGGGCATCTTCCTACATCGAAAACATGCATGAGAAAACAAAAAAGATGGTACACCATGTGATGGGGAAAGGTTTCTAAAAAGCACCTCATTTCTCTTCTCCTTGTGCCCGGGGTCGCCATTCCAGCCGCTTTACTAACAATCTCCCTACTTGGAGCATCAGCACCTTTAACCTCCTGTTCCGTACAGGTTGCAATTTGTCCTGAGGATGAACGGGTAGACGGGGAACCAGTGAGAGACTAGCTCTTGGTGTTGGGACAGGCACAGGTCACTCTATTTTCCCATCAGGAAGAAGAATTAACCACAGGCTCATCCTCCCCCCCGGAACCAGAATAGGGCCTGAAGCCATCCTGCGCTTTTGCGGCCAGCTCCCAAAAAAGCGAGTTGTAAAATGGAGCTTCAGGGCACTGCAATTCACAAACCTGCAGAGTTATAAATGATAACTCTCGTCCACAAATATATTGAGGGAAGGCAAAGAAGAGGATTTGAAATCAAGGCAGAATTGTAGGAAACAGATTTCAGGAGGTAGATTCGAATCGCCTTTAAAGCACATGAAAAGCGGCAAAACGTTGACAATGATGCCCTTGGCCAAAAAGGGCGTATGCGTTTTTTCCTGAATATATTCAGGAAAAAACGCATACGCCCTTTTTGGCCAACCAAGCAACCTGAAAAGGCAAATCAGCGCTACAAAGCAGCCTCGCTACCCATCGGTCAAAAGGGCCATGCTGAAAAAAGTCTCAAAACCAGAAATGCAGGACAGGCCATGGAGAAATGGGAGCCTTGCTACACTGATGGGCGGGATGTAAATTGCCAACAGCCACTCTGGAGAAGTGTACGGTGTGTCCTGAAACATCTAAAAAACACAGCTTAGAGAGCATAGGGCACTTCCACTCATGGGGGTATAAAGTGGGAAAATGAAAAATCAGCAAGACACAAGCACCCCAAAGTTTAGGGCTGCTCTGTTGACAAGGACCTCCACTTCATTCCACCTTCAATATCCCAGGAGGGAGAAAAATGGATAAAGAAGTTGTGGTCCTTATGTACAATGGAATATCACTCAGCCATGAAATCAATGTCATAAGGCTAATAGCAGCATGATGAGTGGATTTAGGTACGACGATTCTAAGTGAAATAAGTCACACAGAAAAGGACACTTCTCATAAGGTATCACTTATAGAGGGAATGTCAAAACCGTTACACTTGAACTGAATTACAAAACAGAACAGAGTCACACATGCAGAAAACACACTATGGCTGCTTAACGGGAAAGGTAAGGTGGGGTGATACATAAAACAAGGGTTTCAAATTAGCTCAGATACCGTTCCATAAACCCAATATGTAATAGACAAGACCTACTCCTTGCTCAGAGAACTGGACTCAACACGCCCTATTCACCGCACAAGAATATATCTGACTAGTAATAATCTTAAAACCTATGTATTGATATCTCTCTGTTAGTGTGTCAAGTGGGTGTAAAGCGGCATAAACACAGCAGTGAAAAGCAGCTAAACCCCATTATAAAAATAAATTACTTTGAAAAACCCATGAAACAAAGACAGTGAAAGAGAGAGAAATTCTTACACAATGCGTTCAGGGGCTGTGATGCAACCTGGATTGACCATATCTAGACCCACAGCTGGATGAGACATAAGGGTGGACACTCTTGGGGCTGAGAGGTTTGGTGAGGTTGGGTGAGCAAACGCAGACCCTTTAAAGTAATACTGCGTGGTACCCATCGCATGGGTCCCAAATCTCCAGGTTCAAGGGCATCTTCCTACATCGAAAACATGCATGAGAAAACAAAAAGATGGTACACCATGTGATGGGGAAAGGTTTCTAAAACGCACCTCATTTCTCTTCTCCTTGTGCCCGGGTTCGCCATTCCAGCCGCTTTACTAACAATCTCCCTACTTGGAGCATCAGCACCTTTAACCTCCTGTTCCGTACAGGTTGCAATTTGTCCTGAGGATGAACAGGTAGACGGGGAACCAGTGAGAGACTAGCTCTTGGTGTTGGGACAGGCACAGGTCACTCTATTTTCCCATCAGGAAGAAGAATTAACCACAGGCTCATCCTCCCCCCCGGAACCAGAACAGGGCCTGAAGCCATCCTGCGCTTTTGCGGCCAGCTCCCAAAAAAGCGAGTTGTACAATGGAGCTTCAGGGCACTGCAATTCACAAACCTGCAGAGTTATAAATGATAACTCTCGTCCACAAATATATTGAGGGAAGGCAAAGAAGAGGATTTGAAATCAAGGCAGAAATGCAGGAAACAGATTTCAGGAGGTAGATTCGAATCGCCTTTAAAGCACATGAAAAGCGGCAAAACGTTGACAATGATGCCCTTGGCCAAAAAGGGCGTATGCGTTTTTTCCTGAATATATTCAGGAAAAAACGCATACGCCCTTTTTGGCCAACCAAGCAACCTGGAAAGGCAAATCAGGGCTACAAAGAAGACTCGCTACCCATCGGTCAAAAGGGCCATGCTGAAAAAAGTCTCAAAACCAGAAATGCAGGACAGGCCATGGAGAAATGGGAGCCTTGCTACACTGATGGGCGGGATGTAAATTGCCAACAGCCACTCTGGAGAAGTGTACGGTGTGTCCTGAAACATCTAAAAAACACAGCTTAGAGAGCATAGGGCACTTCCACTCATGGGGGTATAAATTGGGAAAATGAAAAATCAGCAAGACACAAGCACCCCAAAGTTTAGGGCTGCTCTGTTGACAAGGACCTCCACTTCATTCCACCTTCAATATCCCAGGAGGGAGAAAAATGGATAAAGAAGTTGTGGTCCTTATGTACAATGGAATATCACTCAGCCATGAAATCAATGTCATAAGGCTAATAGCAGCAAGATGAGTGGATTTAGGTACGACGATTCTAAGTGAAATAAGTCACACAGAAAAGGACACTTCTCATAAGGTATCACTTATAGAGGGAATGTAAAAACCGTTACACTTGAACTGAATTACAAAACAGAACAGAGTCACACATGCAGAAAACACACTATGGCTGCTTAACGGGAAAGGTGAGGTGGGGTGATACATAAAAAAGGGTTTCAAATTAGCTCAGATACCGTTCCATAAACCCAATATGTAATAGACAAGACCTACTCCTTGCTCAGAGAACTGGACTCAACACGCCCTATTCACCGCACAAGAATATATCTGACTAGTAATAATCTTAAAACCTATGTATTGATATCTCTCTGTTAGTGTGTCAAGTGGGTGTAAAGCGGCATAAACACAGCAGTGAAAAGCAGCTAAACCACATTATAAAAATAAATTACTTTGAAAAACCCATGAAACAAAGACAGTGAAAGAGAGAGAAATTCTTACACAATGCGTTCAGGGGCTGTGATGCAACCTGGATTGACCATATCTAGACCCACAGCTGGATGAGACATAAGGGTGGACACTCTTGGGGCTGAGAAGTTTGGTGAGGTTGGGTGAGCAAACGCAGACCCTTTAAAGTAATACTGCGTGGTACCCATCGCATGGGTCCCAAATCTCCAGGTTCAAGGGCATCTTCCTACATCGAAAACATGCATGAGAAAACAAAAAGATGGTACACCATGTGATGGGGAAAGGTTTCTAAAACGCACCTCATTTCTCTTCTCCTTGTGCCCGGGTTCGCCATTCCAGCCGCTTTACTAACAATCTCCCTACTTGGAGCATCAGCACCTTTAACCTCCTGTTCCGTACAGGTTGCAATTTGTCCTGAGGATGAACGGGTAGACGGGGAACCAGTGAGAGACTAGCTCTTGGTGTTGGGACAGGCACAGGTCACTCTATTTTCCCATCAGGAAGAAGAATTAACCACAGGCTCATCCTCCCCCCCGGAACCAGAACAGGGCCTGAAGCCATCCTGTGCTTTTGCGGCCAGCTCCCAAAAAAGCGAGTTGTAAAATGGAGCTTCAGGGCACTGCAATTCACAAACCTACAGAGTTATAAATGATAACTCTCGGTCACAAATATATTGAGGGAAGGCAAAGAAGAGGATTTGAAATCAAGGCAGAATTGTAGGAAACAGATTTCAGGAGGTAGATTCGAATCGCCTTTAAAGCACATGAAAAGCGGCAAAACGTTGACAATGATGCCCTTGGCCAAAAAGGGCGTATGCGTTTTTTCCTGAATATATTCAGGAAAAAACGCATACGCCCTTTTTGGCCAACCAAGCAACCTGAAAAGGCAAATCAGTGCAACAAAGCAGACTCGCTACCCATCGGTCAAAAGGGCCATGCTGAAAAAAGTCTCAAAACCAGAAATGCAGGACAGGCCATGGAGAAATGGGAGCCTTGCTACACTGATGGGCGGGATGTAAATTGCCAACAGCCACTCTGGAGAAGTGTACGGTGTGTCCTGAAACATCTAAAAAACACAGCTTAGAGAGCATAGGGCACTTCCACTCATGGGGGTATAAATTGGGAAAATGAAAAATCAGCAAGACACAAGCACCCCAAAGTTTAGGGCTGCTCTGTTGACAAGGACCTCCACTTCATTCCACCTTCAATATCCCAGGAAAGAGAAAAATGGATAAAGAAGTTGTGGTCCTTATGTACAATGGAATATCACTCAGCCAGGAAATCAATGTCATAAGGCTAGTAGCAGCATGATGAGTGGATTTAGGTACGACGATTCTAAGTGAAATAAGTCACACAGAAAAGGACACTTCTCATAAGGTATCACTTATAGAGGGAATGTAAAAACAGTTACACTTGAACTGAATTACAAAACAGAACAGAGTCACACAGGCAGAAAACACACTATGGCTGCTTAACGGGAAAGGTGAGGTGGGGTGATACATAAAACAAGGGTTTCAAATTAGCTCAGATACCGTTCCATAAACCCAATATGTAATAGACAAGACCTACTCCTTGCTCAGAGAACTGGACTCAACACGCCCTATTCACTGCACAAGAATATATCTCACTAGTAATAATCTTAAAACCTATGTATTGATATCTCTCTGTTAGTGTGTCAAGTGGGTGAAAAGCGGCATAAACACAGCAGTGAAAAGCAGCTAAACCCCATTATAAAAATAAATTACTTTTACAAACCCATGAAACAAAGACAGTGAAAGAGAGAGAAATTCTTACACAATGCGTTCAGGGGCTGTGATGCAACCTGGATTGACCATATCTAGACCCACAGCTGGAGGAGACATAAGGGTGGACACTCTTGGGGCTGAGAGGTTTGGTGAGGTTGGGTGAGCAAACGCAGACCCTTTAAAGTAATACTGCGTGGTACCCATCGCATGGGTCCCAAATCTCCAGGTTCAAGGGCATCTTCCTACATCGAAAACATGCATGAGAAACCCAGAAGATGGTACACCGTGTGATGTGGAAAGGTTTCTAAAACGCACCTCATTTCTCTTCTCCTTGTGCCCGGGTTCGCCATTCCAGCCGCTTTACTAACAATCTCCCTACTTGGAGCATCAGCACCTTTAACCTCCTGTTCCGTACAGGTTGCAATTTGTCCTGAGGATGAACGGGTAGACGGGGAACCAGTGAGAGACTAGCTCTTGGTGTTGGGACAGGCAAAGGTCACTCTATTTTCCCATCAGGAAGAAGAATTAACCACAGGCTCATCCTCCCCCCCGGAACCAGAACAGGGCCTGAAGCCATCCTGTGCTTTTGCGGCCAGCTCCCAAAAAAGCGAGTTGTAAAATGGAGCTTCAGGGCACTGCAATTCACAAACCTGCAGAGTTATAAATGATAACTCTCGGTCACAAATATATTGAGGGAAGGCAAAGAAGAGGATTTGAAATCAAGGCAGAATTGTAGGAAACAGATTTCAGGAGGTAGATTCGAATCGCCTTTAAAGCACATGAAAAGCGGCAAAACGTTGACAATGATGCCCTTGGCCAAAAAGGGCGTATGCCTTTTTTCCTGAATATATTCAGGAAAAAACGCATACGCCCTTTTTGGCCAACCAAGCAACCTGGAAAGGCAAATCAGCGCGACAAAGCAGACTCGCTACCCATCGGTCAAAAGGGCCATGCTGAAAAAAGTCTCAAAACCAGAAATGCAGGACAGGCCATGGAGAAATGGGAGCCTTGCTACACTGATGGGCGGGATGTAAATTGCCAACAGCCACTCTGGAGAAGTGTACGGTGTGTCCTGAAACATCTAAAAAACACAGCTTAGAGAGCATAGGGCACTTCCACTCATGGGGGTATAAATTGGGAAAATGAAAAATCAGCAAGACACAAGCACCCCAAAGTTTAGGGCTGCTCTGTTGACAAGGACCTCCACTTCATTCCACCTTCAATATCCCAGGAGGGAGAAAAATGGATAAAGAAGTTGTGGTCCTTATGTACAATGGAATATCACTCAGCCATGAAATCAATGTCATAAGGCTAATAGCAGCATGATGAGTGGATTTAGGTACGACGATTCTAAGTGAAATAAGTCACACAGAAAAGGACACTTCTCATAAGGTATCACTTATAGAGGGAATGTAAAAACCGTTACACTTGAACTGAATTACAAAACAGTACAGAGTCACACATGCAGAAAACACACTATGGCTGCTTAACGGGAAAGGTAAGGTGGGGTGATACATAAAACAAGGGTTTCAAATTAGCTCAGATACCGTTCCATAAACCCAATATGTAATAGACAAGACCTACTCCTTGCTCAGAGAACTGGACTCAACACGCCCTATTCACCGCACAAGAATATATCTGACTAGTAATAATCTTAAAACCTATGTATTGATATCTCTCTGTTAGTGTGTCAAGTGGGTGTAAAGCGGCATAAACACAGCAGTGAAAAGCAGCTAAACCCCATTATAAAAATAAATTACTTTGAAAAACCCATGAAACAAAGACAGTGAAAGAGAGAGAAATTCTTACACAATGCGTTCAGGGGCTGTGATGCAACCTGGATTGACCATATCTAGACCCACAGCTGGATGAGACATAAGGGTGGACACTCTTGGGGCTGAGAGGTTTGGTGAGGTTGGGTGAGCAAACGCAGACCCTTTAAAGTAATACTGCGTGGTACCCATCGCATGGGTCCCAAATCTCCAGGTTCAAGGGCATCTTCCTACATCGAAAACATGCATGAGAAAACAAAAAGATGGTACACCATGTGATGGGGAAAGGTTTCTAAAACGCACCTCATTTCTCTTCTCCTTGTGCCCGGGTTCGCCATTCCAGCCGCTTTACTAACAATCTCCCTACTTGGAGCATCAGCACCTTTAACCTCCTGTTCCGTACAGGTTGCAATTTGTCCTGAGGATGAACAGGTAGACGGGGAACCAGTGAGAGACTAGCTCTTGGTGTTGGGACAGGCACAGGTCACTCTATTTTCCCATCAGGAAGAAGAATTAACCACAGGCTCATCCTCCCCCCCGGAACCAGAACAGGGCCTGAAGCCATCCTGCGCTTTTGCGGCCAGCTCCCAAAAAAGCGAGTTGTACAATGGAGCTTCAGGGCACTGCAATTCACAAACCTGCAGAGTTATAAATGATAACTCTCGTCCACAAATATATTGAGGGAAGGCAAAGAAGAGGATTTGAAATCAAGGCAGAAATGCAGGAAACAGATTTCAGGAGGTAGATTCGAATCGCCTTTAAAGCACATGAAAAGCGGCAAAACGTTGACAATGATGCCCTTGGCCAAAAAGGGCGTATGCGTTTTTTCCTGAATATATTCAGGAAAAAACGCATACGCCCTTTTTGGCCAACCAAGCAACCTGGAAAGGCAAATCAGGGCTACAAAGAAGACTCGCTACCCATCGGTCAAAAGGGCCATGCTGAAAAAAGTCTCAAAACCAGAAATGCAGGACAGGCCATGGAGAAATGGGAGCCTTGCTACACTGATGGGCGGGATGTAAATTGCCAACAGCCACTCTGGAGAAGTGTACGGTGTGTCCTGAAACATCTAAAAAACACAGCTTAGAGAGCATAGGGCACTTCCACTCATGGGGGTATAAATTGGGAAAATGAAAAATCAGCAAGACACAAGCACCCCAAAGTTTAGGGCTGCTCTGTTGACAAGGACCTCCACTTCATTCCACCTTCAATATCCCAGGAGGGAGAAAAATGGATAAAGAAGTTGTGGTCCTTATGTACAATGGAATATCACTCAGCCATGAAATCAATGTCATAAGGCTAATAGCAGCAAGATGAGTGGATTTAGGTACGACGATTCTAAGTGAAATAAGTCACACAGAAAAGGACACTTCTCATAAGGTATCACTTATAGAGGGAATGTAAAAACCGTTACACTTGAACTGAATTACAAAACAGAACAGAGTCACACATGCAGAAAACACACTATGGCTGCTTAACGGGAAAGGTGAGGTGGGGTGATACATAAAAAAGGGTTTCAAATTAGCTCAGATACCGTTCCATAAACCCAATATGTAATAGACAAGACCTACTCCTTGCTCAGAGAACTGGACTCAACACGCCCTATTCACCGCACAAGAATATATCTGACTAGTAATAATCTTAAAACCTATGTATTGATATCTCTCTGTTAGTGTGTCAAGTGGGTGTAAAGCGGCATAAACACAGCAGTGAAAAGCAGCTAAACCACATTATAAAAATAAATTACTTTGAAAAACCCATGAAACAAAGACAGTGAAAGAGAGAGAAATTCTTACACAATGCGTTCAGGGGCTGTGATGCAACCTGGATTGACCATATCTAGACCCACAGCTGGATGAGACATAAGGGTGGACACTCTTGGGGCTGAGAAGTTTGGTGAGGTTGGGTGAGCAAACGCAGACCCTTTAAAGTAATACTGCGTGGTACCCATCGCATGGGTCCCAAATCTCCAGGTTCAAGGGCATCTTCCTACATCGAAAACATGCATGAGAAAACAAAAAGATGGTACACCATGTGATGGGGAAAGGTTTCTAAAACGCACCTCATTTCTCTTCTCCTTGTGCCCGGGTTCGCCATTCCAGCCGCTTTACTAACAATCTCCCTACTTGGAGCATCAGCACCTTTAACCTCCTGTTCCGTACAGGTTGCAATTTGTCCTGAGGATGAACGGGTAGACGGGGAACCAGTGAGAGACTAGCTCTTGGTGTTGGGACAGGCACAGGTCACTCTATTTTCCCATCAGGAAGAAGAATTAACCACAGGCTCATCCTCCCCCCCGGAACCAGAACAGGGCCTGAAGCCATCCTGTGCTTTTGCGGCCAGCTCCCAAAAAAGCGAGTTGTAAAATGGAGCTTCAGGGCACTGCAATTCACAAACCTACAGAGTTATAAATGATAACTCTCGGTCACAAATATATTGAGGGAAGGCAAAGAAGAGGATTTGAAATCAAGGCAGAATTGTAGGAAACAGATTTCAGGAGGTAGATTCGAATCGCCTTTAAAGCACATGAAAAGCGGCAAAACGTTGACAATGATGCCCTTGGCCAAAAAGGGCGTATGCGTTTTTTCCTGAATATATTCAGGAAAAAACGCATACGCCCTTTTTGGCCAACCAAGCAACCTGAAAAGGCAAATCAGTGCAACAAAGCAGACTCGCTACCCATCGGTCAAAAGGGCCATGCTGAAAAAAGTCTCAAAACCAGAAATGCAGGACAGGCCATGGAGAAATGGGAGCCTTGCTACACTGATGGGCGGGATGTAAATTGCCAACAGCCACTCTGGAGAAGTGTACGGTGTGTCCTGAAACATCTAAAAAACACAGCTTAGAGAGCATAGGGCACTTACACTCATGGGGGTATAAATTGGGAAAATGAAAAATCAGCAAGACACAAGCACCCCAAAGTTTAGGGCTGCTCTGTTGACAAGGACCTCCACTTCATTCCACCTTCAATATCCCAGGAAAGAGAAAAATGGATAAAGAAGTTGTGGTCCTTATGTACAATGGAATATCACTCAGCCAGGAAATCAATGTCATAAGGCTAGTAGCAGCATGATGAGTGGATTTAGGTACGACGATTCTAAGTGAAATAAGTCACACAGAAAAGGACACTTCTCATAAGGTATCACTTATAGAGGGAATGTAAAAACAGTTACACTTGAACTGAATTACAAAACAGAACAGAGTCACACAGGCAGAAAACACACTATGGCTGCTTAACGGGAAAGGTGAGGTGGGGTGATACATAAAACAAGGGTTTCAAATTAGCTCAGATACCGTTCCATAAACCCAATATGTAATAGACAAGACCTACTCCTTGCTCAGAGAACTGGACTCAACACGCCCTATTCACTGCACAAGAATATATCTCACTAGTAATAATCTTAAAACCTATGTATTGATATCTCTCTGTTAGTGTGTCAAGTGGGTGAAAAGCGGCATAAACACAGCAGTGAAAAGCAGCTAAACCCCATTATAAAAATAAATTACTTTTACAAACCCATGAAACAAAGACAGTGAAAGAGAGAGAAATTCTTACACAATGCGTTCAGGGGCTGTGATGCAACCTGGATTGACCATATCTAGACCCACAGCTGGATGAGACATAAGGGTGGACACTCTTGGGGCTGAGAGGTTTGGTGAGGTTGGGTGAGCAAACGCAGACCCTTTAAAGTAATACTGCGTGGTACCCATCGCATGGGTCCCAAATCTCCAGGTTCAAGGGCATCTTCCTACATCGAAAACATGCATGAGAAACCCAGAAGATGGTACACCGTGTGATGTGGAAAGGTTTCTAAAACGCACCTCATTTCTCTTCTCCTTGTGCCCGGGTTCGCCATTCCAGCCGCTTTACTAACAATCTCCCTACTTGGAGCATCAGCACCTTTAACCTCCTGTTCCGTACAGGTTGCAATTTGTCCTGAGGATGAACGGGTAGACGGGGAACCAGTGAGAGACTAGCTCTTGGTGTTGGGACAGGCAAAGGTCACTCTATTTTCCCATCAGGAAGAAGAATTAACCACAGGCTCATCCTCCCCCCCGGAACCAGAACAGGGCCTGAAGCCATCCTGTGCTTTTGCGGCCAGCTCCCAAAAAAGCGAGTTGTAAAATGGAGCTTCAGGGCACTGCAATTCACAAACCTGCAGAGTTATAAATGATAACTCTCGGTCACAAATATATTGAGGGAAGGCAAAGAAGAGGATTTGAAATCAAGGCAGAATTGTAGGAAACAGATTTCAGGAGGTAGATTCGAATCGCCTTTAAAGCACATGAAAAGCGGCAAAACGTTGACAATGATGCCCTTGGCCAAAAAGGGCGTATGCCTTTTTTCCTGAATATATTCAGGAAAAAACGCATACGCCCTTTTTGGCCAACCAAGCAACCTGGAAAGGCAAATCAGCGCGACAAAGCAGACTCGCTACCCATCGGTCAAAAGGGCCATGCTGAAAAAAGTCTCAAAACCAGAAATGCAGGACAGGCCATGGAGAAATGGGAGCCTTGCTACACTGATGGGCGGGATGTAAATTGCCAACAGCCACTCTGGAGAAGTGTACGGTGTGTCCTGAAACATCTAAAAAACACAGCTTAGAGAGCATAGGGCACTTCCACTCATGGGGGTATAAATTGGGAAAATGAAAATTCAGCAAGACACAAGCACCCCAAAGTTTAGGGCTGCTCTGTTGACAAGGACCTCCACTTCATTCCACCTTCAATATCCCAGGAAAGAGAAAAATGGATAAAGAAGTTGTGGTCCTTATGTACAATGGAATATCACTCAGCCATGAAATCAATGTCATAAGGCTAGTAGCAGCATGATGAGTGGATTTAGGTACGACGATTCTAAGTGAAATAAGTCACACAGAAAAGGACACTTCTCATAAGGTATCACTTATAGAGGGAATGTAAAAACCGTTACACTTGAACTGAATTACAAACAGAACAGAGTCACACATGCAGAAAACACACTATGGCTGCTTAACGGGAAAGGTGAGGTGGGGTGATACATAAAACAAGGGTTTCAAATTAGCTCAGATACCGTTCCATAAACCCAATATGTAATAGACAAGACCTACTCCTTGCTCAGAGAACTGGACTCAACACGCCCTATTCACCGCACAAGAATATATCTGACTAGTAATAATCTTAAAACCTATGTATTGATATCTCTCTGTTAGTGTGTCAAGTGGGTGAAAAGCGGCATAAACACAGCAGTGAAAAGCAGCTAAACCCCATTATAAAAATAAATTACTTTTACAAACCCATGAAACAAAGACAGTGAAAGAGAGAGAAATTCTTACACAATGCGTTCAGGGGCTGTGATGCAACCTGGATTGACCATTTCTAGACCCACAGCTGGATGAGACATAAGGGTGGACACTCTTGGGGCTGAGAGGTTTGGTGAGGTTGGGTGAGCAAATGCAGACCCTTTAAAGTAATACTGCGTGGTACCCATCGCATGGGTCCCAAATCTCCAGGTTCAAGGGCATCTTCCTACATCGAAAACATGCATGAGAAAACAAAAAAGATGGTACACCATGTGATGGGGAAAGGTTTCTAAAAAGCACCTCATTTCTCTTCTCCCTGTGCCCGGGGTCGCCATTCCAGCCGCTTTACTAACAATCTCCCTACTTGGAGCATCAGCACCTTTAACCTCCTGTTCCGTACAGGTTGCAATTTGTCCTGAGGATGAACGGGTAGACGGGGAACCAGTGAGAGACTAGCTCTTGGTGTTGGGACAGGCACAGGTCACTCTATTTTCCCATCAGGAAGAAGAATTAACCACAGGCTCATCCTCCCCCCCGGAACCAGAATAGGGCCTGAAGCCATCCTGCGCTTTTGCGGCCAGCTCCCAAAAAAGCGAGTTGTAAAATGGAGCTTCAGGGCACTGCAATTCACAAACCTGCAGAGTTATAAATGATAACTCTCGTCCACAAATATATTGAGGGAAGGCAAAGAAGAGGATTTGAAATCAAGGCAGAATTGTAGGAAACAGATTTCAGGAGGTAGATTCGAATCGCCTTTAAAGCACATGAAAAGCGGCAAAACGTTGACAATGATGCCCTTGGCCAAAAAGGGCGTATGCGTTTTTTCCTGAATATATTCAGGAAAAAACGCATACGCCCTTTTTGGCCAACCAAGCAACCTGAAAAGGCAAATCAGCGCTACAAAGCAGCCTCGCTACCCATCGGTCAAAAGGGCCATGCTGAAAAAAGTCTCAAAACCAGAAATGCAGGACAGGCCATGGAGAAATGGGAGCCTTGCTACACTGATGGGCGGGATGTAAATTGCCAACAGCCACTCTGGAGAAGTGTACGGTGTGTCCTGAAACATCTAAAAAACACAGCTTAGAGAGCATAGGGCACTTCCACTCATGGGGGTATAAAGTGGGAAAATGAAAAATCAGCAAGACACAAGCACCCCAAAGTTTAGGGCTGCTCTGTTGACAAGGACCTCCACTTCATTCCACCTTCAATATCCCAGGAGGGAGAAAAATGGATAAAGAAGTTGTGGTCCTTATGTACAATGGAATATCACTCAGCCATGAAATCAATGTCATAAGGCTAATAGCAGCATGATGAGTGGATTTAGGTACGACGATTCTAAGTGAAATAAGTCACACAGAAAAGGACACTTCTCATAAGGTATCACTTATAGAGGGAATGTCAAAACCGTTACACTTGAACTGAATTACAAAACAGAACAGAGTCACACATGCAGAAAACACACTATGGCTGCTTAACGGGAAAGGTAAGGTGGGGTGATACATAAAACAAGGGTTTCAAATTAGCTCAGATACCGTTCCATAAACCCAATATGTAATAGACAAGACCTACTCCTTGCTCAGAGAACTGGACTCAACACGCCCTATTCACCGCACAAGAATATATCTGACTAGTAATAATCTTAAAACCTATGTATTGATATCTCTCTGTTAGTGTGTCAAGTGGGTGTAAAGCGGCATAAACACAGCAGTGAAAAGCAGCTAAACCCCATTATAAAAATAAATTACTTTGAAAAACCCATGAAACAAAGACAGTGAAAGAGAGAGAAATTCTTACACAATGCGTTCAGGGGCTGTGATGCAACCTGGATTGACCATATCTAGACCCACAGCTGGATGAGACATAAGGGTGGACACTCTTGGGGCTGAGAGGTTTGGTGAGGTTGGGTGAGCAAACGCAGACCCTTTAAAGTAATACTGCGTGGTACCCATCGCATGGGTCCCAAATCTCCAGGTTCAAGGGCATCTTCCTACATCGAAAACATGCATGAGAAAACAAAAAGATGGTACACCATGTGATGGGGAAAGGTTTCTAAAACGCACCTCATTTCTCTTCTCCTTGTGCCCGGGTTCGCCATTCCAGCCGCTTTACTAACAATCTCCCTACTTGGAGCATCAGCACCTTTAACCTCCTGTTCCGTACAGGTTGCAATTTGTCCTGAGGATGAACAGGTAGACGGGGAACCAGTGAGAGACTAGCTCTTGGTGTTGGGACAGGCACAGGTCACTCTATTTTCCCATCAGGAAGAAGAATTAACCACAGGCTCATCCTCCCCCCCGGAACCAGAACAGGGCCTGAAGCCATCCTGCGCTTTTGCGGCCAGCTCCCAAAAAAGCGAGTTGTACAATGGAGCTTCAGGGCACTGCAATTCACAAACCTGCAGAGTTATAAATGATAACTCTCGTCCACAAATATATTGAGGGAAGGCAAAGAAGAGGATTTGAAATCAAGGCAGAAATGCAGGAAACAGATTTCAGGAGGTAGATTCGAATCGCCTTTAAAGCACATGAAAAGCGGCAAAACGTTGACAATGATGCCCTTGGCCAAAAAGGGCGTATGCGTTTTTTCCTGAATATATTCAGGAAAAAACGCATACGCCCTTTTTGGCCAACCAAGCAACCTGGAAAGGCAAATCAGGGCTACAAAGAAGACTCGCTACCCATCGGTCAAAAGGGCCATGCTGAAAAAAGTCTCAAAACCAGAAATGCAGGACAGGCCATGGAGAAATGGGAGCCTTGCTACACTGATGGGCGGGATGTAAATTGCCAACAGCCACTCTGGAGAAGTGTACGGTGTGTCCTGAAACATCTAAAAAACACAGCTTAGAGAGCATAGGGCACTTCCACTCATGGGGGTATAAATTGGGAAAATGAAAAATCAGCAAGACACAAGCACCCCAAAGTTTAGGGCTGCTCTGTTGACAAGGACCTCCACTTCATTCCACCTTCAATATCCCAGGAGGGAGAAAAATGGATAAAGAAGTTGTGGTCCTTATGTACAATGGAATATCACTCAGCCATGAAATCAATGTCATAAGGCTAATAGCAGCAAGATGAGTGGATTTAGGTACGACGATTCTAAGTGAAATAAGTCACACAGAAAAGGACACTTCTCATAAGGTATCACTTATAGAGGGAATGTAAAAACCGTTACACTTGAACTGAATTACAAACAGAACAGAGTCACACATGCAGAAAACACACTATGGCTGCTTAACGGGAAAGGTGAGGTGGGGTGATACATAAAACAAGGGTTTCAAATTAGCTCAGATACCGTTCCATAAACCCAATATGTAATAGACAAGACCTACTCCTTGCTCAGAGAACTGGACTCAACACGCCCTATTCACCGCACAAGAATATATCTGACTAGTAATAATCTTAAAACCTATGTATTGATATCTCTCTGTTAGTGTGTCAAGTGGGTGAAAAGCGGCATAAACACAGCAGTGAAAAGCAGCTAAACCCCATTATAAAAATAAATTACTTTTACAAACCCATGAAACAAAGACAGTGAAAGAGAGAGAAATTCTTACACAATGCGTTCAGGGGCTGTGATGCAACCTGGATTGACCATTTCTAGACCCACAGCTGGATGAGACATAAGGGTGGACACTCTTGGGGCTGAGAGGTTTGGTGAGGTTGGGTGAGCAAATGCAGACCCTTTAAAGTAATACTGCGTGGTACCCATCGCATGGGTCCCAAATCTCCAGGTTCAAGGGCATCTTCCTACATCGAAAACATGCATGAGAAACCCAGAAGATGGTACACCGTGTGATGTGGAAAGGTTTCTAAAACGCACCTCATTTCTCTTCTCCTTGTGCCCGGGTTCGCCATTCCAGCCGCTTTACTAACAATCTCCCTACTTGGAGCATCAGCACCTTTAACCTCCTGTTCCGTACAGGTTGCAATTTGTCCTGAGGATGAACGGGTAGACGGGGAACCAGTGAGAGACTAGCTCTTGGTGTTGGGACAGGCACAGGTCACTCTATTTTCCCATCAGGAAGAAGAATTAACCACAGGCTCATCCTCCCCCCCGGAACCAGAACAGGGCCTGAAGCCATCCTGCGCTTTTGCGGCCAGCTCCCAAAAAAGCGAGTTGTAAAATGGAGCTTCAGGGCACTGCAATTCCCAAACCTGCAGAGTTATAAATGATAACTCTCGTCCACAAATATATTGAGGGAAGGCAAAGAAGAGGATTTGAAATCAAGGCAGAAATGCAGGAAACAGATTTCAGGAGGTAGATTCGAATCGCCTTTAAAGCACATGAAAAGCGGCAAAACGTTGACAATGATGCCCTTGGCCAAAAAGGGCGTATGCGTTTTTTCCTGAATATATTCAGGAAAAAACGCATACGCCCTTTTTGGCCAACCAAGCAACCTGGAAAGGCAAATCAGGGCTACAAAGAAGACTCGCTACCCATCGGTCAAAAGGGCCATGCTGAAAAAAGTCTCAAAACCAGAAATGCAGGACAGGCCATGGAGAAATGGGAGCCTTGCTACACTGATGGGCGGGATGTAAATTGCCAACAGCCACTCTGGAGAAGTGTACGGTGTGTCCTGAAACATCTAAAAAACACAGCTTAGAGAGCATAGGGCACTTCCACTCATGGGGGTATAAATTGGGAAAATGAAAAATCAGCAAGACACAAGCACCCCAAAGTTTAGGGCTGCTCTGTTGACAAGGACCTCCACTTCATTCCACCTTCAATATCCCAGGAGGGAGAAAAATGGATAAAGAACTTGTGGTCCTTATGTACAATGGAATATCACTCAGCCATGAAATCAATGTCATAAGGCTAATAGCAGCATGATGAGTGGATTTAGGTACGACGATTCTAAGTGAAATAAGTCACACAGAAAAGGACACTTCTCATAAGGTATCACTTATAGAGGGAATGTCAAAACCGTTACACTTGAACTGAATTACAAAACAGAACAGAGTCACACATGCAAAAAACACAGTATGGCTGCTTAACGGGAAAGGTGAGGTGGGGTGATACATAAAACAAGGGTTTCAAATTAGCTCAGATACCGTTCCATAAACCCAATATGTAATAGACAAGACGTACTCCTTGCTCAGAGAACTGGACTCAACACGCCCTATTCACCGCACAAGAATATATCTGACTAGTAATAATCTTAAAACCTATGTATTGATATCTCTCTGTTAGTGTGTCAACTGGGTGTAAAGCGGCATAAACACAGCAGTGAAAAGCAGCTAAACCCCATTATAAAAATAAATTACTTTGAAAAACCCATGAAACAAAGACAGTGAAAGAGAGAGAAATTCTTACACAATGCGTTCAGGGGCTGTGATGCAACCTGGATTGACCATTTCTAGACCCACAGCTGGATGAGACATAAGGGTGGACACTCTTGGGGCTGAGAGGTTTGGTGAGGTTGGGTGAGCAAACGCAGACCCTTTAAAGTAATACTGCGTGGTACCCATCGCATGGGTCCCAAATCTCCAGGTTCAAGGGCATCTTCCTACATCGAAAACATGCATGAGAAAACAAAAAAGATGGTACACCATGTGATGGGGAAAGGTTTCTAAAAAGCACCTCATTTCTCTTCTCCTTGTGCCCGGGGTCGCCATTCCAGCCGCTTTACTAACAATCTCCCTACTTGGAGCATCAGCACCTTTAACCTCCTGTTCCGTACAGGTTGCAATTTGTCCTGAGGATGAACGGGTAGACGGGGAACCAGTGAGAGACTAGCTCTTGGTGTTGGGACAGGCACAGGTCACTCTATTTTCCCATCAGGAAGAAGAATTAACCACAGGCTCATCCTCCCCCCCGGAACCAGAATAGGGCCTGAAGCCATCCTGCGCTTTTGCGGCCAGCTCCCAAAAAAGCGAGTTGTAAAATGGAGCTTCAGGGCACTGCAATTCACAAACCTGCAGAGTTATAAATGATAACTCTCGTCCACAAATATATTGAGGGAAGGCAAAGAAGAGGATTTGAAATCAAGGCAGAATTGTAGGAAACAGATTTCAGGAGGTAGATTCGAATCGCCTTTAAAGCACATGAAAAGCGGCAAAACGTTGACAATGATGCCCTTGGCCAAAAAGGGCGTATGCGTTTTTTCCTGAATATATTCAGGAAAAAACGCATACGCCCTTTTTGGCCAACCAAGCAACCTGAAAAGGCAAATCAGCGCTACAAAGCAGCCTCGCTACCCATCGGTCAAAAGGGCCATGCTGAAAAAAGTCTCAAAACCAGAAATGCAGGACAGGCCATGGAGAAATGGGAGCCTTGCTACACTGATGGGCGGGATGTAAATTGCCAACAGCCACTCTGGAGAAGTGTACGGTGTGTCCTGAAACATCTAAAAAACACAGCTTAGAGAGCATAGGGCACTTCCACTCATGGGGTTATAAAGTGGGAAAATGAAAAATCAGCAAGACACAAGCACCCCAAAGTTTAGGGCTGCTCTGTTGACAAGGACCTCCACTTCATTCCACCTTCAATATCCCAGGAGGGAGAAAAATGGATAAAGAAGTTGTGGTCCTTATGTACAATGGAATATCACTCAGCCATGAAATCAATGTCATAAGGCTAATAGCAGCATGATGAGTGGATTTAGGTACGACGATTCTAAGTGAAATAAGTCACACAGAAAAGGACACTTCTCATAAGGTATCACTTATAGAGGGAATGTAAAAACCGTTACACTTGAACTGAATTACAAAACAGAACAGAGTCACACATGCAGAAAACACACTATGGCTGCTTAACGGGAAAGGTAAGGTGGGGTGATACATAAAACAAGGGTTTCAAATTAGCTCAGATACCGTTCCATAAACCCAATATGTAATAGACAAGACCTACTCCTTGCTCAGAGAACTGGACTCAACACGCCCTATTCACCGCACAAGAATATATCTGACTAGTAATAATCTTAAAACCTATGTATTGATATCTCTCTGTTAGTGTGTCAAGTGGGTGTAAAGCGGCATAAACACAGCAGTGAAAAGCAGCTAAACCCCATTATAAAAATAAATTACTTTGAAAAACCCATGAAACAAAGACAGTGAAAGAGAGAGAAATTCTTACACAATGCGTTCAGGGGCTGTGATGCAACCTGGATTGACCATATCTAGACCCACAGCTGGATGAGACATAAGGGTGGACACTCTTGGGGCTGAGAGGTTTGGTGAGGTTGGGTGAGCAAACGCAGACCCTTTAAAGTAATACTGCGTGGTACCCATCGCATGGGTCCCAAATCTCCAGGTTCAAGGGCATCTTCCTACATCGAAAACATGCATGAGAAAACAAAAAGATGGTACACCATGTGATGGGGAAAGGTTTCTAAAACGCACCTCATTTCTCTTCTCCTTGTGCCCGGGTTCGCCATTCCAGCCGCTTTACTAACAATCTCCCTACTTGGAGCATCAGCACCTTTAACCTCCTGTTCCGTACAGGTTGCAATTTGTCCTGAGGATGAACAGGTAGACGGGGAACCAGTGAGAGACTAGCTCTTGGTGTTGGGACAGGCACAGGTCACTCTATTTTCCCATCAGGAAGAAGAATTAACCACAGGCTCATCCTCCCCCCCGGAACCAGAACAGGGCCTGAAGCCATCCTGCGCTTTTGCGGCCAGCTCCCAAAAAAGCGAGTTGTACAATGGAGCTTCAGGGCACTGCAATTCACAAACCTGCAGAGTTATAAATGATAACTCTCGTCCACAAATATATTGAGGGAAGGCAAAGAAGAGGATTTGAAATCAAGGCAGAAATGCAGGAAACAGATTTCAGGAGGTAGATTCGAATCGCCTTTAAAGCACATGAAAAGCGGCAAAACGTTGACAATGATGCCCTTGGCCAAAAAGGGCGTATGCGTTTTTTCCTGAATATATTCAGGAAAAAACGCATACGCCCTTTTTGGCCAACCAAGCAACCTGGAAAGGCAAATCAGGGCTACAAAGAAGACTCGCTACCCATCGGTCAAAAGGGCCATGCTGAAAAAAGTCTCAAAACCAGAAATGCAGGACAGGCCATGGAGAAATGGGAGCCTTGCTACACTGATGGGCGGGATGTAAATTGCCAACAGCCACTCTGGAGAAGTGTACGGTGTGTCCTGAAACATCTAAAAAACACAGCTTAGAGAGCATAGGGCACTTCCACTCATGGGGGTATAAATTGGGAAAATGAAAAATCAGCAAGACACAAGCACCCCAAAGTTTAGGGCTGCTCTGTTGACAAGGACCTCCACTTCATTCCACCTTCAATATCCCAGGAGGGAGAAAAATGGATAAAGAAGTTGTGGTCCTTATGTACAATGGAATATCACTCAGCCATGAAATCAATGTCATAAGGCTAATAGCAGCAAGATGAGTGGATTTAGGTACGACGATTCTAAGTGAAATAAGTCACACAGAAAAGGACACTTCTCATAAGGTATCACTTATAGAGGGAATGTCAAAACCGTTACACTTGAACTGAATTACAAAACAGAACAGAGTCACACATGCAGAAAACACACTATGGCTGCTTAACGGGAAAGGTGAGGTGGGGTGATACATAAAAAAGGGTTTCAAATTAGCTCAGATACCGTTCCATAAACCCAATATGTAATAGACAAGACCTACTCCTTGCTCAGAGAACTGGACTCAACACGCCCTATTCACCGCACAAGAATATATCTGACTAGTAATAATCTTAAAACCTATGTATTGATATCTCTCTGTTAGTGTGTCAAGTGGGTGTAAAGCGGCATAAACACAGCAGTGAAAAGCAGCTAAACCACATTATAAAAATAAATTACTTTGAAAAACCCATGAAACAAAGACAGTGAAAGAGAGAGAAATTCTTACACAATGCGTTCAGGGGCTGTGATGCAACCTGGATTGACCATATCTAGACCCACAGCTGGATGAGACATAAGGGTGGACACTCTTGGGGCTGAGAAGTTTGGTGAGGTAGGGTGAGCAAACGCAGACCCTTTAAAGTAATACTGCGTGGTACCCATCGCATGGGTCCCAAATCTCCAGGTTCAAGGGCATCTTCCTACATCGAAAACATGCATGAGAAAACAAAAAGATGGTACACCATGTGATGGGGAAAGGTTTCTAAAACGCACCTCATTTCTCTTCTCCTTGTGCCCGGGTTCGCCATTCCAGCCGCTTTACTAACAATCTCCCTACTTGGAGCATCAGCACCTTTAACCTCCTGTTCCGTACAGGTTGCAATTTGTCCTGAGGATGAACGGGTAGACGGGGAACCAGTGAGAGACTAGCTCTTGGTGTTGGGACAGGCACAGGTCACTCTATTTTCCCATCAGGAAGAAGAATTAACCACAGGCTCATCCTCCCCCCCGGAACCAGAACAGGGCCTGAAGCCATCCTGTGCTTTTGCGGCCAGCTCCCAAAAAAGCGAGTTGTAAAATGGAGCTTCAGGGCACTGCAATTCACAAACCTACAGAGTTATAAATGATAACTCTCGGTCACAAATATATTGAGGGAAGGCAAAGAAGAGGATTTGAAATCAAGGCAGAATTGTAGGAAACAGATTTCAGGAGGTAGATTCGAATCGCCTTTAAAGCACATGAAAAGCGGCAAAACGTTGACAATGATGCCCTTGGCCAAAAAGGGCGTATGCGTTTTTTCCTGAATATATTCAGGAAAAAACGCATACGCCCTTTTTGGCCAACCAAGCAACCTGAAAAGGCAAATCAGTGCAACAAAGCAGACTCGCTACCCATCGGTCAAAAGGGCCATGCTGAAAAAAGTCTCAAAACCAGAAATGCAGGACAGGCCATGGAGAAATGGGAGCCTTGCTACACTGATGGGCGGGATGTAAATTGCCAACAGCCACTCTGGAGAAGTGTACGGTGTGTCCTGAAACATCTAAAAAACACAGCTTAGAGAGCATAGGGCACTTCCACTCATGGGGGTATAAATTGGGAAAATGAAAAATCAGCAAGACACAAGCACCCCAAAGTTTAGGGCTGCTCTGTTGACAAGGACCTCCACTTCATTCCACCTTCAATATCCCAGGAAAGAGAAAAATGGATAAAGAAGTTGTGGTCCTTATGTACAATGGAATATCACTCAGCCAGGAAATCAATGTCATAAGGCTAGTAGCAGCATGATGAGTGGATTTAGGTACGACGATTCTAAGTGAAATAAGTCACACAGAAAAGGACACTTCTCATAAGGTATCACTTATAGAGGGAATGTAAAAACAGTTACACTTGAACTGAATTACAAAACAGAACAGAGTCACACAGGCAGAAAACACACTATGGCTGCTTAACGGGAAAGGTGAGGTGGGGTGATACATAAAACAAGGGTTTCAAATTAGCTCAGATACCGTTCCATAAACCCAATATGTAATAGACAAGACCTACTCCTTGCTCAGAGAACTGGACTCAACACGCCCTATTCACTGCACAAGAATATATCTCACTAGTAATAATCTTAAAACCTATGTATTGATATCTCTCTGTTAGTGTGTCAAGTGGGTGAAAAGCGGCATAAACAAAGCAGTGAAAAGCAGCTAAACCCCATTATAAAAATAAATTACTTTTACAAACCCATGAAACAAAGACAGTGAAAGAGAGAGAAATTCTTACACAATGCGTTCAGGGGCTGTGATGCAACCTGGATTGACCATATCTAGACCCACAGCTGGAGGAGACATAAGGGTGGACACTCTTGGGGCTGAGAGGTTTGGTGAGGTTGGGTGAGCAAACGCAGACCCTTTAAAGTAATACTGCGTGGTACCCATCGCATGGGTCCCAAATCTCCAGGTTCAAGGGCATCTTCCTACATCGAAAACATGCATGAGAAACCCAGAAGATGGTACACCGTGTGATGTGGAAAGGTTTCTAAAACGCACCTCATTTCTCTTCTCCTTGTGCCCGGGTTCGCCATTCCAGCCGCTTTACTAACAATCTCCCTACTTGGAGCATCAGCACCTTTAACCTCCTGTTCCGTACAGGTTGCAATTTGTCCTGAGGATGAACGGGTAGACGGGGAACCAGTGAGAGACTAGCTCTTGGTGTTGGGACAGGCAAAGGTCACTCTATTTTCCCATCAGGAAGAAGAATTAACCACAGGCTCATCCTCCCCCCCGGAACCAGAACAGGGCCTGAAGCCATCCTGTGCTTTTGCGGCCAGCTCCCAAAAAAGCGAGTTGTAAAATGGAGCTTCAGGGCACTGCAATTCACAAACCTGCAGAGTTATAAATGATAACTCTCGGTCACAAATATATTGAGGGAAGGCAAAGAAGAGGATTTGAAATCAAGGCAGAATTGTAGGAAACAGATTTCAGGAGGTAGATTCGAATCGCCTTTAAAGCACATGAAAAGCGGCAAAACGTTGACAATGATGCCCTTGGCCAAAAAGGGCGTATGCCTTTTTTCCTGAATATATTCAGGAAAAAACGCATACGCCCTTTTTGGCCAACCAAGCAACCTGGAAAGGCAAATCAGCGCGACAAAGCAGACTCGCTACCCATCGGTCAAAAGGGCCATGCTGAAAAAAGTCTCAAAACCAGAAATGCAGGACAGGCCATGGAGAAATGGGAGCCTTGCTACACTGATGGGCGGGATGTAAATTGCCAACAGCCACTCTGGAGAAGTGTACGGTGTGTCCTGAAACATCTAAAAAACACAGCTTAGAGAGCATAGGGCACTTCCACTCATGGGGGTATAAATTGGGAAAATGAAAAATCAGCAAGACACAAGCACCCCAAAGTTTAGGGCTGCTCTGTTGACAAGGACCTCCACTTCATTCCACCTTCAATATCCCAGGAGGGAGAAAAATGGATAAAGAAGTTGTGGTCCTTATGTACAATGGAATATCACTCAGCCATGAAATCAATGTCATAAGGCTAATAGCAGCATGATGAGTGGATTTAGGTACGACGATTCTAAGTGAAATAAGTCACACAGAAAAGGACACTTCTCATAAGGTATCACTTATAGAGGGAATGTAAAAACCGTTACACTTGAACTGAATTACAAAACAGAACAGAGTCACACATGCAGAAAACACACTATGGCTGCTTAACGGGAAAGGTAAGGTGGGGTGATACATAAAACAAGGGTTTCAAATTAGCTCAGATACCGTTCCATAAACCCAATATGTAATAGACAAGACCTACTCCTTGCTCAGAGAACTGGACTCAACACGCCCTATTCACCGCACAAGAATATATCTGACTAGTAATAATCTTAAAACCTATGTATTGATATCTCTCTGTTAGTGTGTCAAGTGGGTGTAAAGCGGCATAAACACAGCAGTGAAAAGCAGCTAAACCCCATTATAAAAATAAATTACTTTGAAAAACCCATGAAACAAAGACAGTGAAAGAGAGAGAAATTCTTACACAATGCGTTCAGGGGCTGTGATGCAACCTGGATTGACCATATCTAGACCCACAGCTGGATGAGACATAAGGGTGGACACTCTTGGGGCTGAGAGGTTTGGTGAGGTTGGGTGAGCAAACGCAGACCCTTTAAAGTAATACTGCGTGGTACCCATCGCATGGGTCCCAAATCTCCAGGTTCAAGGGCATCTTCCTACATCGAAAACATGCATGAGAAACCCAGAAGATGGTACACCGTGTGATGTGGAAAGGTTTCTAAAACGCACCTCATTTCTCTTCTCCTTGTGCCCGGGTTCGCCATTCCAGCCGCTTTACTTACAATCTCCCTACTTGGAGCATCAGCACCTTTAACCTCCTGTTCCGTACAGGTTGCAATTTGTCCTGAGGATGAACGGGTAGACGGGGAACCAGTGAGAGACTAGCTCTTGGTGTTGGGACAGGCACAGGTCACTCTATTTTCCCATCAGGAAGAAGAATTAACCACAGGCTCATCCTCCCCCCCGGAACCAGAACAGGGCCTGAAGCCATCCTGCGCTTTTGCGGCCAGCTCCCAAAAAAGCGAGTTGTACAATGGAGCTTCAGGGCACTGCAATTCACAAACCTGCAGAGTTATAAATGATAACTCTCGTCCACAAATATATTGAGGGAAGGCAAAGAAGAGGATTTGAAATCAAGGCAGAAATGCAGGAAACAGATTTCAGGAGGTAGATTCGAATCGCCTTTAAAGCACATGAAAAGCGGCAAAACGTTGACAATGATGCCCTTGGCCAAAAAGGGCGTATGCGTTTTTTCCTGAATATATTCAGGAAAAAACGCATACGCCCTTTTTGGCCAACCAAGCAACCTGGAAAGGCAAATCAGGGCTGCAAAGAAGACTCGCTACCCATCGGTCAAAAGGGCCATGCTGAAAAAAGTCTCAAAACCAGAAATGCAGGACAGGCCATGGAGAAATGGGAGCCTTGCTACACTGATGGGCGGGATGTAAATTGCCAACAGCCACTCTGGAGAAGTGTACGGTGTGTCCTGAAACATCTAAAAAACACAGCTTAGAGAGCATAGGGCACTTCCACTCATGGGGGTATAAATTGGGAAAATGAAAAATCAGCAAGACACAAGCACCCCAAAGTTTAGGGCTGCTCTGTTGACAAGGACCTCCACTTCATTCCACCTTCAATATCCCAGGAGGGAGAAAAATGGATAAAGAAGTTGTGGTCCTTATGTACAATGGAATATCACTCAGCCATGAAATCAATGTCATAAGGCTAATAGCAGCATGATGAGTGGATTTAGGTACGACGATTCTAAGTGAAATAAGTCACACAGAAAAGGACACTTCTCATAAGGTATCACTGATAGAGGGAATGTCAAAACCGTTACACTTGAACTGAATTACAAAACAGAACAGAGTCACACATGCAGAAAACACACTATGGCTGCTTAACGGGAAAGGTGAGGTGGGGTGATACATAAAACAAGGGTTTCAACTTAGCTCAGATACCGTTCCATAAACCCAATATGTAATAGACAAGACCTACTCCTTGCTCAGAGAACTGGACTCAACACGCCCTATTCACCGCACAAGAATATATCTGACTAGTAATAATCTTAAAACCTATGTATTGATATCTCTCTGTTAGTGTGTCAAGTGGGTGTAAAGCGGCATAAACACAGCAGTGAAAAGCAGCTAAACCCCATTATAAAAATAAATTACTTTGAAAAACCCATGAAACAAAGACAGTGAAAGAGAGAGAAATTCTTACACAATGCGTTCAGGGGCTGTGATGCAACCTGGATTGACCATTTCTAGACCCACAGCTGGATGAGACATAAGGGTGGACACTCTTGGGGCTGAGAGGTTTGGTGAGGTTGGGTGAGCAAACGCAGACCCTTTAAAGTAATACTGCGTGGTACCCATCGCATGGGTCCCAAATCTCCAGGTTCAAGGGCATCTTCCTACATCGAAAACATGCATGAGAAAACAAAAAAGATGGTACACCATGTAATGGGGAAAGGTTTCTAAAACGCACCTCATTTCTCTTCTCCTTGTGCCCGGGGTCGCCATTCCAGCCGCTTTACTAACAATCTCCCTACTTGGAGCATCAGCACCTTTAACCTCCTGTTCCGTACAGGTTGCAATTTGTCCTGAGGATGAACGGGAATACGGGGAACCAGTGAGAGACTAGCTCTTGGTGTTGGGACAGGCACAGGTCACTCTATTTTCCCATCAGGAAGAAGAATTAACCACAGGCTCATCCACCCCCCCGGAACCAGAACAGGGCCTGCAGCCATCCTGCGCTTTTGCGGCCAGCTCCCAAAAAAGCGAGTTGTACAATGGAGCTTCAGGGCACTGCAATTCACAAACCTGCAGAGTTATAAATGATAACTCTCGTCCACAAATATATTGAGGGAAGGCAAAGAAGAGGATTTGAAATCAAGGCAGAAATGCAGGAAACAGATTTCAGGAGGTAGATTCGAATCGCCTTTAAAGCACATGAAAAGCGGCAAAACGTTGACAATGATGCCCTTGGCCAAAAAGGGCGTATGCGTTTTTTCCTGAATATATTCAGGAAAAAACGCATACGCCCTTTTTGGCCAACCAAGCAACCTGGAAAGGCAAATCAGGGCTACAAAGAAGACTCGCTACCCATCGGTCAAAAGGGCCATGCTGAAAAAAAGTCTCAAAACCAGAAATGCAGGACAGGCCATGGAGAAATGGGAGCCTTGCTACACTGATGGGCGGGATGTAAATTGCCAACAGCCACTCTGGAGAAGTGTACGGTGTGTCCTGAAACATCTAAAAAACACAGCTTAGAGAGCATAGGGCACTTCCACTCATGGGGGTATAAATTGGGAAAATGAAAAATCAGCAAGACACAAGCACCCCAAAGTTTAGGGCTGCTCTGTTGACAAAGACCTCCACTTCATTCCACCTTCAATATCCCAGGAGGGAGAAAAATGGATAAAGAAGTTGTGGTCCTTATGTACAATGGAATATCACTCAGCCATGAAATCAATGTCATAAGGCTAATAGCAGCATGATGAGTGGATTTAGGTACGACGATTCTAAGTGAAATAAGTCACACAGAAAAGGACACTTCTCATAAGGTATCACTTATAGAGGGAATGTAAAAACCGTTACACTTGAACTGAATTACAAAACAGAACAGAGTCACACATGCAGAAAACACACTATGGCTGCTTAACGGGAAAGGTGAGGTGGGGTGATACATAAAACAAGGGTTTCAAATTAGCTCAGATACCGTTCCATAAACCCAATATGTAATAGACAAGACCTACTCCTTGCTCAGAGAACTGGACTCAACACGCCCTATTCACCGCACAAGAATATATCTGACTAGTAATAATCTTAAAACCTATGTATTGATATCTCTCTGTTAGTGTGTCAAGTGGGTGTAAAGCGGCATAAACACAGCAGTGAAAAGCAGCTAAACCCCATTATAAAAATAAATTACTTTGAAAAACCCATGAAACAAAGACAGTGAAAGAGAGAGAAATTCTTACACAATGCGTTCAGGGGCTGTGATGCAACCTGGATTGACCATTTCTAGACCCACAGCTGGATGAGACATAAGGGTGGACACTCTTGGGGCTGAGAGGTTTGGTGAGGTTGGGTGAGCAAACGCAGACCCTTTAAAGTAATACTGCGTGGTACCCATCGCATGGGTCCCAAATCTCCAGGTTCAAGGGCATCTTCCTACATCGAAAACATGCATGAGAAAACAAAAAAGATGGTACACCATGTGATGGGGAAAGGTTTCTAAAACGCACCTCATTTCTCTTCTCCTTGTGCCCGGGGTCGCCATTCCAGCCGCTTTACTAACAATCTCCCTACTTGGAGCATCAGCACCTTTAACCTCCTGTTCCGTACAGGTTTCAATTTGTCCTGAGGATGAACGGGTAGACGGGGAACCAGTGAGAGACTAGATCTTGGTGTTGGGACAGGCACAGGTCACTCTATTTTCCCATCAGGAAGAAGAATTAACCACAGGCTCATCCTCCTCCCCGGAACCAGAACAGGGCCTGAAGCCATCCTGCACTTTTGCGGCCAGCTCCCAAAAAAGCGAGTTGTAAAATGGAGCTTCAGGGCACTGCAATTCACAAACCTGCAGAGTTATAAATGATAACTCTCGTCCACAAATATATTGAGGGAAGGCAAAGAAGAGGATTTGAAATCAAGGCAGAAATGCAGGAAACAGATTTCAGGAGGTAGATTCGAATCGCCTTTAAAGCACATGAAAAGCGGCAAAACGTTGACAATGATGCCCTTGGCCAAAAAGGGCGTATGCGTTTTTTCCTGAATATATTCAGGAAAAAACGCATACGCCCTTTTTGGCCAACCAAGCAACCTGGAAAGGCAAATCAGGGCTACAAAGAAGACTCGCTACCCATCGGTCAAAAGGGCCATGCTGAAAAAAGTCTCAAAACCAGAAATGCAGGACAGGCCATGGAGAAATGGGAGCCTTGCTACACTGATGGGCGGGATGTAAATTGCCAACAGCCACTCTGGAGAAGTGTACGGTGTGTCCTGAAACATCTAAAAAACACAGCTTAGAGAGCATAGGGCACTTCCACTCATGGGGGTATAAATTGGGAAAATGAAAAATCAGCAAGACACAAGCACCCCAAAGTTTAGGGCTGCTCTGTTGACAAGGACCTCCACTTCATTCCACCTTCAATATCCCAGGAGGGAGAAAAATGGATAAAGAACTTGTGGTCCTTATGTACAATGGAATATCACTCAGCCATGAAATCAATGTCATAAGGCTAGTAGCAGCATGATGAGTGGATTTAGGTACGACGATTCTAAGTGAAATAAGTCACACAGAAAAGGACACTTCTCATAAGGTATCACTTATAGAGGGAATGTCAAAACCGTTACACTTGAACTGAATTACAAAACAGAACAGAGTCACACATGCAGAAAACACACTATGGCTGCTTAACGGGAAAAGTGAGGTGGGGTGATACATAAAACAAGGGTTTCAAATTAGCTCAGATACCGTTCCATAAACCCAATATGTAATAGACAAGACCTACTCCTTGCTCAGAGAACTGGACTCAACACGCCCTATTCACCGCACAAGAATATATCTGACTAGTAATAATCTTAAAACCTATGTATTGATATCTCTCTGTTAGTGTGTCAAGTGGGTGTAAAGCGGCATAAACACAGCAGTGAAAAGCAGCTAAACCCCATTATAAAAATAAATTACTTTGAAAAACCCATGAAACAAAGACAGTGAAAGAGAGAGAAATTCTTACACAATGCGTTCAGGGGCTGTGATGCAACCTGGATTGACCATATCTAGACCCACAGCTGGATGAGACATAAGGGTGGACACTCTTGGGGCTGAGAGGTTTGGTGAGGTTGGGTGAGCAAACGCAGACCCTTTAAAGTAATACTGCGTGGTACCCATCGCATGGGTCCCAAATCTCCAGGTTCAAGGGCATCTTCCTACATCGAAAACATGCATGAGAAACCCAGAAGATGGTACACCGTGTGATGTGGAAAGGTTTCTAAAACGCACCTCATTTCTCTTCTCCTTGTGCCCGGGTTCGCCATTCCAGCCGCTTTACTTACAATCTCCCTACTTGGAGCATCAGCACCTTTAACCTCCTGTTCCGTACAGGTTGCAATTTGTCCTGAGGATGAACGGGTAGACGGGGAACCAGTGAGAGACTAGCTCTTGGTGTTGGGACAGGCACAGGTCACTCTATTTTCCAATAAGGAAGAAGAATTAACCACAGGCTCATCCTCCCCCCCGGAACCAGAACAGGGCCTGAAGCCATCCTGCGCTTTTGCGGCCAGCTCCCAAAAAAGCGAGTTGTACAATGGAGCTTCAGGGCACTGCAATTCACAAACCTGCAGAGTTATAAATGATAACTCTCGTCCACAAATATATTGAGGGAAGGCAAAGAAGAGGATTTGAAATCAAGGCAGAAATGCAGGAAACAGATTTCAGGAGGTAGATTCGAATCGCCTTTAAAGCACATGAAAAGCGGCAAAACGTTGACAATGATGCCCTTGGCCAAAAAGGGCGTATGCGTTTTTTCCTGAATATATTCAGGAAAAAACGCATACGCCCTTTTTGGCCAACCAAGCAACCTGGAAAGGCAAATCAGGGCTGCAAAGAAGACTCGCTACCCATCGGTCAAAAGGGCCATGCTGAAAAAAGTCTCAAAACCAGAAATGCAGGACAGGCCATGGAGAAATGGGAGCCTTGCTACACTGATGGGCGGGATGTAAATTGCCAACAGCCACTCTGGAGAAGTGTACGGTGTGTCCTGAAACATCTAAAAAACACAGCTTAGAGAGCATAGGGCACTTCCACTCATGGGGGTATAAATTGGGAAAATGAAAAATCAGCAAGACACAAGCACCCCAAAGTTTAGGGCTGCTCTGTTGACAAGGACCTCCACTTCATTCCACCTTCAATATCCCAGGAGGGAGAAAAATGGATAAAGAAGTTGTGGTCCTTATGTACAATGGAATATCACTCAGCCATGAAATCAATGTCATAAGGCTAATAGCAGCATGATGAGTGGATTTAGGTACGACGATTCTAAGTGAAATAAGTCACACAGAAAAGGACACTTCTCATAAGGTATCACTTATAGAGGGAATGTCAAAACCGTTACACTTGAACTGAATTACAAAACAGAACAGAGTCACACATGCAGAAAACACATTATGGCTGCTTAACGGGAAAGGTGAGGTGGGGTGATACATAAAACAAGGGTTTCAACTTAGCTCAGATACCATTCCATAAACCCAATATGTAATAGACAAGACCTACTCCTTGCTCAGAGAACTGGACTCAACACGCCCTATTCACCGCACAAGAATATATCTGACTAGTAATAATCTTAAAACCTATGTATTGATATCTCTCTGTTAGTGTGTCAAGTGGGTGTAAAGCGGCATAAACACAGCAGTGAAAAGCAGCTAAACCCCATTATAAAAATAAATTACTTTGAAAAACCCATGAAACAAAGACAGTGAAAGAGAGAGAAATTCTTACACAATGCGTTCAGGGGCTGTGATGCAACCTGGATTGACCATTTCTAGACCCACAGCTGGATGAGACATAAGGGTGGACACTCTTGGGGCTGAGAGGTTTGGTGAGGTTGGGTGAGCAAACGCAGACCCTTTAAAGTAATACTGCGTGGTACCCATCGCATGGGTCCCAAATCTCCAGGTTCAAGGGCATCTTCCTACATCGAAAACATGCATGAGAAAACAAAAAAGATGGTACACCATGTGATGGGGAAAGGTTTCTAAAACGCACCTCATTTCTCTTCTCCTTGTGCCCGGGGTCGCCATTCCAGCCGCTTTACTAACAATCTCCCTACTTGGAGCATCAGCACCTTTAACCTCCTGTTCCGTACAGGTTGCAATTTGTCCTGAGGATGAACGGGAATACGGGGAACCAGTGAGAGACTAGCTCTTGGTGTTGGGACAGGCACAGGTCACTCTATTTTCCCATCAGGAAGAAGAATTAACCACAGGCTCATCCTCCCCCCCGGAACCAGAACAGGGCCTGAAGCCATCCTGCGCTTTTGCGGCCAGCTCCCAAAAAAGCGAGTTGTACAATGGAGCTTCAGGGCACTGCAATTCACAAACCTGCAGAGTTATAAATGATAACTCTCGTCCACAAATATATTGAGGGAAGGCAAAGAAGAGGATTTGAAATCAAGGCAGAAATGCAGGAAACAGATTTCAGGAGGTAGATTCGAATCGCCTTTAAAGCACATGAAAAGCGGCAAAACGTTGACAATGATGCCCTTGGCCAAAAAGGGCGTATGCGTTTTTTCCTGAATATATTCAGGAAAAAACGCATACGCCCTTTTTGGCCAACCAAGCAACCTGGAAAGGCAAATCAGGGCTACAAAGAAGACTCGCTACCCATCGGTCAAAAGGGCCATGCTGAAAAAAGTCTCAAAACCAGAAATGCAGGACAGGCCATGGAGAAATGGGAGCCTTGCTACACTGATGGGCGGGATGTAAATTGCCAACAGCCACTCTGGAGAAGTGTACGGTGTGTCCTGAAACATCTAAAAAACACAGCTTAGAGAGCATAGGGCACTTCCACTCATGGGGGTATAAATTGGGAAAATGAAAAATCAGCAAGACACAAGCACCCCAAAGTTTAGGGCTGCTCTGTTGACAAGGACCTCCACTTCATTCCACCTTCAATATCCCAGGAGGGAGAAAAATGGATAAAGAAGTTGTGGTCCTTATGTACAATGGAATATCACTCAGCCATGAAATCAATGTCATAAGGCTAATAGCAGCATGATGAGTGGATTTAGGTACGACGATTCTAAGTGAAATAAGTCACACAGAAAAGGACACTTCTCATAAGGTATCACTGATAGAGGGAATGTAAAAACCGTTACACTTGAACTGAATTACAAAACAGAACAGAGTCACACATGCAGAAAACACACTATGGCTGCTTAACGGGAAAGGTGAGGTGGGGTGATACATAAAACAAGGGTTTCAAATTAGCTCAGATACCGTTCCATAAACCCAATATGTAATAGACAAGACCTACTCCTTGCTCAGAGAACTGGACTCAACACGCCCTATTCACCGCACAAGAATATATCTGACTAGTAATAATCTTAAAACCTATGTATTGATATCTCTCTGTTAGTGTGTCAAGTGGGTGTAAAGCGGCATAAACACAGCAGTGAAAAGCAGCTAAACCCCATTATAAAAATAAATTACTTTGAAAAACCCATGAAACAAAGACAGTGAAAGAGAGAGAAATTCTTACACAATGCGTTCAGGGGCTGTGATGCAACCTGGATTGACCATTTCTAGACCCACAGCTGGATGAGACATAAGGGTGGACACTCTTGGGGCTGAGAGGTTTGGTGAGGTTGGGTGAGCAAACGCAGACCCTTTAAAGTAATACTGCGTGGTACCCATCGCATGGGTCCCAAATCTCCAGGTTGAAGGGCATCTTCCTACATCGAAAACATGCATGAGAAAACAAAAAAGATGGTACACCATGTGATGGGGAAAGGTTTCTAAAACGCACCTCATTTCTCTTCTCCTTGTGCCCGGGGTCGCCATTCCAGCCGCTTTACTAACAATCTCCCTACTTGGAGCATCAGCACCTTTAACCTCCTGTTCCGTACAGGTTTCAATTTGTCCTGAGGATGAACGGGTAGACGGGGAACCAGTGAGAGACTAGCTCTTGGTGTTGGGACAGGCACAGGTCACTCTATTTTCCCATCAGGAATAAGAATTAACCACAGGCTCATCCTCCTCCCCGGAACCAGAACAGGGCCTGAAGCCATCCTGCGCTTTTGCGGCCAGCTCCCAAAAAAGCGAGTTGTAAAATGGAGCTTCAGGGCACTGCAATTCACAAACCTGCAGAGTTATAAATGATAACACTCGTCCACAAATATATTGAGGGAAGGCAAAGAAGAGGATTTGAAATCAAGGCAGAATTGTAGGAAACAGATTTCAGGAGGTAGATTCGAATCGCCTTTAAAGCACATGAAAAGCGGCAAAACGTTGACAATGATGCCCTTGGCCAAAAAGGGCGTATGCGTTTTTTCCTGAATATATTCAGGAAAAAACGCATACGCCCTTTTTGGCCAACCAAGCAACCTGAAAAGGCAAATCAGCGCTACAAAGCAGACTCGCTACCCATCGGTCAAAAGGGCCATGCTGAAAAAAGTCTCAAAACCAGAAATGCAGGACAGGCCATGGAGAAATGGGAGCCTTGCTACACTGATGGGCGGGATGTAAATTGCCAACAGCCACTCTGGAGAAGTGTTCGGTGTGTCCTGAAACATCTAAAAAACACAGCTTAGAGAGCATAGGGCACTTCCACTCATGGGGGTATAAATTGGGAAAATGAAAATTCAGCAAGACACAAGCACCCCAAAGTTTAGGGCTGCTCTGTTGACAAGGACCTCCACTTCATTCCACCTTCAATATCCCAGGAAAGAGAAAAATGGATAAAGAAGTTGTGGTCCTTATGTACAATGGAATATCACTCAGCCATGAAATCAATGTCATAAGGCTAGTAGCAGCATGATGAGTGGATTTAGGTACGACGATTCTAAGTGAAATAAGTCACACAGAAAAGGACACTTCTCATAAGGTATCACTTATAGAGGGAATGTAAAAACCGTTACACTTGAACTGAATTACAAAACAGAACAGAGTCACACATGCAGAAAACACACTATGGCTGCTTAACGGGAAAGGTAAGGTGGGGTGATACATAAAACAAGGGTTTCAAATTAGCTCAGATACCGTTCCATAAACCCAATATGTAATAGACAAGACCTACTCCTTGCTCAGAGAACTGGACTCAACACGCCCTATTCACCGCACAAGAATATATCTGACTAGTAATAATCTTAAAACCTATGTATTGATATCTCTCTGTTAGTGTGTCAAGTGGGTGTAAAGCGGCATAAACACAGCAGTGAAAAGCAGCTAAACCCCATTATAAAAATAAATTACTTTGAAAAACCCATGAAACAAAGACAGTGAAAGAGAGAGAAATTCTTACACAATGCGTTCAGGGGCTGTGATGCAACCTGGATTGACCATATCTAGACCCACAGCTGGATGAGACATAAGGGTGGACACTCTTGGGGCTGAGAGGTTTGGTGAGGTTGGGTGAGCAAACGCAGACCCTTTAAAGTAATACTGCGTGGTACCCATCGCATGGGTCCCAAATCTCCAGGTTCAAGGGCATCTTCCTACATCGAAAACATGCATGAGAAACCCAGAAGATGGTACACCGTGTGATGTGGAAAGGTTTCTAAAACGCACCTCATTTCTCTTCTCCTTGTGCCCGGGTTCGCCATTCCAGCCGCTTTACTTACAATCTCCCTACTTGGAGCATCAGCACCTTTAACCTCCTGTTCCGTACAGGTTGCAATTTGTCCTGAGGATGAACGGGTAGACGGGGAACCAGTGAGAGACTAGCTCTTGGTGTTGGGACAGGCACAGGTCACTCTATTTTCCCATCAGGAAGAAGAATTAACCACAGGCTCATCCTCCCCCCCGGAACCAGAACAGGGCCTGAAGCCATCCTGCGCTTTTGCGGCCAGCTCCCAAAAAAGCGAGTTGTACAATGGAGCTTCAGGGCACTGCAATTCACAAACCTGCAGAGTTATAAATGATAACTCTCGTCCACAAATATATTGAGGGAAGGCAAAGAAGAGGATTTGAAATCAAGGCAGAAATGCAGGAAACAGATTTCAGGAGGTAGATTCGAATCGCCTTTAAAGCACATGAAAAGCGGCAAAACGTTGACAATGATGCCCTTGGCCAAAAAGGGCGTATGCGTTTTTTCCTGAATATATTCAGGAAAAAACGCATACGCCCTTTTTGGCCAACCAAGCAACCTGGAAAGGCAAATCAGGGCTGCAAAGAAGACTCGCTACCCATCGGTCAAAAGGGCCATGCTGAAAAAAGTCTCAAAACCAGAAATGCAGGACAGGCCATGGAGAAATGGGAGCCTTGCTACACTGATGGGCGGGATGTAAATTGCCAACAGCCACTCTGGAGAAGTGTACGGTGTGTCCTGAAACATCTAAAAAACACAGCTTAGAGAGCATAGGGCACTTCCACTCATGGGGGTATAAATTGGGAAAATGAAAAATCAGCAAGACACAAGCACCCCAAAGTTTAGGGCTGCTCTGTTGACAAGGACCTCCACTTCATTCCACCTTCAATATCCCAGGAGGGAGAAAAATGGATAAAGAAGTTGTGGTCCTTATGTACAATGGAATATCACTCAGCCATGAAATCAATGTCATAAGGCTAATAGCAGCATGATGAGTGGATTTAGGTACGACGATTCTAAGTGAAATAAGTCACACAGAAAAGGACACTTCTCATAAGGTATCACTTATAGAGGGAATGTCAAAACCGTTACACTTGAACTGAATTACAAAACAGAACAGAGTCACACATGCAGAAAACACACTATGGCTGCTTAACGGGAAAGGTGAGGTGGGGTGATACATAAAACAAGGGTTTCAACTTAGCTCAGATACCGTTCCATAAACCCAATATGTAATAGACAAGACCTACTCCTTGCTCAGAGAACTGGACTCAACACGCCCTATTCACCGCACAAGAATATATCTGACTAGTAATAATCTTAAAACCTATGTATTGATATCTCTCTGTTAGTGTGTCAAGTGGGTGTAAAGCGGCATAAACACAGCAGTGAAAAGCAGCTAAACCCCATTATAAAAATAAATTACTTTGAAAAACCCATGAAACAAAGACAGTGAAAGAGAGAGAAATTCTTACACAATGCGTTCAGGGGCTGTGATGCAACCTGGATTGACCATTTCTAGACCCACAGCTGGATGAGACATAAGGGTGGACACTCTTGGGGCTGAGAGGTTTGGTGAGGTTGGGTGAGCAAACGCAGACCCTTTAAAGTAATACTGCGTGGTACCCATCGCATGGGTCCCAAATCTCCAGGTTCAAGGGCATCTTCCTACATCGAAAACATGCATGAGAAAACAAAAAAAGATGGTACACCATGTAATGGGGAAAGGTTTCTAAAACGCACCTCATTTCTCTTCTCCTTGTGCCCGGGGTCGCCATTCCAGCCGCTTTACTAACAATCTCCCTACTTGGAGCATCAGCACCTTTAACCTCCTGTTCCGTACAGGTTGCAATTTGTCCTGAGGATGAACGGGAATACGGGGAACCAGTGAGAGACTAGCTCTTGGTGTTGGGACAGGCACAGGTCACTCTATTTTCCCATCAGGAAGAAGAATTAACCACAGGCTCATCCACCCCCCCGGAACCAGAACAGGGCCTGCAGCCATCCTGCGCTTTTGCGGCCAGCTCCCAAAAAAGCGAGTTGTACAATGGAGCTTCAGGGCACTGCAATTCACAAACCTGCAGAGTTATAAATGATAACTCTCGTCCACAAATATATTGAGGGAAGGCAAAGAAGAGGATTTGAAATCAAGGCAGAAATGCAGGAAACAGATTTCAGGAGGTAGATTCGAATCGCCTTTAAAGCACATGAAAAGCGGCAAAACGTTGACAATGATGCCCTTGGCCAAAAAGGGCGTATGCGTTTTTTCCTGAATATATTCAGGAAAAAACGCATACGCCCTTTTTGGCCAACCAAGCAACCTGGAAAGGCAAATCAGGGCTACAAAGAAGACTCGCTACCCATCGGTCAAAAGGGCCATGCTGAAAAAAAGTCTCAAAACCAGAAATGCAGGACAGGCCATGGAGAAATGGGAGCCTTGCTACACTGATGGGCGGGATGTAAATTGCCAACAGCCACTCTGGAGAAGTGTACGGTGTGTCCTGAAACATCTAAAAAACACAGCTTAGAGAGCATAGGGCACTTCCACTCATGGGGGTATAAATTGGGAAAATGAAAAATCAGCAAGACACAAGCACCCCAAAGTTTAGGGCTGCTCTGTTGACAAAGACCTCCACTTCATTCCACCTTCAATATCCCAGGAGGGAGAAAAATGGATAAAGAAGTTGTGGTCCTTATGTACAATGGAATATCACTCAGCCATGAAATCAATGTCATAAGGCTAATAGCAGCATGATGAGTGGATTTAGGTACGACGATTCTAAGTGAAATAAGTCACACAGAAAAGGACACTTCTCATAAGGTATCACTTATAGAGGGAATGTAAAAACCGTTACACTTGAACTGAATTACAAAACAGAACAGAGTCACACATGCAGAAAACACACTATGGCTGCTTAACGGGAAAGGTGAGGTGGGGTGATACATAAAACAAGGGTTTCAAATTAGCTCAGATACCGTTCCATAAACCCAATATGTAATAGACAAGACCTACTCCTTGCTCAGAGAACTGGACTCAACACGCCCTATTCACCGCACAAGAATATATCTGACTAGTAATAATCTTAAAACCTATGTATTGATATCTCTCTGTTAGTGTGTCAAGTGGGTGTAAAGCGGCATAAACACAGCAGTGAAAAGCAGCTAAACCCCATTATAAAAATAAATTACTTTGAAAAACCCATGAAACAAAGACAGTGAAAGAGAGAGAAATTCTTACACAATGCGTTCAGGGGCTGTGATGCAACCTGGATTGACCATTTCTAGACCCACAGCTGGATGAGACATAAGGGTGGACACTCTTGGGGCTGAGAGGTTTGGTGAGGTTGGGTGAGCAAACGCAGACCCTTTAAAGTAATACTGCGTGGTACCCATCGCATGGGTCCCAAATCTCCAGGTTCAAGGGCATCTTCCTACATCGAAAACATGCATGAGAAAACAAAAAAGATGGTACACCATGTGATGGGGAAAGGTTTCTAAAACGCACCTCATTTCTCTTCTCCTTGTGCCCGGGGTCGCCATTCCAGCCGCTTTACTAACAATCTCCCTACTTGGAGCATCAGCACCTTTAACCTCCTGTTCCGTACAGGTTTCAATTTGTCCTGAGGATGAACGGGTAGACGGGGAACCAGTGAGAGACTAGATCTTGGTGTTGGGACAGGCACAGGTCACTCTATTTTCCCATCAGGAAGAAGAATTAACCACAGGCTCATCCTCCTCCCCGGAACCAGAACAGGGCCTGAAGCCATCCTGCACTTTTGCGGCCAGCTCCCAAAAAAGCGAGTTGTAAAATGGAGCTTCAGGGCACTGCAATTCACAAACCTGCAGAGTTATAAATGATAACTCTCGTCCACAAATATATTGAGGGAAGGCAAAGAAGAGGATTTGAAATCAAGGCAGAAATGCAGGAAACAGATTTCAGGAGGTAGATTCGAATCGCCTTTAAAGCACATGAAAAGCGGCAAAACGTTGACAATGATGCCCTTGGCCAAAAAGGGCGTATGCGTTTTTTCCTGAATATATTCAGGAAAAAACGCATACGCCCTTTTTGGCCAACCAAGCAACCTGGAAAGGCAAATCAGGGCTACAAAGAAGACTCGCTACCCATCGGTCAAAAGGGCCATGCTGAAAAAAGTCTCAAAACCAGAAATGCAGGACAGGCCATGGAGAAATGGGAGCCTTGCTACACTGATGGGCGGGATGTAAATTGCCAACAGCCACTCTGGAGAAGTGTACGGTGTGTCCTGAAACATCTAAAAAACACAGCTTAGAGAGCATAGGGCACTTCCACTCATGGGGGTATAAATTGGGAAAATGAAAAATCAGCAAGACACAAGCACCCCAAAGTTTAGGGCTGCTCTGTTGACAAGGACCTCCACTTCATTCCACCTTCAATATCCCAGGAGGGAGAAAAATGGATAAAGAACTTGTGGTCCTTATGTACAATGGAATATCACTCAGCCATGAAATCAATGTCATAAGGCTAGTAGCAGCATGATGAGTGGATTTAGGTACGACGATTCTAAGTGAAATAAGTCACACAGAAAAGGACACTTCTCATAAGGTATCACTTATAGAGGGAATGTCAAAACCGTTACACTTGAACTGAATTACAAAACAGAACAGAGTCACACATGCAGAAAACACACTATGGCTGCTTAACGGGAAAAGTGAGGTGGGGTGATACATAAAACAAGGGTTTCAAATTAGCTCAGATACCGTTCCATAAACCCAATATGTAATAGACAAGACCTACTCCTTGCTCAGAGAACTGGACTCAACACGCCCTATTCACCGCACAAGAATATATCTGACTAGTAATAATCTTAAAACCTATGTATTGATATCTCTCTGTTAGTGTGTCAAGTGGGTGTAAAGCGGCATAAACACAGCAGTGAAAAGCAGCTAAACCCCATTATAAAAATAAATTACTTTGAAAAACCCATGAAACAAAGACAGTGAAAGAGAGAGAAATTCTTACACAATGCGTTCAGGGGCTGTGATGCAACCTGGATTGACCATATCTAGACCCACAGCTGGATGAGACATAAGGGTGGACACTCTTGGGGCTGAGAGGTTTGGTGAGGTTGGGTGAGCAAACGCAGACCCTTTAAAGTAATACTGCGTGGTACCCATCGCATGGGTCCCAAATCTCCAGGTTCAAGGGCATCTTCCTACATCGAAAACATGCATGAGAAACCCAGAAGATGGTACACCGTGTGATGTGGAAAGGTTTCTAAAACGCACCTCATTTCTCTTCTCCTTGTGCCCGGGTTCGCCATTCCAGCCGCTTTACTTACAATCTCCCTACTTGGAGCATCAGCACCTTTAACCTCCTGTTCCGTACAGGTTGCAATTTGTCCTGAGGATGAACGGGTAGACGGGGAACCAGTGAGAGACTAGCTCTTGGTGTTGGGACAGGCACAGGTCACTCTATTTTCCAATAAGGAAGAAGAATTAACCACAGGCTCATCCTCCCCCCCGGAACCAGAACAGGGCCTGAAGCCATCCTGCGCTTTTGCGGCCAGCTCCCAAAAAAGCGAGTTGTACAATGGAGCTTCAGGGCACTGCAATTCACAAACCTGCAGAGTTATAAATGATAACTCTCGTCCACAAATATATTGAGGGAAGGCAAAGAAGAGGATTTGAAATCAAGGCAGAAATGCAGGAAACAGATTTCAGGAGGTAGATTCGAATCGCCTTTAAAGCACATGAAAAGCGGCAAAACGTTGACAATGATGCCCTTGGCCAAAAAGGGCGTATGCGTTTTTTCCTGAATATATTCAGGAAAAAACGCATACGCCCTTTTTGGCCAACCAAGCAACCTGGAAAGGCAAATCAGGGCTGCAAAGAAGACTCGCTACCCATCGGTCAAAAGGGCCATGCTGAAAAAAGTCTCAAAACCAGAAATGCAGGACAGGCCATGGAGAAATGGGAGCCTTGCTACACTGATGGGCGGGATGTAAATTGCCAACAGCCACTCTGGAGAAGTGTACGGTGTGTCCTGAAACATCTAAAAAACACAGCTTAGAGAGCATAGGGCACTTCCACTCATGGGGGTATAAATTGGGAAAATGAAAAATCAGCAAGACACAAGCACCCCAAAGTTTAGGGCTGCTCTGTTGACAAGGACCTCCACTTCATTCCACCTTCAATATCCCAGGAGGGAGAAAAATGGATAAAGAAGTTGTGGTCCTTATGTACAATGGAATATCACTCAGCCATGAAATCAATGTCATAAGGCTAATAGCAGCATGATGAGTGGATTTAGGTACGACGATTCTAAGTGAAATAAGTCACACAGAAAAGGACACTTCTCATAAGGTATCACTTATAGAGGGAATGTCAAAACCGTTACACTTGAACTGAATTACAAAACAGAACAGAGTCACACATGCAGAAAACACATTATGGCTGCTTAACGGGAAAGGTGAGGTGGGGTGATACATAAAACAAGGGTTTCAACTTAGCTCAGATACCATTCCATAAACCCAATATGTAATAGACAAGACCTACTCCTTGCTCAGAGAACTGGACTCAACACGCCCTATTCACCGCACAAGAATATATCTGACTAGTAATAATCTTAAAACCTATGTATTGATATCTCTCTGTTAGTGTGTCAAGTGGGTGTAAAGCGGCATAAACACAGCAGTGAAAAGCAGCTAAACCCCATTATAAAAATAAATTACTTTGAAAAACCCATGAAACAAAGACAGTGAAAGAGAGAGAAATTCTTACACAATGCGTTCAGGGGCTGTGATGCAACCTGGATTGACCATTTCTAGACCCACAGCTGGATGAGACATAAGGGTGGACACTCTTGGGGCTGAGAGGTTTGGTGAGGTTGGGTGAGCAAACGCAGACCCTTTAAAGTAATACTGCGTGGTACCCATCGCATGGGTCCCAAATCTCCAGGTTCAAGGGCATCTTCCTACATCGAAAACATGCATGAGAAAACAAAAAAGATGGTACACCATGTGATGGGGAAAGGTTTCTAAAACGCACCTCATTTCTCTTCTCCTTGTGCCCGGGGTCGCCATTCCAGCCGCTTTACTAACAATCTCCCTACTTGGAGCATCAGCACCTTTAACCTCCTGTTCCGTACAGGTTGCAATTTGTCCTGAGGATGAACGGGAATACGGGGAACCAGTGAGAGACTAGCTCTTGGTGTTGGGACAGGCACAGGTCACTCTATTTTCCCATCAGGAAGAAGAATTAACCACAGGCTCATCCTCCCCCCCGGAACCAGAACAGGGCCTGAAGCCATCCTGCGCTTTTGCGGCCAGCTCCCAAAAAAGCGAGTTGTACAATGGAGCTTCAGGGCACTGCAATTCACAAACCTGCAGAGTTATAAATGATAACTCTCGTCCACAAATATATTGAGGGAAGGCAAAGAAGAGGATTTGAAATCAAGGCAGAAATGCAGGAAACAGATTTCAGGAGGTAGATTCGAATCGCCTTTAAAGCACATGAAAAGCGGCAAAACGTTGACAATGATGCCCTTGGCCAAAAAGGGCGTATGCGTTTTTTCCTGAATATATTCAGGAAAAAACGCATACGCCCTTTTTGGCCAACCAAGCAACCTGGAAAGGCAAATCAGGGCTACAAAGAAGACTCGCTACCCATCGGTCAAAAGGGCCATGCTGAAAAAAGTCTCAAAACCAGAAATGCAGGACAGGCCATGGAGAAATGGGAGCCTTGCTACACTGATGGGCGGGATGTAAATTGCCAACAGCCACTCTGGAGAAGTGTACGGTGTGTCCTGAAACATCTAAAAAACACAGCTTAGAGAGCATAGGGCACTTCCACTCATGGGGGTATAAATTGGGAAAATGAAAAATCAGCAAGACACAAGCACCCCAAAGTTTAGGGCTGCTCTGTTGACAAGGACCTCCACTTCATTCCACCTTCAATATCCCAGGAGGGAGAAAAATGGATAAAGAAGTTGTGGTCCTTATGTACAATGGAATATCACTCAGCCATGAAATCAATGTCATAAGGCTAATAGCAGCATGATGAGTGGATTTAGGTACGACGATTCTAAGTGAAATAAGTCACACAGAAAAGGACACTTCTCATAAGGTATCACTGATAGAGGGAATGTAAAAACCGTTACACTTGAACTGAATTACAAAACAGAACAGAGTCACACATGCAGAAAACACACTATGGCTGCTTAACGGGAAAGGTGAGGTGGGGTGATACATAAAACAAGGGTTTCAAATTAGCTCAGATACCGTTCCATAAACCCAATATGTAATAGACAAGACCTACTCCTTGCTCAGAGAACTGGACTCAACACGCCCTATTCACCGCACAAGAATATATCTGACTAGTAATAATCTTAAAACCTATGTATTGATATCTCTCTGTTAGTGTGTCAAGTGGGTGTAAAGCGGCATAAACACAGCAGTGAAAAGCAGCTAAACCCCATTATAAAAATAAATTACTTTGAAAAACCCATGAAACAAAGACAGTGAAAGAGAGAGAAATTCTTACACAATGCGTTCAGGGGCTGTGATGCAACCTGGATTGACCATTTCTAGACCCACAGCTGGATGAGACATAAGGGTGGACACTCTTGGGGCTGAGAGGTTTGGTGAGGTTGGGTGAGCAAACGCAGACCCTTTAAAGTAATACTGCGTGGTACCCATCGCATGGGTCCCAAATCTCCAGGTTGAAGGGCATCTTCCTACATCGAAAACATGCATGAGAAAACAAAAAAGATGGTACACCATGTGATGGGGAAAGGTTTCTAAAACGCACCTCATTTCTCTTCTCCTTGTGCCCGGGGTCGCCATTCCAGCCGCTTTACTAACAATCTCCCTACTTGGAGCATCAGCACCTTTAACCTCCTGTTCCGTACAGGTTTCAATTTGTCCTGAGGATGAACGGGTAGACGGGGAACCAGTGAGAGACTAGCTCTTGGTGTTGGGACAGGCACAGGTCACTCTATTTTCCCATCAGGAATAAGAATTAACCACAGGCTCATCCTCCTCCCCGGAACCAGAACAGGGCCTGAAGCCATCCTGCGCTTTTGCGGCCAGCTCCCAAAAAAGCGAGTTGTAAAATGGAGCTTCAGGGCACTGCAATTCACAAACCTGCAGAGTTATAAATGATAACACTCGTCCACAAATATATTGAGGGAAGGCAAAGAAGAGGATTTGAAATCAAGGCAGAATTGTAGGAAACAGATTTCAGGAGGTAGATTCGAATCGCCTTTAAAGCACATGAAAAGCGGCAAAACGTTGACAATGATGCCCTTGGCCAAAAAGGGCGTATGCGTTTTTTCCTGAATATATTCAGGAAAAAACGCATACGCCCTTTTTGGCCAACCAAGCAACCTGAAAAGGCAAATCAGCGCTACAAAGCAGACTCGCTACCCATCGGTCAAAAGGGCCATGCTGAAAAAAGTCTCAAAACCAGAAATGCAGGACAGGCCATGGAGAAATGGGAGCCTTGCTACACTGATGGGCGGGATGTAAATTGCCAACAGCCACTCTGGAGAAGTGTTCGGTGTGTCCTGAAACATCTAAAAAACACAGCTTAGAGAGCATAGGGCACTTCCACTCATGGGGGTATAAATTGGGAAAATGAAAATTCAGCAAGACACAAGCACCCCAAAGTTTAGGGCTGCTCTGTTGACAAGGACCTCCACTTCATTCCACCTTCAATATCCCAGGAAAGAGAAAAATGGATAAAGAAGTTGTGGTCCTTATGTACAATGGAATATCACTCAGCCATGAAATCAATGTCATAAGGCTAGTAGCAGCATGATGAGTGGATTTAGGTACGACGATTCTAAGTGAAATAAGTCACACAGAAAAGGACACTTCTCATAAGGTATCACTTATAGAGGGAATGTAAAAACCGTTACACTTGAACTGAATTACAAAACAGAACAGAGTCACACAGGCAGAAAACACACTATGGCTGCTTAACGGGAAAGGTGAGGTGGGGTGATACATAAAACAAGGGTTTCAAATTAGCTCAGATACCGTTCCATAAACCCAATATGTAATAGACAAGACCTACTCCTTGCTCAGAGAACTGGACTCAACACGCCCTATTCACCGCACAAGAATATATCTCACTAGTAATAATCTTAAAACCTATGTATTGATATCTCTCTGTTAGTGTGTCAAATGGGTGAAAAGCGGCATAAACACAGCAGTAAAAAGCAGCTAAACCCCATTATAAAAATAAATTACTTTTACAAACCCATGAAACAAAGACAGTGAAAGAGAGAGAAATTCTTACACAATGCGTTCAGGGGCTGTGATGCAACCTGGATTGACCATATCTAGACCCACAGCTGGAGGAGACATAAGGGTGGACACTCTTGGGGCTGAGAGGTTTGGTGAGGTTGGGTGAGCAAACGCAGACCCTTTAAAGTAATACTGCGTGGTACCCATCGCATGGGTCCCAAATCTCCAGGTTCAAGGGCATCTTCCTACATCGAAAACATGCATGAGAAACCCAGAAGATGGTACACCGTGTGATGTGGAAAGGTTTCTAAAACGCACCTCATTTCTCTTCTCCTTGTGCCCGGGTTCGCCATTCCAGCCGCTTTACTAACAATCTCCCTACTTGGAGCATCAGCACCTTTAACCTCCTGTTCCGTACAGGTTGCAATTTGTCCTGAGGATGAACGGGTAGACGGGGAACCAGTGAGAGACTAGCTCTTGGTGTTGGGACAGGCACAGGTCACTCTATTTTCCCATCAGGAAGAAGAATTAACCACAGGCTCATCCTCCCCCCCGGAACCAGAACAGGGCCTGAAGCCATCCTGCGCTTTTGCGGCCAGCTCCCAAAAAAGCGAGTTGTACAATGGAGCTTCAGGGCACTGCAATTCACAAACCTGCAGAGTTATAAATGATAACTCTCGTCCACAAATATATTGAGGGAAGGCAAAGAAGAGGATTTGAAATCAAGGCAGAAATGCAGGAAACAGATTTCAGGAGGTAGATTCGAATCGCCTTTAAAGCACATGAAAAGCGGCAAAACGTTGACAATGATGCCCTTGGCCAAAAAGGGCGTATGCGTTTTTTCCTGAATATATTCAGGAAAAAACGCATACGCCCTTTTTGGCCAACCAAGCAACCTGGAAAGGCAAATCAGGGCTACAAAGAAGACTCGCTACCCATCGGTCAAAAGGGCCATGCTGAAAAAAGTCTCAAAACCAGAAATGCAGGACAGGCCATGGAGAAATGGGAGCCTTGCTACACTGATGGGCGGGATGTAAATTGCCAACAGCCACTCTGGAGAAGTGTACGGTGTGTCCTGAAACATCTAAAAAACACAGCTTAGAGAGCATAGGGCACTTCCACTCATGGGGGTATAAATTGGGAAAATGAAAAATCAGCAAGACACAAGCACCCCAAAGTTTAGGGCTGCTCTGTTGACAAGGACCTCCACTTCATTCCACCTTCAATATCCCAGGAGGGAGAAAAATGGATAAAGAACTTGTGGTCCTTATGTACAATGGAATATCACTCAGCCATGAAATCAATGTCATAAGGCTAATAGCAGCATGATGAGTGGATTTAGGTACGACGATTCTAAGTGAAATAAGTCACACAGAAAAGGACACTTCTCATAAGGTATCACTTATAGAGGGAATGTCAAAACCGTTACACTTGAACTGAATTACAAAACAGAACAGAGTCACACATGCAGAAAACACACTATGGCTGCTTAACGGGAAAGGTGAGGTGGGGTGATACATAAAACAAGGGTTTCAACTTAGCTCAGATACCGTTCCATAAACCCAATATGTAATAGACAAGACCTACTCCTTGCTCAGAGAACTGGACTCAACACGCCCTATTCACCGCACAAGAATATATCTGACTAGTAATAATCTTAAAACCTATGTATTGATATCTCTCTGTTAGTGTGTCAAGTGGGTGTAAAGCGGCATAAACACAGCAGTGAAAAGCAGCTAAACCCCATTATAAAAATAAATTACTTTGAAAAACCCATGAAACAAAGACAGTGAAAGAGAGAGAAATTCTTACACAATGCGTTCAGGGGCTGTGATGCAACCTGGATTGACCATATCTAGACCCACAGCTGGATGAGACATAAGGGTGGACACTCTTGGGGCTGAGAGGTTTGGTGAGGTTGGGTGAGCAAACGCAGACCCTTTAAAGTAATACTGCGTGGTACCCATCGCATGGGTCCCAAATCTCCAGGTTCAAGGGCATCTTCCTACATCGAAAACATGCATGAGAAACCCAGAAGATGGTACACCGTGTGATGTGGAAAGGTTTCTAAAACGCACCTCATTTCTCTTCTCCTTGTGCCCGGGTTCGCCATTCCAGCCGCTTTACTTACAATCTCCCTACTTGGAGCATCAGCACCTTTAACCTCCTGTTCCGTACAGGTTGCAATTTGTCCTGAGGATGAACGGGTAGACGGGGAACCAGTGAGAGACGAGCTCTTGGTGTTGGGACAGGCACAGGTCACTCTATTTTCCCATCAGGAAGAAGAATTAACCACAGGCTCATCCTCCCCCCCGGAACCAGAACAGGGCCTGAAGCCATCCTGCGCTTTTGCGGCCAGCTCCCAAAAAAGCGAGTTGTACAATGGAGCTTCAGGGCACTGCAATTCACAAACCTGCAGAGTTATAAATGATAACTCTCGTCCACAAATATATTGAGGGAAGGCAAAGAAGAGGATTTGAAATCAAGGCAGAAATGCAGGAAACAGATTTCAGGAGGTAGATTCGAATCGCCTTTAAAGCACATGAAAAGCGGCAAAACGTTGACAATGATGCCTTTGGCCAAAAAGGGCGTATGCGTTTTTTCCTGAATATATTCAGGAAAAAACGCATACGCCCTTTTTGGCCAACCAAGCAACCTGGAAAGGCAAATCAGGGCTACAAAGAAGACTCGCTACCCATCGGTCAAAAGGGCCATGCTGAAAAAAGTCTCAAAACCAGAAATGCAGGACAGGCCATGGAGAAATGGGAGCCTTGCTACACTGATGGGCGGGATTTAATTGCCAACAGCCACTCTGGAGAAGTGTACGGTGTGTCCTGAAACATCTAAAAAACACAGCTTAGAGAGCATAGGGCACTTCCACTCATGGGGGTATAAATTGGGAAAATGAAAAATCAGCAAGACACAAGCACCCCAAAGTTTAGGGCTGCTCTGTTGACAAGGACCTCCACTTCATTCCACCTTCAATATCCCAGGAGGGAGAAAAATGGATAAAGAAGTTGTGGTCCTTATGTACAATGGAATATCACTCAGCCATGAAATCAATGTCATAAGGCTAGTAGCAGCATGATGAGTGGATTTAGGTACGACGATTCTAAGTGAAATAAGTCACACAGAAAAGGACACTTCTCATAAGGTATCACTTATAGAGGGAATGTAAAAACCGTTACACTTGAACTGAATTACAAAACGGAACAGAGTCACACATACAGAAATCACACTATGGCTGCTTAACGGGAAAGGTGAGGTGGGGTGATACATAAAACAAGGGTTTCAAATTAGCTCAGATACCGTTCCATAAACCCAATATGTAATAGACAAGACCTACTCCTTGCTCAGAGAACTGGACTCAACACGCCCTATTCACCGCACAAGAATATATCTGACTAGTAATAATCTTAAAACCTATGTATTGATATCTCTCTGTTAGTGTGTCAAGTGGGTGTAAAGCGGCATAAACACAGCAGTGAAAAGCAGCTAAACCCCATTATAAAAATAAATTACTTTGAAAAACCCATGAAACAAAGACAGTGAAAGAGAGAGAAATTCTTACACAATGCGTTCAGGGGCTGTGATGCAACCTGGATTGACCATATCTAGACCCACAGCTGGATGAGACATAAGGGTGGACACTCTTGGGGCTGAGAGGTTTGGTGAGGTTGGGTGAGCAAACGCAGACCCTTTAAAGTAATACTGCGTGGTACCCATCGCATGGGTCCCAAATCTCCAGGTTCAAGGGCATCTTCCTACATCGAAAACATGCATGAGAAAACAAAAAGATGGTACACCATGTGATGGGGAAAGGTTTCTAAAACGCACCTCATTTCTCTTCTCCTTGTGCCCGGGTTCGCCATTCCAGCCGCTTTACTAACAATCTCCCTACTTGGAGCATCAGCACCTTTAACCTCCTGTTCCGTACAGGTTGCAATTTGTCCTGAGGATGAACGGGTAGACGGGGAACCAGTGAGAGACTAGCTCTTGTTGTTGGGACAGGCACAGGTCACTCTATTTTCCCATCAGGAAGAAGAATTAACCACAGGCTCATCCTCCCCCCCGGAACCAGAACAGGGCCTGAAGCCATCCTGCGCTTTTGCGGCCAGCTCCCAAAAAAGCGAGTTGTAAAATGGAGCTTCAGGGCACTGCAATTCACAAACCTGCAGAGTTATAAATGATAACTCTCGTCCACAAATATATTTAGGGAAGGCAAAGAAGAGGATTTGAAATCAAGGCAGAAATGCAGGAAACAGATTTCAGGAGGTAGATTCGAATCGCCTTTAAAGCACATGAAAAGCGGCAAAACGTTGACAATGATGCTCTTGGCCAAAAAGGGCGTATGCGTTTTTTCCTGAATATATTCAGGAAAAAACGCATACGCCCTTTTTGGCCAACCAAGCAACCTGGAAAGGCAAATCAGGGCTACAAAGAAGACTCGCTACCCATCGGTGAAAAGGGCCATGCTGAAAAAAGTCTCAAAACCAGAAATGCAAGACAGGCCATGGAGAAATGGGAGCCTTGCTACACTGATGGGCGGGATGTAAATTGCCAACAGCCACTCTGGAGAAGTGTACGATGTGTCCTGAAACATCTAAAAAACACAGCTTAGAGAGCATAGGGCACTTCCACTCATGGGGGTATAAATTGGGAAAATGAAAAATCAGCAAGACACAAGCACCCCAAAGTTGACGGCTGCTCTGTTGACAAGGACCTCCACTTCATTCCACCTTCAATATCCCAGGAGGGAGAAAAATGGATAAAGAAGTTGTGGTCCTTATGTACAATGGAATATCACTCAGCCATGAAATCAATGTCATAAGGCTAATAGCAGCATGATGAGTGGATTTAGGTACGACGATTCTAAGTGAAATAAGTCACACAGAAAAGGACACTTCTCATAAGGTATCACTTATAGAGGGAATGTAAAAACCGTTACACTTGAACTGAATTACAAAACAGAACAGAGTCACACATGCAGAAAACACACTATGGCTGCTTAACGGGAAAGGTGAGGTGGGGTGATACATAAAACAAGGGTTTCAAATTAGCTCAGATACCGTTCCATAAACCCAATATGTAATAGACAAGACCTACTCCTTGCTCAGAGAACTGGACTCAACACGCCCTATTCACTGCACAAGAATATATCTGACTAGTAATAATCTTAAAACCTATGTATTGATATCTCTCTGTTAGTGTGTCAAGTGGGTGTAAAGCGGCATAAACACAGCAGTGAAAAGCAGCTAAACCCCATTATAAAAATAAATTACTTTGAAAAACCCATGAAACAAAGACAGTGAAAGAGAGAGAAATTCTTACACAATGCGTTCAGGGGCTGTGATGCAACCTGGATTGACCATTTCTAGACCCACAGCTGGATGAGACATAAGGGTGGACACTCTTGGGACTGAGAGGTTTGGTGAGGTTGGGTGAGCAAACGCAGACCCTTTAAAGTAATACTGCGTGGTACCCATCGCATGGGTCCCAAATCTCCAGGTTCAAGGGCATCTTCCTACATCGAAAACATGCATGAGAAAACAAAAAAGATGGTACACCATGTGATGGGGAAAGGTTTCTAAAACGCACCTCATTTCTCTTCTCCTTGTGCCCGGGGTCGCCATTCCAGCCGCTTTACTAACAATCTCCCTACTTGGAGCATCAGCACCTTTAACCTCCTGTTCCGTACAGGTTGCAATTTGTCCTGAGGATGAACGGGAATACGGGGAACCAGTGAGAGACTAGCTCTTGTTGTTGGGACAGGCACAGGTCACTCTATTTTCCCATCAGGAAGAAGAATTAACCACAGGCTCATCCTCCCCCCCGGAACCAGAACAGGGCCTGAAGCCATCCTGCGCTTTTGCGGCCAGCTCCCAAAAAAGCGAGTTGTAAAATGGAGCTTCAGGGCACTGCAATTCACAAACCTGCAGAGTTATAAATGATAACTCTCGTCCACAAATATATTTAGGGAAGGCAAAGAAGAGGATTTGAAATCAAGGCAGAAATGCAGGAAACAGATTTCAGGAGGTAGATTCGAATCGCCTTTAAAGCACATGAAAAGCGGCAAAACGTTGACAATGATGCTCTTGGCCAAAAAGGGCGTATGCGTTTTTTCCTGAATATATTCAGGAAAAAACGCATACGCCCTTTTTGGCCAACCAAGCAACCTGGAAAGGCAAATCAGGGCTACAAAGAAGACTCGCTACCCATGGGTCAAAAGGGCCATGCTGAAAAAAGTCTCAAAACCAGAAATGCAGGACAGGCCATGGAGAAATGGGAGCCTTGCTACACTGATGGGTGGGATGTAAATTGCCAACAGCCACTCTGGAGAAGTGTACGGTGTGTCCTGAAACATCTAAAAAACACAGCTTAGAGAGCATAGGGCACTTCCACTCATGGGGGTATAAATTGGGAAAATGAAAAATCAGCAAGACACAAGCACCCCAAAGTTTAGGGCTGCTCTGTTGACAAGGACCTCCACTTCATTCCACCTTCAATATCCCAGGAGGGAGAAAAATGGATAAAGAAGTTGTGGTCCTTATGTACAATGGAATATCACTCAGCCATGAAATCAATGTCATAAGGCTAATAGCAGCATGATGAGTGGATTTAGGTACGACGATTCTAAGTGAAATAAGTCACACAGAAAAGGACACTTCTCATAAGGTATCACTTATAGAGGGAATGTAAAAACCGTTACACTTGAACTGAATTACAAAACAGAACAGAGTCACACAGGCAGAAAACACACTATGGCTGCTTAACGGGAAAGGTAAGGTGGGGTGATACATAAAACAAGGGTTTCAAATTAGCTCAGATACCGTTCCATAAACCCAATATGTAATAGACAAGACCTACTCCTTGCTCAGAGAACTGGACTCAACACGCCCTATTCACCGCACAAGAATATATCTGACTAGTAATAATCTTAAAACCTATGTATTGATATCTCTCTGTTAGTGTGTCAAGTGGGTGTAAAGCGGCATAAACACAGCAGTGAAAAGCAGCTAAACCCCATTATAAAAATAAATTACTTTGAAAAACCCATGAAACAAAGACAGTGAAAGAGAGAGAAATTCTTACACAATGCGTTCAGGGGCTGTGATGCAACCTGGATTGACCATATCTAGACCCACAGCTGGATGAGACATAAGGGTGGATACTCTTGGGGCTGAGAGGTTTGGTGAGGTTGGGTGAGCAAACGCAGACCCTTTAAAGTAATACTGCGTGGTACCCATCGCATGGGTCCCAAATCTCCAGGTTCAAGGGCATCTTCCTACATCGAAAACATGCATGAGAAAACAAAAAAGATGGTACACCATGTGATGGGGAAAGGTTTCTAAAACGCACCTCATTTCTCTTCTCCTTGTGCCCGGGGTCGCCATTCCAGCCGCTTTACTAACAATCTCCCTACTTGGAGCATCAGCACCTTTAACCTCCTGTTCCGTACAGGTTGCAATTTGTCCTGAGGATGAACGGGTAGACGGGGAACCAGTGAGAGACTAGCTCTTGGTGTTGGGACAGGCACAGGTCACTCTATTTTCCCATCAGGAAGAAGAATTAACCACAGGCTCAAATTCCCCCCCCGGAACCAGAACAGGGCCTGAAGCCATCCTGCGCTTTTGCGGCCAGCTCCCAAAAAAGCGAGTTGTACAATGGAGCTTCAGGGCACTGCAATTCACAAACCTGCAGAGTTATAAATGATAACTCTCGTCCACAAATATATTTAGGGAAGGCAAAGAAGAGGATTTGAAATCAAGGCAGAAATGCAGGAAACAGATTTCAGGAGGTAGATTCGAATCGCCTTTAAAGCACATGAAAAGCGGCAAAACGTTGACAATGATGCCCTTGGCCAAAAAGGGCGTATGCGTTTTTTCCTGAATATATTCAGGAAAAAACGCATACGCCCTTTTTGGCCAACCAAGCAACCTGGAAAGGCAAATCAGGGCTACAAAGAAGACTCGCTACCCATCGGTCAAAAGGGCCATGCTGAAAAAAGTCTCAAAACCAGAAATGCAGGACAGGCCATGGAGAAATGGGAGCCTTGCTACACTGATGGGTGGGATGTAAATTGCCAACAGCCACTCTGGAGAAGTGTACGGTGTGTCCTGAAACATCTAAAAAACACAGCTTAGAGAGCATAGGGCACTTCCACTCATGGGGGTATAAATTGGGAAAATGAAAAATCAGCAAGACACAAGCACCCCAACGTTTAGGGCTGCTCTGTTGACAAGGACCTCCACTTCATTCCACCTTCAATATCCCAGGAGGGAGAAAAATGGATAAAGAAGTTGTGGTCCTTATGTACAATGGAATATCACTCAGCCATGAAATCAATGTCATAAGGCTAATAGCAGCATGATGAGTGGATTTAGGTACGACGATTCTAAGTGAAATAAGTCACACAGAAAAGGACACTTCTCATAAGGTATCACTTATAGAGGGAATGTAAAAACCGTTACACTTGAACTGAATTACAAAACAGAACAGACTCACACATGCAGAAAACACACTATGGCTGCTTAACGGGAAAGGTAAGGTGGGGTGATACATAAAACAAGGGTTTCAAATTAGCTCAGATACCGTTCCATAAACCCAATATGTAATAGACAAGACCTACTCCTTGCTCAGAGAACTGGACTCAACACGCCCTATTCACCGCACAAGAATATATCTGACTAGTAATAATCTTAAAACCTATGTATTGATATCTCTCTGTTAGTGTGTCAAGTGGGTGTAAAGCGGCATAAACACAGCAGTGAAAAGCAGCTAAACCCCATTATAAAAATAAATTACTTTGAAAAACCCATGAAACAAAGACAGTGAAAGAGAGAGAAATTCTTACACAATGCGTTCAGGGGCTGTGATGCAACCTGGATTGACCATATCTAGACCCACAGCTGGATGAGACATAAGGGTGGACACTCTTGGGGCTGAGAGGTTTGGTGAGGTTGGGTGAGCAAACGCAGACCCTTTAAAGTAATACTGCGTGGTACCCATCGCATGGGTCCCAAATCTCCAGGTTCAAGGGCATCTTCCTACATCGAAAACATGCATGAGAAAACAAAAAAGATGGTACACCATGTGATGGGGAAAGGTTTCTAAAACGCACCTCATTTCTCTTCTCCTTGTGCCCGGGGTCGCCATTCCAGCCGCTTTACTAACAATCTCCCTACTTGGAGCATCAGCACCTTTAACCTACTGTTCCGTACAGGTTGCAATTTGTCCTGAGGATGAACGGGTAGACGGGGAACCAGTGAGAGACTAGCTCTTGGTGTTGGGACAGGCACAGGTCACTCTATTTTCCCATCAGGAAGAAGAATTAACCACAGGCTCATCCTCCCCCCCGGAACCAGAACAGGGCCTGAAGCCATCCTGCGCTTTTGCGGCCAGCTCCCAAAAAAGCGAGTTGTACAATGGAGCTTCAGGGCACTGCAATTCACAAACCTGCAGAGTTATAAATGATAACTCTCGTCCACAAATATATTGAGGGAAGGCAAAGAAGAGGATTTGAAATCAAGGCAGAAATGCAGGAAACAGATTTCAGGAGGTAGATTCGAATCGCCTTTAAAGCACATGAAAAGCGGCAAAACGTTGACAATGATGCCCTTGGCCAAAAAGGGCGTATGCGTTTTTTCCTGAATATATTCAGGAAAAAACGCATACGCCCTTTTGGGCCAACCAAGCAACCTGGAAAGGCAAATCAGGGCTACAAAGAAGACTCGCTACCCATCGGTCAAAAGGGCCATGCTGAAAAAAGTCTCAAAACCAGAAATGCAGGACAGGCCATGGAGAAATGGGAGCCTTGCTACACTGATGGGCGGGATGTAAATTGCCAACAGCCACTCTGGAGAAGTGTACGGTGTGTCCTGAAACATCTAAAAAACACAGCTTAGAGAGCATAGGGCACTTCCACTCATGGGGGTATAAATTGGGAAAATGAAAAATCAGCAAGACACAAGCACCCCAAAGTTTAGGGCTGCTCTGTTGACAAGGACCTCCACTTCATTCCACCTTCAATATCCCAGGAGGGAGAAAAATGGATAAAGAAGTTGTGGTCCTTATGTACAATGGAATATCACTCAGCCATGAAATCAATGTCATAAGGCTAATAGCAGCATGATGAGTGGATTTAGGTACGACGATTCTAAGTGAAATAAGTCACACAGAAAAGGACACTTCTCATAAGGTATCACTTATAGAGGGAATGTAAAAACCGTTACACTTGAACTGAATTACAAAACAGAACAGAGTCACACATGCAGAAAACACACTATGGCTGCTTAACGGGAAAGGTGAGGTGGGGTGATACATAAAACAAGGGTTTCAAATTAGCTCAGATACCGTTCCATAAACCCAATATGTAATAGACAAGACCTACTCCTTGCTCAGAGAACTGGACTCAACACGCCCTATTCACCGCACAAGAATATATCTGACTAGTAATAATCTTAAAACCTATGTATTGATATCTCTCTGTTAGTGTGTCAAGTGGGTGTAAAGCGGCATAAACACAGCAGTGAAAAGCAGCTAAACCCCATTATAAAAATAAATTACTTTGAAAAACCCATGAAACAAAGACAGTGAAAGAGAGAGAAATTCTTACACAATGCGTTCAGGGGCTGTGATGCAACCTGGATTGACCATATCTAGACCCACAGCTGGATGAGACATAAGGGTGGACACTCTTGGGGCTGAGAGGTTTGGTGAGGTTGGGTGAGCAAACGCAGACCCTTTAAAGTAATACTGCGTGGTACCCATCGCATGGGTCCCAAATCTCCAGGTTCAAGGGCATCTTCCTACATCGAAAACTTGCATGAGAAAACAAAAAGATGGTACACCATGTGATGGGGAAAGGTTTCTAAAACGCACCTCATTTCTCTTCTCCTTGTGCCCGGGTTCGCCATTCCAGCCGCTTTACTAACAATCTCCCTACTTGGAGCATCAGCACCTTTAACCTCCTGTTCCGTACAGGTTGCAATTTGTCCTGAGGATGAACGGGTAGACGGGGAACCAGTGAGAGACTAGCTCTTGGTGTTGGGACAGGCACAGGTCACTCTATTTTCCCATCAGGAAGAAGAATTAACCACAGGCTCATCCTCCCCCCCGGAACCAGAACAGGGCCTGAAGCCATCCTGCGCTTTTGTGGCCAGCTCCCAAAAAAGCGAGTTGTACAATGGAGCTTCAGGGCACTGCAATTCACAAACCTGCAGAGTTATAAATGATAACTCTCGTCCACAAATATATTGAGGGAAGGCAAAGAAGAGGATTTGAAATCAAGGCAGAAATGCAGGAAACAGATTTCAGGAGGTAGATTCGAATCGCCTTTAAAGCACATGAAAAGCGGCAAAACGTTGACAATGATGCCCTTGGCCAAAAAGGGCGTATGCGTTTTTTCCTGAATATATTCAGGAAAAAACGCATACGCCCTTTTTGGCCAACCAAGCAACCTGAAAAGGCAAATCAGCGCTACAAAGCAGACTTGCTACCCATCGGTCAAAAGGGCCATGCTGAAAAACGTCTCAAAACCAGAAATGCAGGACAGGCCATGGAGAAATGGGAGCCTTGCTACACTGATGGGCGGGATGTAAATTGCCAACAGCCACTCTGGAGAAGTGTACGGTGTGTCCTGAAACATCTAAAAAACACAGCTTAGAGAGCATAGGGCACTTCCACTCATGGGGGTATAAATTGGGAAAATGAAAATTCAGCAAGACACAAGCACCCCAAAGTTTAGGGCTGCTCTGTTGACAAGGACCTCCACTTCATTCCACCTTCAATATCCCAGGAAAGAGAAAAATGGATAAAGAAGTTGTGGTCCTTATGTACAATGGAATATCACTCAGCCATGAAATCAATGTCATAAGGCTAGTAGCAGCATGATGAGTGGATTTAGGTACGACGATTCTAAGTGAAATAAGTCACACAGAAAAGGACACTTCTCATAAGGTATCACTTATAGAGGGAATGTAAAAACCGTTACACTTGAACTGAATTACAAAACAGAACAGAGTCACACAGGCAGAAAACACACTATGGCTGCTTAACGGGAAAGGTGAGGTGGGGTGATACATAAAACAAGGGTTTCAAATTAGCTCAGATACCGTTCCATAAACCCAATATGTAATAGACAAGACCTACTCCTTGCTCAGAGAACTGGACTCAACACGCCCTATTCACCGCACAAGAATATATCTCACTAGTAATAATCTTAAAACCTATGTATTGATATCTCTCTGTTAGTGTGTCAAGTGGGTGAAAAGCGGCATAAACACAGCAGTGAAAAGCAGCTAAACCCCATTATAAAAATAAATTACTTTTACAAACCCATGAAACAAAGACAATGAAAGAGAGAGAAATTCTTACACAATGCGTTCAGGGGCTGTGATGCAACCTGGATTGACCATATCTAGACCCACAGCTGGATGAGACATAAGGGTGGACACTCTTGGGGCTGAGAGGTTTGGTGAGGTTGGGTGAGCAAACGCAGACCCGTTAAAGTAATACTGCGTGGTACCCATCGCATGGGTCCCAAATCTCCAGGTTCAAGGGCATCTTCCTACATCGAAAACATGCATGAGAAACCCAGAAGATGGTACACCGTGTGATGTGGAAAGGTTTCTAAAACGCACCTCATTTCTCTTCTCCTTGTGCCCGGGTTCGCCATTCCAGCCGCTTTACTAACAATCTCCCTACTTGGAGCATCAGCACCTTTAACCTCCTGTTCCGTACAGGTTGCAATTTGTCCTGAGGATGAACGGGTAGACGGGGAACCAGTGAGAGACTAGCTCTTGGTGTTGGGACAGGCACAGGTCACTCTATTTTCCCATCAGGAAGAAGAATTAACCACAGGCTCATCCTCCCCCCCGGAACCAGAACAGGGCCTGAAGCCATCCTGCGCTATTGCGGCCAGCTCCCAAAAAAGCGAGTTGTAAAATGGAGCTTCAGGGCACTGCAATTCCCAAACCTGCAGAGTTATAAATGATAACTCTCGTCCACAAATATATTGAGGGAAGGCAAAGAAGAGGATTTGAAATCAAGGCAGAATGGCAGGAAACAGATTTCAGGAGGTAGATTCGAATCGCCTTTAAAGCACATGAAAAGCGGCAAAACGTTGACAATGATGCCCTTGGCCAAAAAGGGCGTATGCGTTTTTTCCTGAATATATTCAGGATAAAACGCATACGCCCTTTTTGGCCAACCAAGCAACCTGGAAAGGCAAATCAGCGCTACAAAGAAGACTCGCTACCCATCGGTCAAAAGGGCCATGCTGAAAAAAGTCTCAAAACCAGAAATGCAGGACAGGCCATGGAGAAATGGGAGCCTTGCTACACTGATGGGCGGGATGTAAATTGCCAACAGCCACTCTGGAGAAGTGTACGGTGTGTCCTGAAACATCTAAAAAACACAGCTTAGAGAGCATAGGGCACTTCCACTCATGGGGGTATAAATTGGGAAAATGAAAAATCAGCAAGACACAAGCACCCCAAAGTTTAGGGCTGCTCTGTTGACAAGGACCTCCACTTCATTCCACCTTCAATATCCCAGGAAAGGGAAAAATGGATAAAGAAGTTGTGGTCCTTATGTACAATGGAATATCACTCAGCCATGAAATCAATGTCATAAGGCTAGTAGCAGCATGATGAGTGGATTTAGGTACGACGATTCTAAGTGAAGTAAGTCACACAGAAAAGGACACTTCTCATAAGGTATCACTTATAGAGGGAATGTAAAAACCGTTACACTTGAACTGAATTACAAAACAGAACAGAGTCACACATGCAGAAAACACACTATGGCTGCTTAACGGGAAAGGTGAGGTGGGGTGATACATAAAACAAGGGTTTCAAATTAGCTCAGATACCGTTCCATAAACCCAATATGTAATAGACAAGACCTACTCCTTGCTCAGAGAACTGGACTCAACACACCCTATTCACCGCACAAGAATATATCTGACTAGTAATAATCTTAAAACCTATGTATTGATATCTCTCTGTTAGTGTGTCAAGTGGGTGTAAAGCGGCATAAACACAGCACTGAAAACCAGCTAAACCCCATTATAAAAATAAATTACTTTTACAAACCCATGAAACATAGACAGTGAAAGAGAGAGAAATTCTTACACAATGCGTTCAGGGGCTGTGATGCAACCTGGATTGACCATATCTAGACCCACAGCTGGATGAGACATAAGGGTGGACACTCTTGGGGCTGAGAGGTTTGGTGAGGTTGGGTGAGCAAACGCAGACCCTTTAAAGTAATACTGCGTGGTACCCATCGCATGGGTCCCAAATCTCCAGGTTCAAGGGCATATTCCTACATCGAAGAAATGCATGAGAAAACAAAAAGAGGGTACACCATGTGATGGGGAAAGGTTTCTAAAACGCACCTCATTTCTCTTCTCCTTGTGCCCAGGTTCGCCATTCCAGCCGCTTTACTAACAATCTCCCTACTTGGAGCATCAGCACCTTTAACCTCCTGTTCCGTACAGGTTGCAATTTGTCCTGAGGATGAACGGGAAGACGGGGAACCAGTGAGAGACTAGCTCTTGTTGTTGGGACAGGCAAAGGTCACTCTATTTTCCCATCAGGAAGAAGAATTAACCACAGGCTCATCATCCCCCCCAGAACCAGAACAGGGCCTGAAGCCATCCAGTGCTTTTGCGGCCAGCTCCCAAAAAAGCGAGTTGTAAAATGGAGCTTCAGGGCACTGCAATTCACAAACCTGCAGAGTTATAAATGATAACTCTCGTCCACAAATATATTGAGGGAAGGCAAAGAAGAGGATTTGAAATCAAGGCAGAATGGCAGGAAACAGATTTCAGGAGGTAGATTCGAATCGCCTTTAAAGCACATGAAAAGCGGCAAAACGTTGACAATGATGCCCTTGGCCAAAAAGGGCGTATGCGTTTTTTCCTGAATATATTCAGGAAAAAACGCATACGCCCTTTTTGGCCAACCAAGCAACCTGGAAAGGCAAATCAGCGCTACAAAGAAGTCTCGCTTCCCATCGGTTAAAAGGGCCATGCTGAAAAAAGTGTCAAAACCAGAAATGCAGGACAGGCCATGGAGAAATGGGAGCCTTGCTACACTGATGGGCGGGATGTAAATTGCCAACAGCCACTCTGGAGAAGTGTACGGTGTGTCCTGAAACATCTAAAAAACACAGCTTAGAGAGCATAGGGCACTTCCACTCATGGGGGTATAAATTGGGAAAATGAAAAATCAGCAAGACACAAGCACCCCAAAGTTTAGGGCTGCTCTGTTGACAAGGACCTCCACTTCATTCCACCTTCAATATCCCAGGAAAGAGAAAAATGGATAAAGAAGTTGTGGTCCTTATGTACAATGGAATATCGCTCAGCCGTGAAATCAATGTCATAAGGCTAGTAGCAGCATGATGAGTGGATTTAGGTACAACGACTCTAAGTGAAATAAGTCACACAGAAAAGGACACTTCTCATAAGGTATCACTGATAGAGGGAATGTAAAAACCGTTACACATGAACTGAATTACAAAACAGAACAGAGTCACACATGCAGAAAACACACTATGGCTGCTTAACGGGAAAGGTGAGGTGGGGTGATACATAAAACAAGGGTTTCAAATTAGCTCAGATACCGTTCCATAAAACCAATATGTAATAGACAAGACCTACTCCTTGCTCAGAGAACTGGACTCAACACGCCCTATTCACCGCACAAGAATATATCTGACTAGTAATAATCTTAAAACCTATGTATTGATATCTCTCTGTTAGTGTGTCAAGTGGGTAAAAAGCGGCATAAACACAGCAGTGAAAAGCAGCTAAACCCCATTATAAAAATAAATTACTTTGAAAAACCCATGAAACAAAGACAGTGAAAGAGAGAGGAATTCTTACACAATGCATTCAGGGGCTGTGATGCAACCTGGATTGACCATATCTAGACCCACAGCTGGATGAGACATAAGGGTGGACACTGTTGCGGCTGAGAGGTTTGGTGAGGTTGGGTGAGCAAACGCAGACCCTTTAAAGTATTACTGCGTGGTACCCATCGCATGGGTCCCAAATCTCCAGGTTCAAGGGCATCTTCCTACATCGAAAACATGCATGAGATACCCAGAAGATGGTACACCGTGTGATGGGGAAAGGATTCTAAAACGCACCTCATTTCTCATCTGCTTGTGCCCGGGTTCGCCATTCCAGCCACTTTACTAGCAATCTCCCTCCTTGGAGCATCAGCACCTTTAACCTCCTGTTCCGTACAGGTTGCAATTTGTACTGAGGATGAACGGGAAGACGTGGAACCAATGAAAGACTAGCTCTTGGTGTTGGGACAGGCACAGGTCACTCTATTTTCCCATCAGGAAGAAGAATTAACAACAGGCTCAGCCTGCCCCCCGGAACCAGAACAGGGCCTGAAGCCATCCTGCGCTTTTGCGGCCAGCTCCCTAAAAAGCGAGTTGTAAAATGGAGGTTCAGGGCACTGCAATTCACAAACCTGCAGAGTTATAAATGATAACTCTCATCCACAAATATATTGAGGGAAGGCAAAGAAGAGGATTTGAAATCAAGGCAGAATTGCAGGAAACAGATTTCAGGAGGTAGATTCGAATCGCCTTTAAAGCACATGAAAAGCGGCAAAACGTTCACAATGATGCCCTTGGCCAAAAAGGGCGTATGCGTTTTTTCCTGAATATATTCAGGAAAAAACGCATACGCCCTTTTTGGCCAACCAAGCAACCTGGAAAGGCAAATCAGCGCTACAAAGATGTCTCGCTTCCCATTGGTCAAAAGGGCCATGCTGAAAAAAGTGTCAAAACCAGAAATGCAGGACAGGCCATGGAGAAATGGGAGCCTTGCTACACTGATGGGCGGGATGTAAATTGTCAACAGCCACTCTGGAGAAGTGTACGGTGAGTCCTGAAACGTCTAAAAAGCAAAGCTTAGAGAGCATAGGGCACTTCCACTCATGGGGGTATAAATTGGGAAAATGAAAAATCAGCAAGACACAAGCACCCCAAAGTTTAGGGCTGCTCTGTTGACAAGGACCTCCACTTCATTCCACCTTCAATATCCCAGGAAAGAGAAAAATGGATAAAGAAGTTGTGGTCCTTATGTACAATGGAATATCACTCAGCCGTGAAATCAATGTCATAAGGCTAGTAGCAGCATGATGAGTGGATTTAGGTACGACGACTCTAAGTGAAATAAGTCACACAGCAAAGGACACTTCTCATAAGGTATCACTGATAGAGGGAATGTAAAAACCGTTACACTTGAACTGAATTACAAAACAGAACAGAGTCACACATGCAGAAAACACACTATGGCTGCTTAACGGGAAAGGTGAGGTGGGGTGATACATAAAACAAGGGTTTCAAATTAGCTCAGATACCGTTCCATAAACCCAATATGTAATAGACAAGACCTACTCCTTGCTCAGAGAACTGGACTCAACACGCCCTATTCACCGCACAAGAATATATCTGACTAGTAATAATCTTAAAACCTATGTATTGATATGTCTCTGTTAGTGTGTCAAGTGGGTAAAAAGCGGCATAAACACAGCAGTGAAAAGCAGCTAAACCCCATTATAAAAATAAATTACTTTGAAAAACCCATGAAACAAAGACAGTGAAAGAGAGAGAAATTCTTACACAATGCGTTCAGGGGCTGTGATGCAACCTGGATTGACCATATCTAGACCCACAGCTGGATGAGACATAAGGGTGGACACTGTTGCGGCTGAGAGGTTTGGTGAGGTTGGGTGAGCAAACGCAGACCCTTTAAAGTAATACTGCGTGGTACCCATCGCATGGGTCCCAAATCTCCAGGTTCAAGGTCATCTTCCTACATCGAAAACATGCATGAGATACCCAGAAGATGGTACACTGTGTGATGGGGAAAGGTTTCTAAAACGCACCTCATTTCTCATCTGCTTGTGCCCGGGTTCGCCATTCCAGCCACTTTACTAGCAATCTCCCTCCTTGGAGCATCAGCACCTTTAACCTCCTGTTCCGTACAGGTTGCAATTTGTACTGAGGATGAACGGGAAGACGTGGAACCAATGAAAGACTAGCTCTTGGTGTTGGGACAGGCACAGGTCACTCTATTTTCCCATCAGGAAGAAGAATTAACCACAGGCTCAGCCTGCCCCCCGGAACCAGAACAGGGCCTGAAGCCATCCTGCGCTTTTGCGGCCAGCTCCCTAAAAAGCGAGTTGTAAAATGGAGGTTCAGGGCACTGCAATTCACAAACCTGCAGAGTTATAAATGATAACTCTCATCCACAAATATATTGAGGGAAGGCAAAGAAGAGGATTTGAAATCAAGGCAGAATTGCAGGAAACAGATTTCAGGAGGTAGATTCGAATCGCCTTTAAAGCACATGAAAAGCGGCAAAACGTTGACAATGATGCCCTTGGCCAAAAAGGGCGTATGCGTTTTTTCCTGAATATATTCAGGAAAAAACGCATACGCCCTTTTTGGCCAACCAAGCAACCTGGAAAGGCAAATCAGCGCTACAAAGAAGTCTCGCTTCCCATCGGTTAAAAGGGCCATGCTGAAAAAAGTGTCAAAACCAGAAACGCAGGACAGGCCATGGAGAAATGGGAGCCTTGCTACACTGATGGGCGGGATGTAAATTGTCAACAGCCACTCTGGAGAAGTGTACGGTGAGTCCTGAAACGTCTAAAAAGCAAAGCTTAGAGAGCATAGGGCACTTCCACTCATGGGGGTATAAATTGGGAAAATGAAAAATCAGCAAGACACAAGCACCCCAAAGTTTAGGGCTGCTCTGTTGACAAGGACCTCCACTTCATTCCACCTTCAATATCCCAGGAAAGAGAAAAATGGATAAAGAAGTTGTGGTCCTTATGTACAATGGAATATCGCTCAGCCGTGAAATCAATGTCATAAGGCTAGTAGCAGCATGATGAGTGGATTTAGGTACAACGACTCTAAGTGAAATAAGTCACACAGAAAAGGACACTTCTCATAAGGTATCACTGATAGAGGGAATGTAAAAACCGTTACACATGAACTGAATTACAAAACAGAACAGAGTCACACATGCAGAAAACACACTATGGCTGCTTAACGGGAAAGGTGAGGTGGGGTGATACATAAAACAAGGGTTTCAAATTAGCTCAGATACCGTTCCATAAAACCAATATGTAATAGACAAGACCTACTCCTTGCTCAGAGAACTGGACTCAACACGCCCTATTCACCGCACAAGAATATATCTGACTAGTAATAATCTTAAAACTTATGTATTGATATCTCTCTGTTAGTGTGTCAAGTGGGTGTAAAGCGGCATAAACACAGCAGTGAAAAGCAGCTAAACCCCATTATAAAAATAAATTACTTTGAAAAACCCATGAAACAAAGACAGTGAAAGAGATAGAAATTCTTACACAATGCGTTCACGGGCTGTGATGCAACCTGGATTGACCATATCTAGACCCACAGCTGGATGAGACATAAGGGTGGACACTCTTGGGGCTGAGAGGTTTGGTGAGGTTGGGTGAGCAAACGCAGACCCTTTAAAGTAATACTGCATGGTACCCATCGCATGGGTCCCAAATCGCCAGGTTCAAGGGCATCTTCCTACATCGAAAACATGCATGAGAAACCCAGAAGATGGTACACCGTGTGATGTGGAAAGGTTTCTAAAACGCACCTCATTTCTCATCTCCTTGTGCCCGGGTTCGCTATTCCAGCCGCTTTACTAGCAATCTCCCTACTTGGAGCATCAGCACCTTTAACCTCCTGTTCCGTACAGGTTGCAATTTGTCCTGAGGATGAACGGGAAGACGTGGAACCAATGAGAGACTAGCTCTTGGTGTTGGGACAGGCACAGGTTACTCTATTTTCCCATCAGGAAGAAGAATTAACCACAGGCTCAGCCTGCCCCCCGGAACCAGAACAGGGCCTGAAGCCATCCTGCGCTTTTGCGGCCAACTCCCAAAAAAGCGAGTTGTAAAATGGAGGTTCAGGGCACTGCAATTCACAAACCTGCAGAGTTATAAATGATAACTCTCGTCCACAAATATATTGAGGGAAGGCAAAGAAGAGGATTTGAAATCAAGGCAGAATTGCAGGAAACAGATTTCAGGAGGTAGATTCGAATCGCCTTTAAAGCACATGAAAAGCGGCAAAACGTTGACAATGATGCCCTTGGCCAAAAAGGGCGTATGCGTTTTTTCCTGAATATATTCAGGAAAAACCGCATACGCCCTTTTTGGCCAACCAAGCAACCTGGAAAGGCAAATCAGCGCTACAAAGATGTCTCGCTTCCCATCGGTTAAAAAGGCCATGCTGAAAAAAGTGTCAAAACCACAAATGCAGGACAGGCCATGGAGAAATGGGAGCCTTGCTACACTGATGGGCGGGATGTAAATTGCCAACAGCCACCTTGGAGAAGCGTACGGTGAGTCCTGAAACATCTAAAAAACAAAGCTTAGAGAGCACAGGGCACTTCCACTCATGGGGTTATAAATTGGGAAAATTAAAAATCAGCAAGACACAAGCACCCCAAAGTTTAGGGCTGCTCTGTTGACAAGGACCTCCACTTCATTCCACCTTCAATATCCCAGGAAAGAGAAAAATGGATAAAGAAGTTGTGGTCCTTATGTACAATGGAATATCACTCAGCCGTGAAATCAATGTCATAAGGCTAGTAGCAGCATGATGAGTGGATTTAGGTACGACGACTCTAAGTGAAATAAGTCACACAGCAAAGGACACTTCTCATAAGGTATCACTTATAGAGGGAATGTAAAAACCGTTACACTTGAACTGAATTACAAAACAGAACAGAGTCACACATGCAGAAAACACACTATGGCTGCTTAACGGGAAAGGTGAGGTGGGGTGATACATAAAACAAGGGTTTCAAATTAGCTCAGATACCGTTCCATAAACCCAATATGTAATAGACAAGACCTACTCCTTGCTCAGAGAACTGGACTCAACACGCCCTATTCACCGCACAAGAATATATCTGACTAGTAATAATCTTAAAACCTATGTATTGATATCTCTCTGTTAGTGTGTCAAGTGGGTAAAAAGCGGCATAAACACAGCAGTGAAAAGCAGCTAAACCCCATTATAAAAATAAATTACTTTGAAAAACCCATGAAACAAAGACAGTGAAAGAGAGAGGAATTCTTACACAATGTGTTCAGGGGCTGTGATGCAACCTGGATTGACCATATCTAGACCCACAGCTGGATGAGACATAAGGGTGGACACTGTTGCGGCTGAGAGGTTTGGTGAGGTTGGGTGAGCAAACGCAGACCCTTTAAAGTATTACTGCGTGGTACCCATCGCATGGGTCCCAAATCTCCAGGTTCAAGGGCATCTTCCTACATCGAAAACATGCATGAGATACCCAGAAGATGGTACACCGTGTGATGGGGAAAGGTTTCTAAAACGCACCTCATTTCTCATCTGCTTGTGCCCGGGTTCGCCATTCCAGCCACTTTACTAGCAATCTCCCTCCTTGGAGCATCAGCACCTTTAACCTCCTGTTCCGTACAGGTTGCAATTTGTACTGAGGATGAACGGGAAGACGTGGAACCAATGAAAGACTAGCTCTTGGTGTTGGGACAGGCACAGGTCACTCTATTTTCCCATCAGGAAGAAGAATTAACCACAGGCTCAGCCTGCCCCCCGGAACCAGAACAGGGCCTGAAGCCATCCTGCGCTTTTGTGGCCAGCTCCCTAAAAAGCGAGTTGTAAAATGGAGGTTCAGGGCACTGCAATTCACAAACCTGCAGAGTTATAAATGATAACTCTCATCCACAAATATATTGAGGGAAGGCAAAGAAGAGGATTTGAAATCAAGGCAGAATTGCAGGAAACAGATTTCAGGAGGTAGATTCGAATCCCCTTTAAAGCACATGAAAAGCGGCAAAACGTTGACAATGATGCCCTTGGCCAAAAAGGGCGTATGCGTTTTTTCCTGAATATATTCAGGAAAAAACGCATACGCCCTTTTTGGCCAACCAAGCAACCTGGAAAGGCAAATCAGCGCTACAAAGATGTCTCGCTTCCCATTGGTCAAAAGGGCCATGCTGAAAAAAGTGTCAAAACCAGAAATGCAGGACAGGCCATGGAGAAATGGGAGCCTTGCTACACTGATGGGCGGGATGTAAATTGTCAACAGCCACTCTGGAGAAGTGTACGGTGAGTCCTGAAACGTCTAAAAAGCAAAGCTTAGAGAGCATAGGGCACTTCCACTCATGGGGGTATAAATTGGGAAAATGAAAAATCAGCAAGACACAAGCACCCCAAAGTTTAGGGCTGCTCTGTTGACAAGGACCTCCACTTCATTCCACCTTCAATATCCCAGGAAAGAGAAAAATGGATAAAGAAGTTGTGGTCCTTATGTACAATGGAATATCACTCAGCCGTGAAATCAATGTCATAAGGCTAGTAGCAGCATGATGAGTGGATTTAGGTACAACGACTCTAAGTGAAATAAGTCACACAGAAAAGGACACTTCTCATAAGGTATCACTGATAGAGGGAATGTAAAAACCGTTACACTTCAACTGAATTACAAAACAGAACAGAGTCACACATGCAGAAAACACACTATGGCTGCTTAACGGGAAAGGTGAGGTGGGGTGATACATAAAACAAGGGTTTCAAATTAGCTCAGATACCGTTCCATAAAACCAATATGTAATAGACAAGACCTACTCCTTGCTCAGAGAACTGGACTCAACACGCCCTATTCACCGCACAAGAATATATCTGACTAGTAATAATCTTAAAACTTATGTATTGATATCTCTCTGTTAGTGTGTCAAGTGGGTGTAAAGCGGCATAAACACAGCAGTGAAAAGCAGCTAAACCCCATTATAAAAATAAATTACTTTGAAAAACCCATGAAACAAAGACAGTGAAAGAGATAGAAATTCTTACACAATGCGTTCACGGGCTGTGATGCAACCTGGATTGACCATATCTAGACCCACAGCTGGATGAGACATAAGGGTGGACACTCTTGGGGCTGAGAGGTTTGGTGAGGTTGGGTGAGCAAACGCAGACCCTTTAAAGTAATACTGCATGGTACCCATCGCATGGGTCCCAAATCGCCAGGTTCAAGGGCATCTTCCTACATCGAAAACATGCATGAGAAACCCAGAAGATGGTACACCGTGTGATGTGGAAAGGTTTCTAAAACGCACCTCATTTCTCATCTCCTTGTGCCCGGGTTCGCTATTCCAGCCGCTTTACTAGCAATCTCCCTACTTGGAGCATCAGCACCTTTAACCTCCTGTTCCGTACAGGTTGCAATTTGTCCTGAGGATGAACGGGAAGACGTGGAACCAATGAGAGACTAGCTCTTGGTGTTGGGACAGGCACAGGTTACTCTATTTTCCCATCAGGAAGAAGAATTAACCACAGGCTCAGCCTGCCCCCCGGAACCAGAACAGGGCCTGAAGCCATCCTGCGCTTTTGCGGCCAACTCCCAAAAAAGCGAGTTGTAAAATGGAGGTTCAGGGCACTGCAATTCACAAACCTGCAGAGTTATAAATGATAACTCTCGTCCACAAATATATTGAGGGAAGGCAAAGAAGAGGATTTGAAATCAAGGCAGAATTGCAGGAAACAGATTTCAGGAGGTAGATTCGAATCGCCTTTAAAGCACATGAAAAGCGGCAAAACGTTGACAATGATGCCCTTGGCCAAAAAGGGCGTATGCGTTTTTTCCTGAATATATTCAGGAAAAACCGCATACGCCCTTTTTGGCCAACCAAGCAACCTGGAAAGGCAAATCAGCGCTACAAAGATGTCTCGCTTCCCATCGGTTAAAAAGGCCATGCTGAAAAAAGTGTCAAAACCACAAATGCAGGACAGGCCATGGAGAAATGGGAGCCTTGCTACACTGATGGGCGGGATGTAAATTGCCAACAGCCACTCTGGAGAAGCGTACGGTGAGTCCTGAAACATCTAAAAAACAAAGCTTAGAGAGCATAGGGCACTTCCACTCATGGGGTTATAAATTGGGAAAATTAAAAATCAGCAAGACACAAGCACCCCAAAGTTTAGGGCTGCTCTGTTGACAAGGACCTCCACTTCATTCCACCTTCAATATCCCAGGAAAGAGAAAAATGGATAAAGAAGTTGTGGTCCTTATGTACAATGGAATATCACTCAGCCGTGAAATCAATGTCATAAGGCTAGTAGCAGCATGATGAGTGGATTTAGGTACGACGACTCTAAGTGAAATAAGTCACACAGCAAAGGACACTTCTCATAAGGTATCACTTATAGAGGGAATGTAAAAACCGTTACACTTGAACTGAATTACAAAACAGAACAGAGTCACACATGCAGAAAACACACTATGGCTGCTTAACGGGAAAGGTGAGGTGGGGTGATACATAAAACAAGGGTTTCAAATTAGCTCAGATACCGTTCCATAAACCCAATATGTAATAGACAAGACCTACTCCTTGCTCAGAGAACTGGACTCAACACGCCCTATTCACCGCACAAGAATATATCTGACTAGTAATAATCTTAAAACCTATGTATTGATATCTCTCTGTTAGTGTGTCAAGTGGGTAAAAAGCGGCATAAACACAGCAGTGAAAAGCAGCTAAACCCCATTATAAAAATAAATTACTTTGAAAAACCCATGAAACAAAGACAGTGAAAGAGAGAGGAATTCTTACACAATGTGTTCAGGGGCTGTGATGCAACCTGGATTGACCATATCTAGACCCACAGCTGGATGAGACATAAGGGTGGACACTGTTGCGGCTGAGAGGTTTGGTGAGGTTGGGTGAGCAAACGCAGACCCTTTAAAGTATTACTGCGTGGTACCCATCGCATGGGTCCCAAATCTCCAGGTTCAAGGGCATCTTCCTACATCGAAAACATGCATGAGATACCCAGAAGATGGTACACCGTGTGATGGGGAAAGGTTTCTAAAACGCACCTCATTTCTCATCTGCTTGTGCCCGGGTTCGCCATTCCAGCCACTTTACTAGCAATCTCCCTCCTTGGAGCATCAGCACCTTTAACCTCCTGTTCCGTACAGGTTGCAATTTGTACTGAGGATGAACGGGAAGACGTGGAACCAATGAAAGACTAGCTCTTGGTGTTGGGACAGGCACAGGTCACTCTATTTTCCCATCAGGAAGAAGAATTAACCACAGGCTCAGCCTGCCCCCCGGAACCAGAACAGGGCCTGAAGCCATCCTGCGCTTTTGTGGCCAGCTCCCTAAAAAGCGAGTTGTAAAATGGAGGTTCAGGGCACTGCAATTCACAAACCTGCAGAGTTATAAATGATAACTCTCATCCACAAATATATTGAGGGAAGGCAAAGAAGAGGATTTGAAATCAAGGCAGAATTGCAGGAAACAGATTTCAGGAGGTAGATTCGAATCGCCTTTAAAGCACATGAAAAGCGGCAAAACGTTGACAATGATGCCCTTGGCCAAAAAGGGCGTATGCGTTTTTTCCTGAATATATTCAGGAAAAAACGCATACGCCCTTTTTGGCCAACCAAGCAACCTGGAAAGGCAAATCAGCGCTACAAAGATGTCTCGCTTCCCATTGGTCAAAAGGGCCATGCTGAAAAAAGTGTCAAAACCAGAAATGCAGGACAGGCCATGGAGAAATGGGAGCCTTGCTACACTGATGGGCGGGATGTAAATTGTCAACAGCCACTCTGGAGAAGTGTACGGTGAGTCCTGAAACGTCTAAAAAGCAAAGCTTAGAGAGCATAGGGCACTTCCACTCATGGGGGTATAAATTGGGAAAATGAAAAATCAGCAAGACACAAGCACCCCAAAGTTTAGGGCTGCTCTGTTGACAAGGACCTCCACTTCATTCCACCTTCAATATACCAGGAAAGAGAAAAATGGATAAAGAAGTTGTGGTCCTTATGTACAATGGAATATCACTCAGCCGTGAAATCAATGTCATAAGGCTAGTAGCAGCATGATGAGTGGATTTAGGTACAACGACTCTAAGTGAAATAAGTCACACAGAAAAGGACACTTCTCATAAGGTATCACTGATAGAGGGAATGTAAAAACCGTTACACTTCAACTGAATTACAAAACAGAACAGAGTCACACATGCAGAAAACACACTATGGCTGCTTAACGGGAAAGGTGAGGTGGGGTGATACATAAAACAAGGGTTTCAAATTAGCTCAGATACCGTTCCATAAAACCAATATGTAATAGACAAGACCTACTCCTTGCTCAGAGAACTGGACTCAACACGCCCTATTCACCGCACAAGAATATATCTGACTAGTAATAATCTTAAAACTTATGTATTGATATCTCTCTGTTAGTGTGTCAAGTGGGTGTAAAGCGGCATAAACACAGCAGTGAAAAGCAGCTAAACCCCATTATAAAAATAAATTACTTTGAAAAACCCATGAAACAAAGACAGTGAAAGAGATAGAAATTCTTACACAATGCGTTCACGGGCTGTGATGCAACCTGGATTGACCATATCTAGACCCACAGCTGGATGAGACATAAGGGTGGACACTCTTGGGGCTGAGAGGTTTGGTGAGGTTGGGTGAGCAAACGCAGACCCTTTAAAGTAATACTGCATGGTACCCATCGCATGGGTCACAAATCTCCAGGTTCAAGGGCATCTTCCTACATCGAAAACATGCATGAGATACCCAGAAAATGGTACACTGTGTGATGGGGAAAGGTTTCTAAAACGCACCTCATTTCTCATCTGCTTGTGCCCGGGTTCGCCATTCCAGCCACTTTACTAGCAATCTCCCTCCTTGGAGCATCAGCACCTTTAACCTCCTGTTCCGTACAGGTTGCAATTTGTACTGAGGATGAACGGGAAGACGTGGAACCAATGAAAGACTAGCTCTTGGTGTTGGGACAGGCACAGGTCACTCTATTTTCCCATCAGGAAGAAGAATTAACCACAGGCTCAGCCTGCCCCCCGGAACCAGAACAGGGCCTGAAGCCATCCTGCGCTTTTGCGGCCAGCTCCCTAAAAAGCGAGTTGTAAAATGGAGGTTCAGGGCACTGCAATTCACAAACCTGCAGAGTTATAAATGATAACTCTCATCCACAAATATATTGAGGGAAGGCAAAGAAGAGGATTTGAAATCAAGGCAGAATTGCAGGAAACAGATTTCAGGAGGTAGATTCGAATCGCCTTTAAAGCACATGAAAAGCGGCAAAACGTTGACAATGATGCCCTTGGCCAAAAAGGGCGTATGCGTTTTTTCCTGAATATATTCAGGAAAAAACGCATACGCCCTTTTTGGCCAACCAAGCAACCTGGAAAGGCAAATCAGCGCTACAAAGATGTCTCGCTTCCCATCGGTTAAAAAGGCCATGCTGAAAAAAGTGATAAAAACCAGAAATGCAGGACAGGCCATGGAGAAATGGGAGCCTTGCTACACTGATGGGCGGGATGTAAATTGCCAACAGCCACTCTGGAGAAGCGTACGGTGAGTCCTGAAACATCTAAAAAACAAAGCTTAGAGAGCATAGGGCACTTCCACTCATGGGGTTATAAATTGGGAAAATTAAAAATCAGCAAGACACAAGCACCCCAAAGTTTAGGGCTGCTCTGTTGACAAGGACCTCCACTTCATTCCACCTTCAATATCCCAGGAAAGAGAAAAATGGATAAAGAAGTTGTGGTCCTTATGTACAATGGAATATCACACAGACATGAAAGCAATGTCATAAGGCTAGTAGCAGCATGATGAGTGGATTTAGGTACAACGACTCTAAGTGAAATAAGTCACACAGAAAAGGACACTTCTCATAAGGTATCACTGATAGAGGGAATGTAAAAACCGTTACACTTGAACTGAATTACAAAACAGAACAGAGTCACACATGCAGAAAACACACTATGGCTGCTTAACGGGAAAGGTGAGGTGGGGTGATACATAAAACAAGGGTTTCAAATTAGCTCAGATACCGTTCCATAAACCCAATATGTAATAGACAAGACCTACTCCTTGCTCAGAGAACTGGACTCAACACGCCCTATTCACCGCACAAGAATATATCTGACTAGTAATAATCTTAAAACCTATGTATTGATATCTCTCTGTTAGTGTGTCAAGTGGGTAAAAAGCGGCATAAACACAGCAGTGAAAAGCAGCTAAACCCCATTATAAAAATAAATTACTTTGAAAAACCCATGAAACAAAGACAGTGAAAGAGAGAGAAATTCTTACACAATGCGTTCAGGGGCTGTGATGCAACCTGGATTGACCATATCTAGACACACAGCTGGATGAGACATAAGGGTGGACACTGTTGCGGCTGAGAGGTTTGGTGAGGTTGGGTGAGCAAACGCAGACCCTTTAAAGTATTACTGCGTGGTATCCATCGCATGGGTCCCAAATCTCCAGGTTCAAGGGCATCTTCCTACATCGAAAACATGCATGAGATACCCAGAAGATGGTACACTGTGTGATGGGGAAAGGTTTCTAAAACGCACCTCATTTCTCATCTGCTTGTGCCCGGGTTCGCCATTCCAGCCACTTTACTAGCAATCTCCCTCCTTGGAGCATCAGCACCTTTAACCTCCTGTTCCGTACAGGTTGCAATTTGTACTGAGGATGAACGGGAAGACGTGGAACCAATGAAAGACTAGCTCTTGGTGTTGGGACAGGCACAGGTCACTCTATTTTCCCATCAGGAAGAAGAATTAACCACAGGCTCAGCCTGCCCCCCGGAACCAGAACAGGGCCTGAAGCCATCCTGCGCTTTTGCGGCCAGCTCCCTAAAAAGCGAGTTGTAAAGTGCAGGTTCAGGGCACTGCAATTCACAAACCTGCAGAGTTATAAATGATAACTCTCATCCACAAATATATTGAGGGAAGGCAAAGAAGAGGATTTGAAATCAAGGCAGAATTGCAGGAAACAGATTTCAGGAGGTAGATTCGAATCGCCTTTAAAGCACATGAAAAGCGGCAAAACGTTGACAATGATGCCCTTGGCCAAAAAGGGCGTATGCGTTTTTTCCTGAATATATTCAGGAAAAACCGCATACGCCCTTTTTGGCCAACCAAGCAACCTGGAAAGGCAAATCAGCGCTACAAAGATGTCTCGCTTCCCATCGGTTAAAAAGGCCATGCTGAAAAAAGTGTCAAAACCACAAATGCAGGACAGGCCATGGAGAAATGGGAGCCTTGCTACACTGATGGGCGGGATGTAAATTGCCAACAGCCACTCTGGAGAAGCGTACGGTGAGTCCTGAAACATCTAAAAAACAAAGCTTAGAGAGCATAGGGCACTTCCACTCATGGGGTTATAAATTGGGAAAATTAAAAATCAGCAAGACACAAGCACCCCAAAGTTTAGGGCTGCTCTGTTGACAAGGACCTCCACTTCATTCCACCTTCAATATCCCAGGAAAGAGAAAAATGGATAAAGAAGTTGTGGTCCTTATGTACAATGGAATATCACTCAGCCGTGAAATCAATGTCATAAGGCTAGTAGCAGCATGATGAGTGGATTTAGGTACGACGACTCTAAGTGAAATAAGTCACACAGCAAAGGACACTTCTCATAAGGTATCACTTATAGAGGGAATGTAAAAACCGTTACACTTGAACTGAATTACAAAACAGAACAGAGTCACACATGCAGAAAACACACTATGGCTGCTTAACGGGAAAGGTGAGGTGGGGTGATACATAAAACAAGGGTTTCAAATTAGCTCAGATACCGTTCCATAAACCCAATATGTAATAGACAAGACCTACTCCTTGCTCAGAGAACTGGACTCAACACGCCCTATTCACCGCACAAGAATATATCTGACTAGTAATAATCTTAAAACCTATGTATTGATATCTCTCTGTTAGTGTGTCAAGTGGGTAAAAAGCGGCATAAACACAGCAGTGAAAAGCAGCTAAACCCCATTATAAAAATAAATTACTTTGAAAAACCCATGAAACAAAGACAGTGAAAGAGAGAGGAATTCTTACACAATGTGTTCAGGGGCTGTGATGCAACCTGGATTGACCATATCTAGACCCACAGCTGGATGAGACATAAGGGTGGACACTGTTGCGGCTGAGAGGTTTGGTGAGGTTGGGTGAGCAAACGCAGACCCTTTAAAGTATTACTGCGTGGTACCCATCGCATGGGTCCCAAATCTCCAGGTTCAAGGGCATCTTCCTACATCGAAAACATGCATGAGATACCCAGAAGATGGTACACCGTGTGATGGGGAAAGGTTTCTAAAACGCACCTCATTTCTCATCTGCTTGTGCCCGGGTTCGCCATTCCAGCCACTTTACTAGCAATCTCCCTCCTTGGAGCATCAGCACCTTTAACCTCCTGTTCCGTACAGGTTGCAATTTGTACTGAGGATGAACGGGAAGACGTGGAACCAATGAAAGACTAGCTCTTGGTGTTGGGACAGGCACAGGTCACTCTATTTTCCCATCAGGAAGAAGAATTAACCACAGGCTCAGCCTGCCCCCCGGAACCAGAACAGGGCCTGAAGCCATCCTGCGCTTTTGTGGCCAGCTCCCTAAAAAGCGAGTTGTAAAATGGAGGTTCAGGGCACTGCAATTCACAAACCTGCAGAGTTATAAATGATAACTCTCATCCACAAATATATTGAGGGAAGGCAAAGAAGAGGATTTGAAATCAAGGCAGAATTGCAGGAAACAGATTTCAGGAGGTAGATTCGAATCGCCTTTAAAGCACATGAAAAGCGGCAAAACGTTGACAATGATGCCCTTGGCCAAAAAGGGCGTATGCGTTTTTTCCTGAATATATTCAGGAAAAAACGCATACGCCCTTTTTGGCCAACCAAGCAACCTGGAAAGGCAAATCAGCGCTACAAAGATGTCTCGCTTCCCATTGGTCAAAAGGGCCATGCTGAAAAAAGTGTCAAAACCAGAAATGCAGGACAGGCCATGGAGAAATGGGAGCCTTGCTACACTGATGGGCGGGATGTAAATTGTCAACAGCCACTCTGGAGAAGTGTACGGTGAGTCCTGAAACGTCTAAAAAGCAAAGCTTAGAGAGCATAGGGCACTTCCACTCATGGGGGTATAAATTGGGAAAATGAAAAATCAGCAAGACACAAGCACCCCAAAGTTTAGGGCTGCTCTGTTGACAAGGACCTCCACTTCATTCCACCTTCAATATCCCAGGAAAGAGAAAAATGGATAAAGAAGTTGTGGTCCTTATGTACAATGGAATATCACTCAGCCGTGAAATCAATGTCATAAGGCTAGTAGCAGCATGATGAGTGGATTTAGGTACAACGACTCTAAGTGAAATAAGTCACACAGAAAAGGACACTTCTCATAAGGTATCACTGATAGAGGGAATGTAAAAACCGTTACACTTCAACTGAATTACAAAACAGAACAGAGTCACACATGCAGAAAACACACTATGGCTGCTTAACGGGAAAGGTGAGGTGGGGTGATACATAAAACAAGGGTTTCAAATTAGCTCAGATACCGTTCCATAAAACCAATATGTAATAGACAAGACCTACTCCTTGCTCAGAGAACTGGACTCAACACGCCCTATTCACCGCACAAGAATATATCTGACTAGTAATAATCTTAAAACTTATGTATTGATATCTCTCTGTTAGTGTGTCAAGTGGGTGTAAAGCGGCATAAACACAGCAGTGAAAAGCAGCTAAACCCCATTATAAAAATAAATTACTTTGAAAAACCCATGAAACAAAGACAGTGAAAGAGATAGAAATTCTTACACAATGCGTTCACGGGCTGTGATGCAACCTGGATTGACCATATCTAGACCCACAGCTGGATGAGACATAAGGGTGGACACTCTTGGGGCTGAGAGGTTTGGTGAGGTTGGGTGAGCAAACGCAGACCCTTTAAAGTAATACTGCATGGTACCCATCGCATGGGTCCCAAATCTCCAGGTTCAAGGGCATCTTCCTACATCGAAAACATGCATGAGATACCCAGAAGATGGTACACTGTGTGATGGGGAAAGGTTTCTAAAACGCACCTCATTTCTCATCTGCTTGTGCCCGGGTTCGCCATTCCAGCCACTTTACTAGCAATCTCCCTCCTTGGAGCATCAGCACCTTTAACCTCCTGTTCCGTACAGGTTGCAATTTGTACTGAGGATGAACGGGAAGACGTGGAACCAATGAAAGACTAGCTCTTGGTGTTGGGACAGGCACAGGTCACTCTATTTTCCCATCAGGAAGAAGAATTAACCACAGGCTCAGCCTGCCCCCCGGAACCAGAACAGGGCCTGAAGCCATCCTGCGCTTTTGCGGCCAGCTCCCTAAAAAGCGAGTTGTAAAGTGCAGGTTCAGGGCACTGCAATTCACAAACCTGCAGAGTTATAAATGATAACTCTCATCCACAAATATATTGAGGGAAGGCAAAGAAGAGGATTTGAAATCAAGGCAGAATTGCAGGAAACAGATTTCAGGAGGTAGATTCGAATCGCCTTTAAAGCACATGAAAAGCGGCAAAACGTTGACAATGATGCCCTTGGCCAAAAAGGGCGTATGCGTTTTTTCCTGAATATATTCAGGAAAAAACGCATACGCCCTTTTTGGCCAACCAAGCAACCTGGAAAGGCAAATCAGCGCTACAAAGAAGTCTCGCTTCCCATCGGTTAAAAGGGCCATGCTGAAAAAAGTGTCAAAACCAGAAATGCAGGACAGGCCATGGAGAAATGGGAGCCTTGCTACACTGATGGGCGGGATGTAAATTGTCAACAGCCACTCTGGAGAAGTGTACGGTGAGTCCTGAAACGTCTAAAAAGCAAAGCTTAGAGAGCATAGGGCACTTCCACTCATGGGGGTATAAATTGGGAAAATGAAAAATCAGCAAGACACAAGCACCCCAAAGTTTAGGGCTGCTCTGTTGACAAGGACCTCCACTTCATTCCACCTTCAATATCCCAGGAAAGAGAAAAATGGATAAAGAAGTTGTGGTCCTTATGTACAATGGAATATCACTCAGCCATGAAAGCAATGTCATAAGGCTAGTAGCAGCATGATGAGTGGATTTAGGTACGACGATTCTAAGTGAAATAAGTCACACAGAAAAGGACACTTCTCATAAGGTATCACTGATAGAGGGAATGTAAAAACCGTTACACTTGAACTGAATTACAAAACAGAACAGAGTCACACATGCAGAAAACACACTATGGCTGCTTAACGGGAAAGGTGAGGTGGGGTGATACATAAAACAAGGGTTTCAAATTAGCTCAGATACCGTTCCATAAACCCAATATGTAATAGACAAGACCTACTCCTTGCTCAGAGAACTGGACTCAACACGCCCTATTCACCGCAAAAGAATATATCTGACTAGTAATAATCTTAAAACCTATGTATTGATATCTCTCTGTTAGTGTGTCAAGTGGGTAAAAAGCGGCATAAACACAGCAGTGAAAAGCAGCTAAACCCCATTATAAAAATAAATTACTTTGAAAAACCCATGAAACAAAGACAGTGAAAGAGAGAGAAATTCTTACACAATGCGTTCAGGGGCTGTGATGCAACCTGGATTGACCATATCTAGACCCACAGCTGGATGAGACATAAGGGTGGACACTGTTGCGGCTGAGAGGTTTGGTGAGGTTGGGTGAGCAAACGCAGACCCTTTAAAGTAATACTGCATGGTACCCATCGCATGGGTCCCAAATCTCCAGGTTGAAGGGCATCTTCCTACATCGTAAACATGCATGAGATACCCAGAAGATGGTACACCGTGTGATGGGGAAAGGTTTCTAAAACGCACCTCATTTCTCATCTGCCTGTGCCCGGGTGTGCCATTCCAGCCACTTTACTAGCAATCTCCCTCCTTGGAGCATCATCACCTTTAACCTCCTGTTCCGTACAGGTTGCAATTTGTCCTGAGGATGAACGGGAAGACGTGGAAACAATGAGAGACTAGCTCTTGGTGTTGGGACAGGCACAGGTCACTCTATTTTCCCATCAGGAAGAAGAATTAACCACAGGCTCAGCCTGCCCCCCGGAACCAGAACAGGGCCTGAAGCCATCCTGCGCTTTTGCGGCCAGCTCCCTAAAAAGCGAGTTGTAAAATGGAGGTTCAGGGCACTGCAATTCACAAACCTGCAGAGTTATAAATGATAACTCTCATCCACAAATATATTGAGGGAAGGCAAAGAAGAGGATTTGAAATCAAGGCAGAATTGCAGGAAACAGATTTCAGGAGGTAGATTTGAATCGCCTTTAAAGCACATGAAAAGCGGCAAAACGTTGACAATGATGCCCTTGGCCAAAAAGGGCGTATGCGTTTTTTCCTGAATATATTCAGGAAAAAACGCATACGCCCTTTTTGGCCAACCAAGCAACCTGGAAAGGCAAATCAGCGCTACAAAGAAGTCTCGCTTCCCATCGGTTAAAAGGGCCATGCTGAAAAAAGTGTCAAAACCAGAAATGCAGGACAGGCCATGGAGAAATGGGAGCCTTGCTACACTGATGGGCGGGATGTAAATTGTCAACAGCCACTCTGGAGAAGTGTACGGTGAGTCCTGAAACGTCTAAAAAGCAAAGCTTAGAGAGCATAGGGCACTTCCACTCATGGGGGTATAAATTGGGAAAATGAAAAATCAGCAAGACACAAGCACCCCAAAGTTTAGGGCTGCTCTGTTGACAAGGACCTCCACTTCATTCCACCTTCAATATCCCAGGAAAGAGAAAAATGGATAAAGAAGTTGTGGTCCTTATGTACAATGGAATATCACTCAGCCATGAAAGCAATGTCATAAGGCTAGTAGCAGCATGATGAGTGGATTTAGGTACGACGATTCTAAGTGAAATAAGTCACACAGAAAAGGACACTTCTCATAAGGTATCACTGATAGAGGGAATGTAAAAACCGTTACACTTGAACTGAATTACAAAACAGAACAGAGTCACACATGCAGAAAACACACTATGGCTGCTTAACGGGAAAGGTGAGGTGGGGTGATACATAAAACAAGGGTTTCAAATTAGCTCAGATACCGTTCCATAAACCCAATATGTAATAGACAAGACCTACTCCTTGCTCAGAGAACTGGACTCAACACGCCCTATTCACCGCAAAAGAATATATCTGACTAGTAATAATCTTAAAACCTATGTATTGATATCTCTCTGTTAGTGTGTCAAGTGGGTAAAAAGCGGCATAAACACAGCAGTGAAAAGCAGCTAAACCCCATTATAAAAATAAATTACTTTGAAAAACCCATGAAACAAAGACAGTGAAAGAGAGAGAAATTCTTACACAATGCGTTCAGGGGCTGTGATGCAACCTGGATTGACCATATCTAGACCCACAGCTGGATGAGACATAAGGGTGGACACTGTTGCGGCTGAGAGGTTTGGTGAGGTTGGGTGAGCAAACGCAGACCCTTTAAAGTAATACTGCATGGTACCCATCGCATGGGTCCCAAATCTCCAGGTTGAAGGGCATCTTCCTACATCGTAAACATGCATGAGATACCCAGAAGATGGTACACTGTGTGATGGGGAAAGGTTTCTAAAACGCACCTCATTTCTCATCTGCCTGTGCCCGGGTGTGCCATTCCAGCCACTTTACTAGCAATCTCCCTCCTTGGAGCATCATCACCTTTAACCTCCTGTTCCGTACAGGTTGCAATTTGTCCTGAGGATGAACGGGAAGACGTGGAAACAATGAGAGACTAGCTCTTGGTGTTGGGACAGGCACAGGTCACTCTATTTTCCCATCAGGAAGAAGAATTAACCACAGGCTCAGCCTGCCCCCCGGAACCAGAACAGGGCCTGAAGCCATCCTGCGCTTTTGCGGCCAGCTCCCTAAAAAGCGAGTTGTAAAATGGAGGTTCAGGGCACTGCAATTCACAAACCTGCAGAGTTATAAATGATAACTCTCATCCACAAATATATTGAGGGAAGGCAAAGAAGAGGATTTGAAATCAAGGCAGAATTGCAGGAAACAGATTTCAGGAGGTAGATTCGAATCGCCTTTAAAGCACATGAAAAGCGGCAAAACGTTGACAATGATGCCCTTGGCCAAAAAGGGCGTATGCGTTTTTTCCTGAATATATTCAAGAAAAAACGCATACGCCGTTTTTGGCCAACCAAGCAACCTGGAAAGGCAAATCAGCACTACAAAGATGTCTCGCTTCCCATCGGTCAAAAGGGCCATGCTGAAAAAAGTGTCAAAACCAGAAATGCAGGACAGGCCATGGAGAAATGGGAGCCTTGCTACACTGATGGGCGGGATGTAAATTGTCAACAGCCACTCTGGAGAAGTGCACGGTGAGTCCTGAAACGTCTAAAAAGCAAAGCTTAGAGAGCATAGGGCACTTCCACTCATGGGGTTATAAATTGGGAAAATTAAAAATCAGCAAGACACAAGCACCCCAAAGTTTAGGACTGCTCTGTTGACAAGGACCTCCACTTCATTCCACCTTCAATATCGCAGGAAAGAGAAAAATGGATAAAGAAGTTGTGGTCCTTATGTACAATGGAATATCACTCAGCCGTGAAATCAATGTCATAAGGCTAGTAGCAGCATGATGAGTGGATTTAGGTACGACGACTCTAAGTGAAATAAGTCACACAGAAAAGGACACTTCTCATAAGGTATCACTTATAGAGGGAATGTAAAAACCGTTACACTTGAACTGAATTACCAAACAGAACAGAGTCACACATGCAGAAAACACACTATGGCTGCTTAACGGGAAAGGTGAGGTGGGGTGATACATAAAACAAGGGTTTCAAATTAGCTCAGATACCGTTCCATAAACCCAATATGTAATAGACAAGACCTACTCCTTGCTCAGAGAACTGGACTCAACACGCCCTATTCACCGCACAAGAATATATCTGACTAGTAATAATCTTAAAACCTATGTATTGATATCTCTCTGTTAGTGTGTCAAGTGGGTGTAAAGCGGCATAAACACAGCAGTGAAAAGCAGCTAAACCCCATTATAAAAATAAATTACTTTGAAAAACCCATGAAACAAAGACAGTGAAAGAGAGAGAAATTCTTACGCAATGCGTTCAGGGGCTGTGATGCAACCTGGATTGACCATATCTAGACCCACAGCTGGATGAGACATAAGGGTGGACACTGTTGCGGCTGAGAGGTTTGGTGAGGTTGGGTGAGCAAACGCAGACCCTTTAAAGTAATACTGCGTGGTACCCATCGCATGGGTCCCAAATCTCCAGGTTCAAGGTCATCTTCCTACATCGAAAACATGCATGAGATACCCAGAAGATGGTACACTGTGTGATGGCGAAAGGTTTCTAAAACGCACCTCATTTCTCATCTGCTTGTGCCCGGGTTCGCCATTCCAGCCACTTTACTAGCAATCTCCCTCCTTGGAGCATCAGCACCTTTAACCTCCTGTTCCGTACAGGTTGCAATTTGTCCTGAGGATGAACGGGAAGACGTGGAACCAATGAGAGACTAGCTCTTGGTGTTGGGACAGGCACAGGTCACTCTATTTTCCCATCAGGAAGAAGAATTAACCACAGGCTCAGCCTGCCCCCCGGAACCAGAACAGGGCCTGAAGCCATCCTGCGCTTTTGCGGCCAGCTCCCTAAAAAGCGAGTTGTAAAATGGAGGTTCAGGGCACTGCAATTCACAAACCTGCAGAGTTATAAATGATAACTCTCGTCCACAAATATATTGAGGGAAGGCAAAGAAGAGGATTTGAAATCAAGGCAAATTGCAGGAAACAGATTTCAGGAGGTAGATTCGAATCGCCTTTAAAGCACATGAAAAGCGGCAAAACGTTGACAATGATGCCCTTGGCCAAAAAGGGCGTATGCGTTTTTTCCTGAATATATTCAGGAAAAAACGCATACGCCCTTTTTGGCCAACCAAGCAACCTGGAAAGGCAAATCAGCGCTACAAAGATGTCTCGCTTCCCATCGGTCAAAAGGGCCATGCTGAAAAAAGTGTCAAAACCAGAAATGCAGGACAGGCCATGGAGAAATGGGAGCCTTGCTACACTGATGGGCGGGATGTAAATTGTCAACAGCCACTCTGGAGAAGTGTACGGTGAGTCCTGAAACGTCTAAAAAGCAAAGCTTAGAGAGCATAGGGCACTTCCACTCATGGGGGTATAAATTGGGAAAATGAAAAATCAGCAAGACACAAGCACCCCAAAGTTTAGGGCTGCTCTGTTGACAAGGACCTCCACTTCATTCCACCTTCAATATCGCAGGAAAGAGAAAAATGGATAAAGAAGTTGTGGTCCTTATGTACAATGGAATATCACTCAGCCATGAAATCAATGTCATAAGGCTAGTAGCAGCATGATGATTGGATTTAGGTACGACGATTCTAAGTGAAATAAGTCACACAGAAAAGGACACTTCTCATAAGGTATCACTGATAGAGGGAATGTAAAAACCGTTACACTTGAACTGAATTACAAAACAGAACAGAGTCACACATGCAGAAAACACACTATGGCTGCTTAACGGGAAAGGTGAGGTGGGGTGGTACATAAAACAAGGGTTTCAAATTAGCTCAGATACCGTTCCATAAAACCAATATGTAATAGACAAGACCTACTCCTTGCTCAGAGAACTGGACTCAACACGCCCTATTCACCGCACAAGAATATATCTGACTAGTAATAATCTTAAAACCTATGTATTGATATCTCTCTGTTAGTGTGTCAAGTGGGTGTAAAGCGGCATAAACACAGCAGTGAAAAGCAGCTAAACCCCATTATAAAAATAAATTACTTTGAAAAACCCATGAAACAAAGACAGTGAAAGAGAGAGAAATTCTTACACAATGCGTTCAGGGGCTGTGATGCAACCTGGATTGACCATATCTAGACCCACAGCTGGATGAGACATAAGGGTGGACACTCTTGGGGCTGAGAGGTTTGGTGAGGTTGGGTGAGCAAATGCAGACCCTTTAAAGTAATACTGCATGGTACCCATCGCATGGGTCACAAATCTCCAGGTTCAAGGGCATCTTCCTACATCGAAAACATGCATGAGAAACCCAGAAGATGGTACACCGTGTGATGGGGAAAGGTTTCTAAAACGCACCTCATTTCTCATCTCCTTGTGCCCGGGTTCGCTATTCCAGCCGCTTTACTAGCAATCTCCCTACTTGGAGCATCAGCACCTTTAACCTCCTGTTCCGTACAGGTTGCAATTTGTCCTGAGGATGAACGGGAAGACGTGGAACCAATGAGAGACTAGCTCTTGGTGTTGGGACAGGCACAGGTCACTCTATTTTCCCATCAGGAAGAAGAATTAACCACAGGCTCAGACTGCCCCCCAGAACCAGAACAGGGCCTGAAGCCATCCTGCGCTTTTGCGGCCAGCTCCCTAAAAAGCGAGTTGTAAAATGGAGGTTCAGGGCACTGCAATTCACAAACCTGCAGAGTTATAAATGATAACTCTCATCCACAAATATATTGAGGGAAGGCAAAGAAGAGGATTTGAAATCAAGGCAGAATTGCAGGAAACAGATTTCAGGAGGTAGATTCGAATCGCCTTTAAAGCACATGAAAAGCGGCAAAACGTTGACAATGATGCCCTTGGCCAAAAAGGGCGTATGCGTTTTTTCCTGAATATATTCAAGAAAAAACGCATACGCCGTTTTTGGCCAACCAAGCAACCTGGAAAGGCAAATCAGCACTACAAAGATGTCTCGCTTCCCATCGGTCAAAAGGGCCATGCTGAAAAAAGTGTCAAAACCAGAAATGCAGGACAGGCCATGGAGAAATGGGAGCCTTGCTACACTGATGGGCGGGATGTAAATTGTCAACAGCCACTCTGGAGAAGTGCACGGTGAGTCCTGAAACGTCTAAAAAGCAAAGCTTAGAGAGCATAGGGCACTTCCACTCATGGGGTTATAAATTGGGAAAATTAAAAATCAGCAAGACACAAGCACCCCAAAGTTTAGGGCTGCTCTGTTGACAAGGACCTCCACTTCATTCCACCTTCAATATCGCAGGAAAGAGAAAAATGGATAAAGAAGTTGTGGTCCTTATGTACAATGGAATATCACTCAGCCGTGAAATCAATGTCATAAGGCTAGTAGCAGCATGATGAGTGGATTTAGGTACGACGACTCTAAGTGAAATAAGTCACACAGAAAAGGACACTTCTCATAAGGTATCACTTATAGAGGGAATGTAAAAACCGTTACACTTGAACTGAATTACCAAACAGAACAGAGTCACACATGCAGAAAACACACTATGGCTGCTTAACGGGAAAGGTGAGGTGGGGTGATACATAAAACAAGGGTTTCAAATTAGCTCAGATACCGTTCCATAAACCCAATATGTAATAGACAAGACCTACTCCTTGCTCAGAGAACTGGACTCAACACGCCCTATTCACCGCACAAGAATATATCTGAGTAGTAATAATCTTAAAACCTATGTATTGATATCTCTCTGTTAGTGTGTCAAGTGGGTGTAAAGCGGCATAAACACAGCAGTGAAAAGCAGCTAAACCCCATTATAAAAATAAATTACTTTGAAAAACCCATGAAACAAAGACAGTGAAAGAGAGAGAAATTCTTACGCAATGCGTTCAGGGGCTGTGATGCAACCTGGATTGACCATATCTAGACCCACAGCTGGATGAGACATAAGGGTGGACACTGTTGCGGCTGAGAGGTTTGGTGAGGTTGGGTGAGCAAACGCAGACCCTTTAAAGTAATACTGCGTGGTACCCATCGCATGGGTCCCAAATCTCCAGGTTCAAGGGCATCTTCCTACATCGAAAACATGCATGAGATACCCAGAAGATGGTACACTGTGTGATGGCGAAAGGTTTCTAAAACGCACCTCATTTCTCATCTGCTTGTGCCCGGGTTCGCCATTCCAGCCACTTTACTAGCAATCTCCCTCCTTGGAGCATCAGCACCTTTAACCTCCTGTTCCGTACAGGTTGCAATTTGTCCTGAGGATGAACGGGAAGACGTGGAACCAATGAGAGACTAGCTCTTGGTGTTGGGACAGGCACAGGTCACTCTATTTTCCCATCAGGAAGAAGAATTAACCACAGGCTCAGCCTGCCCCCCGGAACCAGAACAGGGCCTGAAGCCATCCTGCGCTTTTGCGGCCAGCTCCCTAAAAAGCGAGTTGTAAAATGGAGGTTCAGGGCACTGCAATTCACAAACCTGCAGAGTTATAAATGATAACTCTCGTCCACAAATATATTGAGGGAAGGCAAAGAAGAGGATTTGAAATCAAGGCAAATTGCAGGAAACAGATTTCAGGAGGTAGATTCGAATCGCCTTTAAAGCACATGAAAAGCGGCAAAACGTTGACAATGATGCCCTTGGCCAAAAAGGGCGTATGCGTTTTTTCCTGAATATATTCAGGAAAAAACGCATACGCCCTTTTTGGCCAACCAAGCAACCTGGAAAGGCAAATCAGCGCTACAAAGATGTCTCGCTTCCCATCGGTCAAAAGGGCCATGCTGAAAAAAGTGTCAAAACCAGAAATGCAGGACAGGCCATGGAGAAATGGGAGCCTTGCTACACTGATGGGCGGGATGTAAATTGTCAACAGCCACTCTGGAGAAGTGTACGGTGAGTCCTGAAACGTCTAAAAAGCAAAGCTTAGAGAGCATAGGGCACTTCCACTCATGGGGGTATAAATTGGGAAAATGAAAAATCAGCAAGACACAAGCACCCCAAAGTTTAGGGCTGCTCTGTTGACAAGGACCTCCACTTCATTCCACCTTCAATATCGCAGGAAAGAGAAAAATGGATAAAGAAGTTGTGGTCCTTATGTACAATGGAATATCACTCAGCCATGAAATCAATGTCATAAGGCTAGTAGCAGCATGATGATTGGATTTAGGTACGACGATTCTAAGTGAAATAAGTCACACAGAAAAGGACACTTCTCATAAGGTATCACTGATAGAGGGAATGTAAAAACCGTTACACTTGAACTGAATTACAAAACAGAACAGAGTCACACATGCAGAAAACACACTATGGCTGCTTAACGGGAAAGGTGAGGTGGGGTGGTACATAAAACAAGGGTTTCAAATTAGCTCAGATACCGTTCCATAAAACCAATATGTAATAGACAAGACCTACTCCTTGCTCAGAGAACTGGACTCAACACGCCCTATTCACCGCACAAGAATATATCTGACTAGTAATAATCTTAAAACCTATGTATTGATATCTCTCTGTTAGTGTGTCAAGTGGGTGTAAAGCGGCATAAACACAGCAGTGAAAAGCAGCTAAACCCCATTATAAAAATAAATTACTTTGAAAAACCCATGAAACAAAGACAGTGAAAGAGAGAGAAATTCTTACACAATGCGTTCAGGGGCTGTGATGCAACCTGGATTGACCATATCTAGACCCACAGCTGGATGAGACATAAGGGTGGACACTCTTGGGGCTGAGAGGTTTGGTGAGGTTGGGTGAGCAAATGCAGACCCTTTAAAGTAATACTGCATGGTACCCATCGCATGGGTCACAAATCTCCAGGTTCAAGGGCATCTTCCTACATCGAAAACATGCATGAGAAACCCAGAAGATGGTACACCGTGTGATGGGGAAAGGTTTCTAAAACGCACCTCATTTCTCATCTCCTTGTGCCCGGGTTCGCTATTCCAGCCGCTTTACTAGCAATCTCCCTACTTGGAGCATCAGCACCTTTAACCTCCTGTTCCGTACAGGTTGCAATTTGTCCTGAGGATGAACGGGAAGACGTGGAACCAATGAGAGACTAGCTCTTGGTGTTGGGACAGGCACAGGTCACTCTATTTTCCCATCAGGAAGAAGAATTAACCACAGGCTCAGCCTGCCACCCGGAACCAGAACAGGGCCTGAAGCCATCCTGCGCTATTGCGGCCAGCTCCCTAAAAATCGAGTTGTAAAATGGAGGTTCAGGGCACTGCAATTCACAAACCTGCAGACTTATAAATGATAACTCTCGTCCACAAATATATTGAGGGAAGGCAAAGAAGAGGATTTGAAATCAAGGCAGAATTGCAGGAAACAGATTTCAGGAGGTAGATTCGAATCGCTTTTAAAGCACATGAAAAGCGGCAAAACGTTGACAATGATGCCCTTGGCCAAAAAGGGCGTATGCGTTTTTTCCTGAATATATTCAGGAAAAAACGCATACGCCCTTTTTGGCCAACCAAGCAACCTGGAAAAGCAAATCAGCGCTACAAAGATGTCTCGCTTCCCATCGGTTAAAAAGGCCATGCTGAAAAAAGTGTCAAAACCAGAAATGCAGGACAGGCCATGGAGAAATGGGAGCCTTGCTACACTGATGGGCGGGATGTAAATTGCCAACAGCCACTCTGGAGAAGCGTACGGTGAGTCCTGAAACATCTAAAAAACAAAGCTTAGAGAGCATATGGCACTTCCACTCATGGGGTTATAAATTGGGAAAATTAAAAATCAGCAAGACACAAGCACCCCAAAGTTTAGGGCTGCTCTGTTGACAAGGACCTCCACTTCATTCCACCTTCAATATCCCAGGAAAGAGAAAAATGGATAAAGAAGTTGTGGTCCTTATGTACAATGGAATATCACTCAGCCATGAAATCAATTTCATAAGGCTAGTAGCAGCATGATGAGTGGATTTAGGTACGACGATTCTAAGTGAAATAAGTCACACAGAAAAGGACACTTCTCATAAGGTATCACTGATAGAGGGAATGTAAAAACCGTTACACTTGAACTGAATTACAAAACAGAACAGAGTCACACATGCAGAAAACACACTATGGCTGCTTAACGGGAAAGGTGAGGTGGGGTGATACATAAAACAAGGGTTTCAAATTAGCTCAGATACCGTTCCATAAACCCAATATGTAATAGACAAGACCTACTCCTTGCTCAGAGAACTGGACTCAACACGCCCTATTCACCGCACAAGAATATATCTGACTAGTAATAATCTTAAAACCTATGTATTGATATCTCTCTGTTAGTGTGTCAAGTGGGTAAAAAGCGGCATAAACACAGCAGTGAAAAGCAGCTAAACCCCATTATAAAAATAAATTACTTTGAAAAACCCATGAAACAAAGGCAGTGAAAGAGAGAGAAATTCTCACACAATGCGTTCAGGGGCTGTGATGCAACCTGGATTGACCATATCTAGACCCACAGCTGGATGAGACATAAGGGTGGACACTGTTGCGGCTGAGAGGTTTGGTGAGGTTGGGTGAGCAAACGCAGACCCTTTAAAGTAATACTGTGTGGTACCCATCGCATGGGTCCCAAATCTCCAGGTTCAAGGTCATCTTCCTACATCGAAAACATGCATGAGATACCCAGAAATGGTACACCGTGTGATGGGGAAAGGTTTCTAAAACGCACCTCATTTCTCATCTGCTTGTGCCCGGGTTCGCCATTCCAGCCACTTTACTAGCAATCTCCCTCCTTGGAGCATCAGCACCTTTAACCTCCTGTTCCGTACAGGTTGCAATTTGTACTGAGGATGAACGGGAAGACGTGGAACCAATGAAAGACTAGCTCTTGGTGTTGGGACAGGCACAGGTCACTCTATTTTCCCATCAGGAAGAAGAATTAACCACAGGCTCAGACTGCCCCCCAGAACCAGAACAGGGCCTGAAGCCATCCTGCGCTTTTGCGGCCAGCTCCCTAAAAAGCGAGTTGTAAAATGGAGGTTCAGGGCACTGCAATTCACAAACCTGCAGAGTTATAAATGATAACTCTCATCCACAAATATATTGAGGGAAGGCAAAGAAGAGGATTTGAAATCAAGGCAGAATTGCAGGAAACAGATTTCAGGAGGTAGATTCGAATCGCCTTTAAAGCACATGAAAAGCGGCAAAACGTTGACAATGATGCCCTTGGCCAAAAAGGGCGTATGCGTTTTTTCCTGAATATATTCAAGAAAAAACGCATACGCCGTTTTTGGCCAACCAAGCAACCTGGAAAGGCAAATCAGCACTACAAAGATGTCTCGCTTCCCATCGGTCAAAAGGGCCATGCTGAAAAAAGTGTCAAAACCAGAAATGCAGGACAGGCCATGGAGAAATGGGAGCCTTGCTACACTGATGGGCGGGATGTAAATTGTCAACAGCCACTCTGGAGAAGTGCACGGTGAGTCCTGAAACGTCTAAAAAGCAAAGCTTAGAGAGCATAGGGCACTTCCACTCATGGGGTTATAAATTGGGAAAATTAAAAATCAGCAAGACACAAGCACCCCAAAGTTTAGGGCTGCTCTGTTGACAAGGACCTCCACTTCATTCCACCTTCAATATCGCAGGAAAGAGAAAAATGGATAAAGAAGTTGTGGTCCTTATGTACAATGGAATATCACTCAGCCGTGAAATCAATGTCATAAGGCTAGTAGCAGCATGATGAGTGGATTTAGGTACGACGACTCTAAGTGAAATAAGTCACACAGAAAAGGACACTTCTCATAAGGTATCACTTATAGAGGGAATGTAAAAACCGTTACACTTGAACTGAATTACCAAACAGAACAGAGTCACACATGCAGAAAACACACTATGGCTGCTTAACGGGAAAGGTGAGGTGGGGTGATACATAAAACAAGGGTTTCAAATTAGCTCAGATACCGTTCCATAAACCCAATATGTAATAGACAAGACCTACTCCTTGCTCAGAGAACTGGACTCAACACGCCCTATTCACCGCACAAGAATATATCTGAGTAGTAATAATCTTAAAACCTATGTATTGATATCTCTCTGTTAGTGTGTCAAGTGGGTGTAAAGCGGCATAAACACAGCAGTGAAAAGCAGCTAAACCCCATTATAAAAATAAATTACTTTGAAAAACCCATGAAACAAAGACAGTGAAAGAGAGAGAAATTCTTACGCAATGCGTTCAGGGGCTGTGATGCAACCTGGATTGACCATATCTAGACCCACAGCTGGATGAGACATAAGGGTGGACACTGTTGCGGCTGAGAGGTTTGGTGAGGTTGGGTGAGCAAACGCAGACCCTTTAAAGTAATACTGCGTGGTACCCATCGCATGGGTCCCAAATCTCCAGGTTCAAGGGCATCTTCCTACATCGAAAACATGCATGAGATACCCAGAAGATGGTACACTGTGTGATGGCGAAAGGTTTCTAAAACGCACCTCATTTCTCATCTGCTTGTGCCCGGGTTCGCCATTCCAGCCACTTTACTAGCAATCTCCCTCCTTGGAGCATCAGCACCTTTAACCTCCTGTTCCGTACAGGTTGCAATTTGTCCTGAGGATGAACGGGAAGACGTGGAACCAATGAGAGACTAGCTCTTGGTGTTGGGACAGGCACAGGTCACTCTATTTTCCCATCAGGAAGAAGAATTAACCACAGGCTCAGCCTGCCCCCCGGAACCAGAACAGGGCCTGAAGCCATCCTGCGCTTTTGCGGCCAGCTCCCTAAAAAGCGAGTTGTAAAATGGAGGTTCAGGGCACTGCAATTCACAAACCTGCAGAGTTATAAATGATAACTCTCGTCCACAAATATATTGAGGGAAGGCAAAGAAGAGGATTTGAAATCAAGGCAGAAATGCAGGAAACAGATTTCAGGAGGTAGATTCGAATCGCCTTTAAAGCACATGAAAAGCGGCAAAACGTTGACAATGATGCCCTTGGCCAAAAAGGGCGTATGCGTTTTTTCCTGAATATATTCAGGAAAAAACGCATACGCCCTTTTTGGCCAACCAAGCAACCTGGAAAGGCAAATCAGCGCTACAAAGATGTCTCGCTTCCCATCGGTCAAAAGGGCCATGCTGAAAAAAGTGTCAAAACCAGAAATGCAGGACAGGCCATGGAGAAATGGGAGCCTTGCTACACTGATGGGCGGGATGTAAATTGTCAACAGCCACTCTGGAGAAGTGTACGGTGAGTCCTGAAACGTCTAAAAAGCAAAGCTTAGAGAGCATAGGGCACTTCCACTCATGGGGGTATAAATTGGGAAAATTAAAAATCAGCAAGACACAAGCACCCCAAAGTTTAGGGCTGCTCTGTTGACAAGGACCTCCACTTCATTCCACCTTCAATATCGCAGGAAAGAGAAAAATGGATAAAGAAGTTGTGGTCCTTATGTACAATGGAATATCACTCAGCCATGAAATCAATGTCATAAGGCTAGTAGCAGCATGATGAGTGGATTTAGGTACGACGATTCTAAGTGAAATAAGTCACACAGAAAAGGACACTTCTCATAAGGTATCACTGATAGAGGGAATGTAAAAACCGTTACACTTGAACTGAATTACAAAACAGAACAGAGTCACACATGCAGAAAACACACTATGGCTGCTTAACGGGAAAGATGAGGTGGGGTGGTACATAAAACAAGGGTTTCAAATTAGCTCAGATACCGTTCCATAAAACCAATATGTAATAGACAAGACCTACTCCTTGCTCAGAGAACTGGACTCAACACGCCCTATTCACCGCACAAGAATATATCTGACTAGTAATAATCTTAAAACCTATGTATTGATATCTCTCTGTTAGTGTGTCAAGTGGGTGTAAAGCGGCATAAACACAGCAGTGAAAAGCAGCTAAACCCCATTATAAAAATAAATTACTTTGAAAAACCCATGAAACAAAGACAGTGAAAGAGAGAGAAATTCTTACACAATGCGTTCAGGGGCTGTGATGCAACCTGGATTGACCATATCTAGACCCACAGCTGGATGAGACATAAGGGTGGACACTGTTGCGGCTGAGAGGTTTGGTGAGGTTGGGTGAGCAAACGCAGACCCTTTAAAGTAATACTGCGTGGTACCCATCGCATGGGTCCCAAATCTCCAGGTTGAAGGGCATCTTCCTACATCGTAAACATGCATGAGATACCCAGAAGATGGTACACCGTGTGATGGGGAAAGGTTTCTAAAACGCACCTCATTTCTCATCTGCCTGTGCCCGGGTTTGCCATTCCAGCCACTTTACTAGCAATCTACCTCCTTGGAGCATCATCACCTTTAACCTCCTGTTCCGTACAGGTTGCAATTTGTCCTGAGGATGAACGGGAAGACGTGGAACCAATGAGAGACTAGCTCTTGGTGTTGGGACAGGCACAGGTCACTCTATTTTCCCATCAGGAAGAAGAATTAACCACAGGCTCAGCCTGCCCCCCGGATCAAGAACAGGGCCTGAAGCCATCCTGCGCTTTTGCGGCCAGCTCCCAAAAACGCTAGTTGTAAAATGGAGGTTCAGGGCACTGCAATTCACAAACCTGCAGAGTTATAAATGATAACTCTCGTCCACAAATATATTGAGGGAAGGCAAAGAAGAGGATTTGAAATCAAGGCAGAATTGCAGGAAACAGATTTCAGGAGGTAGATTCGAATCGCCTTTAAAGCACATGAAAAGCGGCAAAACGTTGACAATGATGCCCTTGGCCAAAAAGGGCGTATGCGTTTTTTCCTGAATATATTCAGGAAAAAACGCATACGCCCTTTTTGGCCAACCAAGCAACCTGGAAAGGCAAATCAGCGCTACAAAGAAGTCTCGCTTCCCATCGGTTAAAAGGGCCATGCTGAAAAAAGTGTCAAAACCAGAAATGCAGGACAGGCCATGGAGAAATGGGAGCCTTGCTACACTGATGGGCGGGATGTAAATTGCCAACAGCCACTCTGGAGAAGCGTATGGTGAGTCCTGAAACATCTAAAAAACACAGCTTAGAGAGCATAGGGCACTTCTACTCATGGGGGTATAAATTGGGAAAATGAAAAATCAGCAAGACACAAGCACCCCAAAGTTTAGGGCTGCTCTGTTGACAAGGACCTCCACTTCATTCCACCTTCAATATCCCAGGAAAGAGAAAAATGGATAAAAGAGTTGTGGTCCTTATGTACAAAGGAATATCCCTCAGCCATGAAATCAATGTCCTAAGGCTAGTAGCAGCATGATGAGTGGATTTAGGTACCACGATTCTAAGTGAAGTAAGTCACACAGAAAAGGACACTTCTCATAAGGTATCACTGATAGAGGGAATGTAAAAACCGTTACACTTGAACTGAATTACAAAACAGAACAGAGTCACACATGCAGAAAACACACTATGGCTGCTTAACGGGAAAGGTGAGGTGGGGTGATACATAAAACAAGGGTTTCAAATTAGCTCAGATACCGTTCCATAAACCCAATATGTAATAGACAAGACCTACTCCTTGCTCAGAGAACTGGACTCAACACGCCCTATTCACCGCACAAGAATATATCTGACTAGTAATAATCTTAAAACCTATGTATTCATATCTCTCTGTTAGTGTGTCAAGTGGGTGTAAAGCGGCATAAACACAGCAGTGAAAAGCAGCTAAACCCCATTATAAAAATAAATTACTTTGAAAAACCCATGAAACAAAGACAGTGAAAGAGAGAGAAATTCTTACACAATGCGTTCAGGGGCTGTGATGCAACCTGGATTGACCATATCTAGACCCACAGCTGGATGAGACATAAGGGTGGACACTCTTGGGGCTGAGAGGTTTGGTGAGGTTGGGTGAGCAAACGCAGACCCTTTAAAGTAATACTGCATGGTACCCATCGCATGGGTCCCAAATCTCCAGGTTGAAGGGCATCTTCCTACATCGAAAACATGCATGAGAAACCCAGAAGATGGTACACCGTGTGATGGGGAAAGGTTTCTAAAACGCACCTCATTTCTCATCTCCTTGTGCCCGGGTTCGCTATTCCAGCCGCTTTACTAGCAATCTCCCTCCTTGGAGCATCATCACCTTTAACCTCCTGTTCCGTACAGGTTGCAATTTGTCCTGAGGATGAACGGGAAGACGTGGAACCAATGAGAGACTAGCTCTTGGTGTTGGGACAGGCACAGGTCACTCTATTTTCCCATCAGGAAGAAGAATTAACCACAGGCTCAGCCTGCCACCCGGAACCAAAACAGGGCCTGAAGCCATCCTGCGCTATTGCGGCCAGCTCCCTAAAAATCGAGTTGTAAAATGGAGGTTCAGGGCACTGCAATTCACAAACCTGCAGACTTATAAATGATAACTCTCGTCCACAAATATATTGAGGGAAGGCAAAGAAGAGGATTTGAAATCAAGGCAGAATTGCAGGAAACAGATTTCAGGAGGTAGATTCGAATCGCCTTTAAAGCACATGAAAAGCGGCAAAACGTTGACAATGATGCCCTTGGCCAAAAAGGGCGTATGCGTTTTTTCCTGAATATATTCAGGAAAAAACGCATACGCCCTTTTTGGCCAACCAAGCAACCTGGAAAGGCAAATCAGCGCTACAAAGATGTCTCGCTTCCCATCGGTAAAAAAGGCCATGCTGAAAAAAGTGTCAAAACCAGAAATGCAGGACAGGCCATGGAGAAATGGGAGCCTTCCTACACTGATGGGCGGGATGTAAATTGCCAACAGCCACTCTGGAGAAGCGTACGGTGAGTCCGGAAACATCTAAAAAACAAAGCTTAGAGAGCATGGGGCACTTCCACTCAGGGGTTATAAATTGGGAAAATGAAAAATCAGCAAGACACAAGCACCCCAAAGTTTAGGGCTGCTCTGTTGACAAGGACCTCCACTTCATTCCACCTTCAATATCCCAGGAAAGAGAAAAATCGATAAAGAAGTTGTGGTCCTTATGTACAATGGAATATCACTCAGCCATGAAATCAATGTCATAAGGCTAGTAGCAGCATGATGAGTGGATTTAGGTACGACGATTCTAAGTGAAATAAGTCACACAGAAAAGGACACTTCTCATAAGGTATCACTGATAGAGGGAATGTAAAAACCGTTACACTTGAACTGAATTACAAAACAGAACAGAGTCACACATGCAGAAAACACACTATGGCTGCTTAACGGGAAAGGTGAGGTGGGGTGATACATAAAACAAGGGTTTCAAATTAGCTCAGATACCGTTCCATAAACCCAATATGTAATAGACAAGACCTACTCCTTGCTCAGAGAACTGGACTCAACACGCCCTATTCACCGCACAAGAATATATCTGACTAGTAATAATCTTAAAACCTATGTATTGATATCTCTCTGTTAGTGTGTCAAGTGGGTAAAAAGCGGCATAAACACAGCAGTGAAAAGCAGCTAAACCCCATTATAAAAATAAATTACTTTGAAAAACCCATGAAACAAAGACAGTGAAAGAGAGAGAAATTCTTACACAATGCGTTCAGGGGCTGTGATGCAACCTGGATTGACCATATCTAGACCCACAGCTGGATGAGACATAAGGGTGGACACTGTTGCGGCTGAGAGGTTTGGTGAGGTTGGGTGAGCAAACGCAGACCCTTTAAAGTAATACTGCGTGGTACCCATCGCATGGGTCCCAAATCTCCAGGTTGAAGGGCATCTTCCTACATCGTAAACATGCATGAGATACCCAGAAGATGGTACACCGTGTGATGGGGAAAGGTTTCTAAAACGCACCTCATTTCTCATCTGCCTGTGCCCGGGTTTGCCATTCCAGCCACTTTACTAGCAATCTCCCTCCTTGGAGCATCATCACTTTTAACCTCCTGTTCCGTACAGGTTGCAATTTGTCCTGAGGATGAACGGGAAGACGTGGAACCAATGAGAGACTAGCTCTTGGTGTTGGGACAGGCACAGGTCACTCTATTTTCCCATCAGGAAGAAGAATTAACCACAGGCTCAGCCTGCCACCCGGAACCAAAACAGGGCCTGAAGCCATCCTGCGCTATTGCGGTCAGCTCCCTAAAAATCGAGTTGTAAAATGGAGGTTCAGGGCACTGCAATTCACAAACCTGCAGACTTATAAATGATAACTCTCGTCCACAAATATATTGAGGGAAGGCAATGAAGAGGATTTGAAATCAAGGCAGAATTGCAGGAAACAGATTTCAGGAGGTAGATTCGAATCGCCTTTAAAGCACATGAAAAGCGGCAAAACGTTGACAATGATGCCCTTGGCCAAAAAGGGCGTATGCGTTTTTTCCTGAATATATTCAGGAAAAAACGCATACGCCCTTTTTGGCCAACCAAGCAACCTGGAAAGGCAAATCAGCGCTACAAAGAAGTCTCGCTTCCCATCGGTTAAAAGGGCCATGCTGAAAAAAGTGTCAAAACCGGAAATGCAGGACAGGCCATGGAGAAATGGGAGCCTTGCTACACTGATGGGCGGGATGTAAATTGCCAACAGCCACTCTGGAGAAGAGTACGGTGTGTCCTGAAACATCTAAAAAACACAGCTTAGAGAGCATAGGGCACTTCCACTCATGGGGGTATAAATTGGGAAAATGAAAAATCAGCAAGACACAAGCACCCCAAAGTTTAGGGCTGCTCTGTTGACAAGGACCTCCACTTCATTCCACCTTCAATATCCCAGGAAAGAGAAAAATCGATAAAGAAGTTGTGGTCCTTATGTACAATGGAATATCACTCAGCCATGAAATCAATGTCCTAAGGCTAGTAGTAGCATGATGAGTGGATTTAGGTACGACGATTCTAAGTGAAATAAGTCACACAGAAAAGGACACTTCTCATAAGGTATCACTGATAGAGGGAATGTAAAAACCGTTACACTTGAACTGAATTACAAAACAGAACAGAGTCACACATGCAGAAAACACACTATGGCTGCTTAACGGGAAAGGTGAGGTGGGGTGATACATAAAACAAGGGTTTCAAATTAGCTCAGATACCATTCCATAAACCCAATATGTAATAGACAAGACCTACTCCTTGCTCAGAGAACTGGACTCAACACGCCCTATTCACCGCACAAGAATATATCTGACTAGTAATAATCTTAAAACCTATGTATTCATATCTCTCTGTTAGTGTGCCAAGTGGGTGTAAAGCGGCATAAACACAGCAGTGAAAAGCAGCTAAACCCCATTATAAAAATAAATTACTTTGAAAAACCCATGAAACAAAGACAGTGAAAGAGAGAGAAATTCTTACACAATGTGTTCAGGGGCTGTGATGCAACCTGGATTGACCATATCTAGACCCACAGCTGGATGAAACATAAGGGTGGACACTCTTGGGGCTGAGAGGTTTGGTGAGGTTGGGTGAGCAAATGCAGACCCTTTAAAGTAATACTGCATGGTACCCATCGCATGGGTCACAAATCTCCAGGTTCAAGGGCATCTTCCTACATCGAAAACATGCATGAGAAACCCAGAAGATGGTACACCGTGTGATGGGGAAAGGTTTCTAAAACGCACCTCATTTCTCATCTCCTTGTGCCCGGGTTCGCTATTCCAGCCGCTTTACTAGCAATCTCCCTACTTGGAGCATCAGCACCTTTAACCTCCTGTTCCGTACAGGTTGCAATTTGTCCTGAGGATGAACGGGAAGACGTGGAACCAATGAGAGACTAGCTCTTGGTGTTGGGACAGGCACAGGTCACTCTATTTTCCCATCAGGAAGAAGAATTAACCACAGGCTCAGCCTGCCCCCCGGATCAAGAACAGGGCCTGAAGCCATCCTGCGCTTTTGCGGCCAGCTCCCAAAAACGCGAGTTGTAAAATGGAGGTTCAGGGCACTGCAATTCACAAACCTGCAGAGTTATAAATGATAACTCTCGTTCACAAATATATTGAGGGAAGGCAAAGAAGAGGATTTGAAATCAAGGCAGAATTGCAGGAAACAGATTTCAGGAGGTAGATTCGAATCGCCTTTAAAGCACATGAAAAGCGGCAAAACGTTGACAATGATGCCCTTGGCCAAAAAGGGCGTATGCGTTTTTTCCTGAATATATTCAGGAAAAAACGCATACGCCCTTTTTGGCCAACCAAGCAACCTGGAAAGGCAAATCAGCGCTACAAAGAAGTCTCGCTTCCCATCGGTTAAAAGGGCCATGCTGAAAAAAGTGTCAAAACCGGAAATGCAGGACAGGCCATGGAGAAATGGGAGCCTTGCTACACTGATGGGCGGGATGTAAATTGCCAACAGCCACTCTGGAGAAGAGTACGGTGTGTCCTGAAACATCTAAAAAACACAGCTTAGAGAGCATAGGGCACTTCCACTCATGGGGGTATAAATTGGGAAAATGAAAAATCAGCAAGACACAAGCACCCCAAAGTTTAGGGCTGCTCTGTTGACAAGGACCTCCACTTCATTCCACCTTCAATATCCCAGGAAAGAGAAAAATGGATAAAGAAGTTGTGGTCCTTATGTACAATGGAATATCACTCAGCCGTGAAATCAATGTCATAAGGCTAGTAGCAGCATGACGAGTGGATTTAGGTACGACGATTCTAAGTGAAATAATTCACACAGAAAAGGACACTTCTCATAAAGTATCACTGATAGAGGGAATGTAAAAACCGTTACACTTGAACTGAATTACAAAACAGAACAGAGTCACACATGCAGAAAACACACTATGGCTGCTTAACGGGAAAGGTGAGGTGGGGTGATACATAAAACAAGGGTTTCAAATTAGCTCAGATACCGTTCCATAAACCCAATATGTAATAGACAAGACCTACTCCTTGCTCAGAGAACTGGACTCAACACGCCCTATTCACCGCACAAGAATATATCTGACTAGTAATAATCTTAAAACCTATGTATTGATATCTCTCTGTTAGTGGGTCAAGTGGGTAAAAAGCGGCATAAACACAGCAGTGAAAAGCAGCTAAACCCCATTATAAAAATAAATTACTTTGAAAAACCCATGAAACAAAGACAGTGAAAGAGAGAGAAATTCTTACACAATGCGTTCAGGGGCTGTGATGCAACCTGGATTGACCATATCTAGACCCACAGCTGGATGAGACATAAGGGTGGACACTGTTGCGGCTGAGAGGTTTGGTGAGGTTGGGTGAGCAAACGTAGACCCTTTAAATAATACTGCGTGGTACCCATCGCATGGGTCCCAAATCTCCAGGTTCAAGGGCATCTTCCTACATCGAAAACATGCATGAGATATCCCGAAGACGGTACACCGTGTGATGGGGAAAGGTTTCTAAAACGCACCTCATTTCTTATCTGCTTGTGCCCGGGTTCGCCATTCCAGCCACTTTACTAGCAATCTCCCTCCTTGGAGCATCAGCACCTTTAACCTCCTGTTCCGTACAGGTTGCAATTTGTCCTGAGGATGAACGGGAAGACGTGGAACCAATGAGAGACTAGCTCTTGGTGTTGGGACAGGCACAGGTCACTCTATTTTCCCATCAGGAAGAAGAATTAACCACAGGCTCAGCCTGCCCCCCGGAACCAGAACAGGGCCTGAAGCCATCCTGCGCTTTTGCGGCCAGCTCCCTAAAAAGCGAGTTGTAAAATGGAGGTTCAGGGCACTGCAATTCACAAACCTGCAGAGTTATAAATGATAACTCTCATCCACAAATATATTGAGGGAAGGCAAAGAAGAGGATTTGAAATCAAGGCAGAATTGCAGGAAACAGATTTCAGGAGGTAGATTCGAATCGCCTTTAAAGCACATGAAAAGCGGCAAAACGTTGACAATGATGCCCTTGGCCAAAAAGGGCGTATGCGTTTTTTCCTGAATATATTCAGGAAAAAACGCATACGCCCTTTTTGGCCAACCAAGCAACCTGGAAAGGCAAATCAGCGCTACAAAGATGTCTCGCTTCCCATCGGTCAAAAGGGCCATGCTGAAAAGAGTGTCAAAACCAGAAATGCAGGACAGGCCATGGAGAAATGGGAGCCTTGGTACACTGATGGGCGGGATGTAAATTGTCAACAGCCACTCTGGAGGAGAGTACGGTGTGTCCTGAAACGTCTAAAAAGCAAAGCTTAGAGAGCATAGGGCACTTCCACTCATGGGGGTATAAATTGGGAAAATGAAAAATCAGCAAGACACAAGCACCCCAAAGTTTAGGGCTGCTCTGTTGACAAGGACCTCCACTTCATTCCACCTTCAATATCCCAGGAAAGAGAAAAATGGATAAAGAAGTTGTGGTCCTTATGAACAATGGAATATCACTCAGCCATGAAAGCAATGTCATAAGGCTAGTAGCAGCATGATGAGTGGATTTAGGTACAACGACTCTAAGTGAAATAAGTCACACAGAAAAGGACACTTCTCATAAGGTATCACTGATAGAGGGAATGTAAAAACCGTTACACTTGAACTGAATTACAAAACAGAACAGAGTCACACATGCAGAAAACACACTATGGCTGCTTAACGGGAAAGGTGAGGTGGGGTGATACATAAAACAAGGGTTTCAAATTAGCTCAGATACCGTTCCATAAACCCAATATGTAATAGACAAGACCTACTCCTTGCTCAGAGAACTGGACTCAACACGCCCTATTCACCGCACAAGAATATAACTGACTAGTAATAATCTTAAAACCTATGTATTGATATCTCTCTGTTAGTGTGTCAAGTGGGTGTAAAGCGGCATAAACACAGCAGTGAAAAGCAGCTAAACCCCATTATAAAAATAAATTACTTTGAAAAACCCATGAAACAAAGACAGTGAAAGAGATAGAAATTCTTACACAATGCGTTCACGGGCTGTGATGCAACCTGGATTGACCATATCTAGACCCACAGCTGGATGAGACATAAGGGTGGACACTCTTGGGGCTGTTAGGTTTGGTGAGGTTGGGTGAGCAAACGCACACCCTTTAAAGTAATACTGCATGGTACCCATCGCATGGGTCCCAAATCGCCAGGTTCAAGGGCATCTTCCTACATCGAAAACATGCATGAGAAACCCAGAAGATGGTACACCGTGTGATGTGGAAAGGTTTCTAAAACGCACCTCATTTCTCATCTCCTTGTGCCCGGGTTCGCTATTCCAGCCGCTTTACTAGCAATCTCCCTACTTGGAGCATCAGCACCTTTAACCTCCTGTTCCGTACAGGTTGCAATTTGTACTGAGGATGAACGGGAAGACGTGGAACCAATGAAAGACTAGCTCTTGGTGTTGGGACAGGCACAGGTCACTCTATTTTCCCATCAGGAAGAAGAATTAACCACAGGCTCAGCCTGCCCCCCGGAACCAGAACAGGGCCTGAAGCCATCCTGCGCTTTTGCGGCCAGCTCCCTAAAAAGCGAGTTGTAAAATGGAGGTTCAGGGCACTGCAATTCACAAACCTGCAGAGTTATAAATGATAACTCTCATCCACAAATATATTGAGGGAAGGCAAAGAAGAGGATTTGAAATCAAGGCAGAATTGCAGGAAACAGATTTCAGGAGGTAGATTCGAATCGCCTTTAAAGCACATGAAAAGCGGCAAAACGTTGACAATGATGCCCTTGGCCAAAAAGGGCGTATGCGTTTTTTCCTGAATATATTCAGGAAAAAACGCATACGCCCTTTTTGGCCAACCAAGCAACCTGGAAAGGCAAATCAGCGCTACAAAGAAGTCTCGCTTCCCATCGGTTAAAAGGGCCATGCTGAAAAAAGTGTCAAAACCAGAAATGCAGGACAGGCCATGGAGAAATGGGAGCCTTGCTACACTGATGGGCGGGATGTAAATTGCCAACAGCCACTCTGGAGAAGTGTACGGTGAGTCCTGAAACGTCTAAAAAGCAAAGCTTAGAGAGCATAGGGCACTTCCACTCATGGGGGTCTAAATTGGGAAAATGAAAAATCAGCAAGACACAAGCACCCCAAAGTTTAGGGCTGCTCTGTTGACAAGGACCTCCACTTCATTCCACCTTCAATATCCCAGGAAAGAGAAAAATGGATAAAGAAGTTGTGGTCCTTATGTACAATGGAATATCACTCAACCATGAAAGCAATGTCATAAGGCTAGTAGCAGCATGATGAGTGGATTTAGGTACAACGACTCTAAGTGAAATAAGTCACACAGAAAAGGACACTTCTCATAAGGTATCACTGATAGAGGGAATGTAAAAACCGTTACACTTGAACTGAATTACAAAACAGAACAGAGTCACACATGCAGAAAACACACTATGGCTGCTTAACGGGAAAGGTGAGGTGGGGTGATACATAAAACAAGGGTTTCAAATTAGCTCAGATACCGTTCCATAAACCCAATATGTAATAGACAAGACCTACTCCTTGCTCAGAGAACTGGACTCAACACGCCCTATTCACCGCACAAGAATATATCTGACTAGTAATAATCTTAAAACCTATGTATTGATATCTCTCTGTTAGTGTGTCAAGTGGGTGTAAAGCGGCATAAACACAGCAGTGAAAAGCAGCTAAACCCCATTATAAAAATAAATTACTTTGAAAAACCCATGAAACAAAGACAGTGAAAGAGATAGAAATTCTTACACAATGCGTTCAGGGGCTGTGATGCAACCTGGATTGACCATATCTAGACCCACAGCTGGATGAGACATAAGGGTGGACACTGTTGCGGCTGAGAGGTTTGGTGAGGTTGGGTGAGCAAACGCAGACCCTTTAAAGTATTACTGCGTGGTACCCATCGCATGGGTCCCAAATCTCCAGGTTCAAGGGCATCTTCCTACATCGAAAACATGCATGAGATACCCAGAAGATGGTACACCGTGTGATGGGGAAAGGTTTCTAAAACGCACCTCATTTCTCATCTGCTTGTGCCCGGGTTCGCCATTCCAGCCACTTTACTAGCAATCTCCCTCCTTGGAGCATCAGCACCTTTAACCTCCTGTTCCGTACAGGTTGCAATTTGTACTGAGGATGAACGGGAAGACGTGGAACCAATGAAAGACTAGCTCTTGGTGTTGGGACAGGCACAGGTCACTCTATTTTCCCATCAGGAAGAAGAATTAACCACAGGCTCAGCCTGCCCCCCGGAACCAGAACAGGGCCTGAAGCCATCCTGCGGTTTTGTGGCCAGCTCCCTAAAAAGCGAGTTGTAAAATGGAGGTTCAGGGCACTGCAATTCACAAACCTGCAGAGTTATAAATGATAACTCTCGTCCACAAATATATTGAGGGAAGGCAAAGAAGAGGATTTGAAATCAAGGCAGAATTGCAGGAAACAGATTTCAGGAGGTAGATTCGAATCGCCTTTAAAGCACATGAAAAGCGGCAAAACGTTGACAATGATGCCCTTGGCCAAAAAGGGCGTATGCGTTTTTTCCTGAATATATTCAGGAAAAAACGCATACGCCCTTTTTGGCCAACCAAGCAACCTGGAAAGGCAAATCAGTGCTACAAAGATGTCTCGCTTCTCATCGGTCAAAAGGGCCATGCTGAAAAAAGTGTCAAAACCAGAAATGCAGGACAGGCCATGGAGAAATGGGAGCCTTGCTACACTGATGGGCGGGATGTAAATTGTCAACAGCCACTCTGGAGAAGTGTACGGTGAGTCCTGAAACGTCTAAAAAGCAAAGCTTAGAGAGCATAGGGCACTTCCACTCATGGGGGTATAAATTGGGAAAATTAAAAATCAGCAAGACACAAGCACCCCAAAGTTTAGGGCTGCTCTGTTGACAAGGACCTCCACTTCATTCCACCTTCAATATCGCAGGAAAGAGAAAAATGGATAAAGAAGTTGTGGTCCTTATGTACAATGGAATATCACTCAGCCGTGAAATCAATGTCATAAGGCTAGTAGCAGCATGATGAGTGGATTTAGGTACGACGACTCTAAGTGAAATAAGTCACACAGAAAAGGACACTTCTCATAAGGTATCACTTATAGAGGGAATGTAAAAACCGTTACACTTGAACTGAATTACCAAACAGAACAGAGTCACACATGCAGAAAACACACTATGGCTGCTTAACGGGAAAGGTGAGGTGGGGTGATACATAAAACAAGGGTTTCAAATTAGCTCAGATACCGTTCCATAAACCCAATATGTAATAGACAAGACCTACTCCTTGCTCAGAGAACTGGACTCAACACGCCCTATTCACCGCACAAGAATATATCTGAGTAGTAATAATCTTAAAACCTATGTATTGATATCTCTCTGTTAGTGTGTCAAGTGGGTGTAAAGCGGCATAAACACAGCAGTGAAAAGCAGCTAAACCCCATTATAAAAATAAATTACTTTGAAAAACCCATGAAACAAAGACAGTGAAAGAGAGAGAAATTCTTACGCAATGCGTTCAGGGGCTGTGATGCAACCTGGATTGACCATATCTAGACCCACAGCTGGATGAGACATAAGGGTGGACACTGTTGCGGCTGAGAGGTTTGGTGAGGTTGGGTGAGCAAACGCAGACCCTTTAAAGTAATACTGCGTGGTACCCATCGCATGGGTCCCAAATCTCCAGGTTCAAGGTCATCTTCCTACATCGAAAACATGCATGAGATACCCAGAAGATGGTACACTGTGTGATGGCGAAGGGTTTCTAAAACGCACCTCATTTCTCATCTGCTTGTGCCCGGGTTCGCCATTCCAGCCACTTTACTAGCAATCTCCCTCCTTGGAGCATCAGCACCTTTAACCTCCTGTTCCGTACAGGTTGCAATTTGTCCTGAGGATGAACGGGAAGACGTGGAACCAATGAGAGACTAGCTCTTGGTGTTGGGACAGGCACAGGTCACTCTATTTTCCCATCAGGAAGAAGAATTAACCACAGGCTCAGCCTGCCCCCCGGAACCAGAACAGGGCCTGAAGCCATCCTGCGCTTTTGCGGCCAGCTCCCTAAAAAGCGAGTTGTAAAATGGAGGTTCAGGGCACTGCAATTCACAAACCTGCAGAGTTATAAATGATAACTCTCGTCCACAAATATATTGAGGGAAGGCAAAGAAGAGGATTTGAAATCAAGGCAAATTGCAGGAAACAGATTTCAGGAGGTAGATTCGAATCGCCTTTAAAGCACATGAAAAGCGGCAAAACGTTGACAATGATGCCCTTGGCCAAAAAGGGCGTATGCGTTTTTTCCTGAATATATTCAGGAAAAAACGCATACGCCCTTTTTGGCCAACCAAGCAACCTGGAAAGGCAAATCAGCGCTACAAAGATGTCTCGCTTCCCATCGGTCAAAAGGGCCATGCTGAAAAAAGTGTCAAAACCAGAAATGCAGGACAGGCCATGGAGAAATGGGAGCCTTGCTACACTGATGGGCGGGATGTAAATTGTCAACAGCCACTCTGGAGAAGTGTACGGTGAGTCCTGAAACGTCTAAAAAGCAAAGCTTAGAGAGCATAGGGCACTTCCACTCATGGGGGTATAAATTGGGAAAATTAAAAATCAGCAAGACACAAGCACCCCAAAGTTTAGGGCTGCTCTGTTGACAAGGACCTCCACTTCATTCCACCTTCAATATCGCAGGAAAGAGAAAAATGGATAAAGAAGTTGTGGTCCTTATGTACAATGGAATATCACTCAGCCATGAAATCAATGTCATAAGGCTAGTAGCAGCATGATGAGTGGATTTAGGTACGACGATTCTAAGTGAAATAAGTCACACAGAAAAGGACACTTCTCATAAGGTATCACTGATAGAGGGAATGTAAAAACCGTTACACTTGAACTGAATTACAAAACAGAACAGAGTCACACATGCAGAAAACACACTATGGCTGCTTAACGGGAAAGGTGAGGTGGGGTGGTACATAAAACAAGGGTTTCAAATTAGCTCAGATACCGTTCCATAAAACCAATATGTAATAGACAAGACCTACTCCTTGCTCAGAGAACTGGACTCAACACGCCCTATTCACCGCACAAGAATATATCTGACTAGTAATAATCTTAAAACCTATGTATTGATATCTCTCTGTTAGTGTGTCAAGTGGGTGTAAAGCGGCATAAACACAGCAGTGAAAAGCAGCTAAACCCCATTATAAAAATAAATTACTTTGAAAAACCCATGAAACAAAGACAGTGAAAGAGAGAGAAATTCTTACACAATGCGTTCAGGGGCTGTGATGCAACCTGGATTGACCATATCTAGACCCACAGCTGGATGAGACATAAGGGTGGACACTGTTGCGGCTGAGAGGTTTGGTGAGGTTGGGTGAGCAAATGCAGACCCTTTAAAGTAATACTGCATGGTACCCATCGCATGGGTCACAAATATCCAGGTTCAAGGGCATCTTCCTACATCGAAAACATGCATGAGAAACCCAGAAGATGGTACACCGTGTGATGGGGAAAGGTTTCTAAAACGCACCTCATTTCTCATCTCCTTGTGCCCGGGTTCGCTATTCCAGCCGCTTTACTAGCAATCTCCCTACTTGGAGCATCAGCACCTTTAACCTCCTGTTCCGTACAGGTTGCAATTTGTCCTGAGGATGAACGGGAAGACGTGGAACCAATGAGAGACTAGCTCTTGGTGTTGGGACAGGCACAGGTCACTCTATTTTCCCATCAGGAAGAAGAATTAACCACAGGCTCAGCCTGCCACCCGGAACCAGAACAGGGCCTGAAGCCATCCTGCGCTATTGCGGCCAGCTCCCTAAAAATCGAGTTGTAAAATGGAGGTTCAGGGCACTGCAATTCACAAACCTGCAGACTTATAAATGATAACTCTCGTCCACAAATATATTGAGGGAAGGCAAAGAAGAGGATTTGAAATCAAGGCAGAATTGCAGGAAACAGATTTCAGGAGGTAGATTCGAATCGCCTTTAAAGCACATGAAAAGCGGCAAAACGTTGACAATGATGCCCTTGGCCAAAAAGGGCGTATGCGTTTTTTCCTGAATATATTCAGGAAAAAACGCATACGCCCTTTTTGGCCAACCAAGCAACCTGGAAAGGCAAATCAGCGCTACAAAGATGTCTCGCTTCCCATCGGTTAAAAAGGCCATGCTGAAAAAAGTGTCAAAACCAGAAATGCAGGACAGGCCATGGAGAAATGGGAGCCTTGCTACACTGATGGGCGGGATGTAAATTGCCAACAGCCACTCTGGAGAAGAGTACGGTGTGTCCTGAAACATCTAAAAAACACAGCTTAGAGAGCATAGGGCACTTCCACTCATGGGGGTATAAATTGGGAAAATGAAAAATCAGCAAGACACAAGCACCCCAAAGTTTAGGGCTGCTCTGTTGACAAGGACCTCCACTTCATTCCACCTTCAATATCCCAGGAAAGAGAAAAATGGATAAAGAAGTTGTGGTCCTTATGTACAATGGAATATCACTCAGCCATGAAATCAATTTCATAAGGCTAGTAGCAGCATGATGAGTGGATTTAGGTACGACGATTCTAAGTGAAATAAGTCACACAGAAAAGGACACTTCTCATAAGGTATCACTGATAGAGGGAATGTAAAAACCGTTACACTTGAACTGAATTACAAAACAGAACAGAGTCACACATGCAGAAAACACACTATGGCTGCTTAACGGGAAAGGTGAGGTGGGGTGATACATAAAACAAGGGTTTCAAATTAGCTCAGATACCGTTCCATAAACCCAATATGTAATAGACAAGACCTACTCCTTGCTCAGAGAACTGGACTCAACACGCCCTATTCACCGCACAAGAATATATCTGACTAGTAATAATCTTAAAACCTATGTATTGATATCTCTCTGTTAGTGTGTCAAGTGGGTAAAAAGCGGCATAAACACAGCAGTGAAAAGCAGCTAAACCCCATTATAAAAATAAATTACTTTGAAAAACCCATGAAACAAAGACAGTGAAAGAGAGAGAAATTCTTACACAATGCGTTCAGGGGCTGTGATGCAACCTGGATTGACCATATCTAGACCCACAGCTGGATGAGACATAAGGGTGGACACTGTTGCGGCTGAGAGGTTTGGTGAGGTTGGGTGAGCAAACGCAGACCCTTTAAAGTAATACTGCGTGGTACCCATCGCATGGGTCCCAAATCTCCAGGTTGAAGGGCATCTTCCTACATCGTAAACATGCATGAGATACCCAGAAGATGGTACACCGTGTGATGGGGAAAGGTTTCTAAAACGCACCTCATTTCTCATCTGCCTGTGCCCGGGTTTGCCATTCCAGCCACTTTACTAGCAATCTCCCTCCTTGGAGCATCATCACCTTTAACCTCCTGTTCCGTACAGGTTGCAATTTGTCCTGAGGATGAACGGGAAGACGTGGAAACAATGAGAGACTAGCTCTTGGTGTTGGGACAGGCACAGGTCACTCTATTTTCCCATCAGGAAGAAGAATTAATCACAGGCTCAGCCTGCCCACTGGAACCAGAACAGGGCCTGAAGGCATCCTGTGCTTTTGCGGCCAGCTCCCAAAAAAGCGAGTTGTAAAATGGAGGTTCAGGGCACTGCAATTCACAAACCTGCAGAGTTATAAATGATAACTCTCATCCACAAATATATTGAGGGAAGGCAAAGAAGAGGATTTGAAATCAAGGCAGAATTGCAGGAAACAGATTTCAGGAGGTAGATTCGAATCGCCTTTAAAGCACATGAAAAGCGGAAAAACGTTGACAATGATGCCCTTGGCCAAAAAGGGCGTATGCGTTTTTTCCTCAATATATTCAGGAAAAAACGCATACGCCCTTTTTGGCCAACCAAGCAACCTGGAAAGGCAAATCAGTGCTACAAAGATGTCTCGCTTCCCATCGGTCAAAAGGGCCATGCTGAAAAGAGTGTCAAAACCAGAAATGCAGGACAGGCCATGGAGAAATGGGAGCCTTGCTACACTGATGGGCGGGAAGTAAATTGTCAACAGCCACTCTGGAGAAGTGTACGGTGAGTCCTGAAACGTCTAAAAAGCAAAGCTTAGAGAGCATAGGGCACTTCCACTCATGGGGGTATAAATTGGGAAAATTAAAAATCAGCAAGACACAAGCACCCCAAAGTTTAGGGCTGCTCTGTTGACAAGGACCTCCACTTCATTCCACCTTCAATATCGCAGGAAAGAGAAAAATGGATAAAGAAGTTGTGGTCCTTATGTACAATGGAATATCACTCAGCCGTGAAATCAATGTCATAAGGCTAGTAGCAGCATGATGAGTGGATTTAGGTACGACGACTCTAAGTGAAATAAGTCACACAGAAAAGGACACTTCTCATAAGGTATCACTTATAGAGGGAATGTAAAAACCGTTACACTTGAACTGAATTACAAAACAGAACAGAGTCACACATGCAGAAAACACACTATGGCTGCTTAACGGGAAAGGTGAGGTGGGGTGATACATAAAACAAGGGTTTCAAATTAGCTCAGATACCGTTCCATAAACCCAATATGTAATAGACAAGACCTACTCCTTGCTCAGAGAACTGGACTCAACACGCCCTATTCACCGCACAAGAATATATCTGACTAGTAATAATCTTAAAACCTATGTATTGATATCTCTCTGTTAGTGTGTCAAGTGGGTGTAAAGCGGCATAAACACAGCAGTGAAAAGCAGCTAAACCCCATTATAAAAATAAATTACTTTGAAAAACCCATGAAACAAAGACAGTGAAAGAGAGAGAAATTCTTACACAATGCGTTCAGGGGCTGTGATGCAACCTGGATTGACCATATCTAGACCCACAGCTGGATGAGACATAAGGGTGGACACTGTTGCGGCTGAGAGGTTTGGTGAGGTTGGGTGAGCAAACGCAGACCCTTTAAAGTAATACTGTGTGGTACCCATCGCATGGGTCCCAAATCTCCAGGTTCAAGGTCATCTTCCTACATCGAAAACATGCATGAGATACCCAGAAGATGGTACACCGTGTGATGGGGAAAGGTTTCTAAAACGCACCTCATTTCTCATCTGCTTGTGCCCGGGTTCGCCATTCCAGCCACTTTACTAGCAATCTCCCTCCTTGGAGCATCAGCACCTTTAACCTCCTGTTCCGTACAGGTTGCAATTTGTACTGAGGATGAACGGGAAGACGTGGAACCAATGAAAGACTAGCTCTTGGTGTTGGGACAGGCACAGGTCACTCTATTTTCCCATCAGGAAGAAGAATTAACCACAGGCTCAGCCTGCCCCCCAGAACCAGAACAGGGCCTGAAGCCATCCTGCGCTTTTGCGGCCAGCTCCCTAAAAAGCGAGTTGTAAAATGGAGGTTCAGGGCACTGCAATTCACAAACCTGCAGAGTTATAAATGATAACTCTCATCCACAAATATATTGAGGGAAGGCAAAGAAGAGGATTTGAAATCAAGGCAGAATTGCAGGAAACAGATTTCAGGAGGTAGATTCGAATCGCCTTTAAAGCACATGAAAAGCGGCAAAACGTTGACAATGATGCCCTTGGCCAAAAAGGGCGTATGCGTTTTTTCCTGAATATATTCAAGAAAAAACGCATACGCCGTTTTTGGCCAACCAAGCAACCTGGAAAGGCAAATCAGCACTACAAAGATGTCTCGCTTCCCATCGGTCAAAAGGGCCATGCTGAAAAAAGTGTCAAAACCAGAAATGCAGGACAGGCCATGGAGAAATGGGAGCCTTGCTACACTGATGGGCGGGATGTAAATTGTCAACAGCCACTCTGGAGAAGTGCACGGTGAGTCCTGAAACGTCTAAAAAGCAAAGCTTAGAGAGCATAGGGCACTTCCACTCATGGGGTTATAAATTGGGAAAATTAAAAATCAGCAAGACACAAGCACCCCAAAGTTTAGGGCTGCTCTGTTGACAAGGACCTCCACTTCATTCCACCTTCAATATCGCAGGAAAGAGAAAAATGGATAAAGAAGTTGTGGTCCTTATGTACAATGGAATATCACTCAGCCATGAAATCAATGTCATAAGGCTAATAGCAGCATGATGAGTGGATTTAGGTACGACGATTCTAAGTGAAATAAGTCACACAGAAAAGGACACTTCTCATAAGGTATCACTGATAGAGGGAATGTAAAAACCGTTACACTTGAACTGAATTACAAAACAGAACAGAGTCACACATGCAGAAAACACACTATGGCTGCTTAACGGGAAAAGTGAGGTGGGGTGGTACATAAAACAAGGGTTTCAAATTAGCTCAGATACCGTTCCATAAAACCAATATGTAATAGACAAGACCTACTCCTTGCTCAGAGAACTGGACTCAACACGCCCTATTCACCGCACAAGAATATATCTGACTAGTAATAATCTTAAAACCTATGTATTGATATCACTCTGTTAGTGTGTCAAGTGGGTGTAAAGCGGCATAAACACAGCAGTGAAAAGCAGCTAAACCCCATTATAAAAATAAATTACTTTGAAAAACCCATGAAACAAAGACAGTGAAAGAGAGAGAAATTCTTACACAATGCGTTCACGGGCTGTGATGCAACCTGGATTGACCATATCTAGACCCACAGCTGGATGAGACATAAGGGTGGACACTGTTGCGGCTGAGAGGTTTGGTGAGGTTGGGTGAGCAAACGCAGACCCTTTAAAGTAATACTGCGTGGTACCCATCGCATGGGTCCCAAATCTCCAGGTTCAAGGTCATCTTCCTACATCGAAAACATGCATGAGATACCCAGAAGATGGTACACCGTGTGATGGCGAAAGGTTTCTAAAACGCACCTCATTTCTCATCTGCTTGTGCCCGGGTTCGCCATTCCAGCCACTTTACTAGCAATCTCCCTCCTTGGAGCATCAGCACCTTTAACCTCCTGTTCCGTACAGGTTGCAATTTGTCCTGAGGATGAACGGGAAGACGTGGAACCAATGAGAGACTAGCTCTTGGTGTTGGGACAGGCACAGGTCACTCTATTTTCCCATCAGGAAGAAGAATTAACCACAGGCTCAGCCTGCCCACTGGAACCAGAACAGCGCCTGAAGCCATCCTGTGCTTTTGCGGCCAGCTCCCAAAAAAGCGAGTTGTAAAATGGAGGTTCAGGGCACTGCAATTCACAAACCTGCAGAGTTATAAATGATAACTCTCGTCCACAAATATATTGAGGGAAGGCAAAGAAGAGGATTTGAAATCAAGGCAGAATTGCAGGAAACAGATTTCAGGAGGTAGATTCGAATCGCCTTTAAAGCACATGAAAAGCGGCAAAACGTTGACAATGATGCCCTTGGCCAAAAAGGGCGTATGCGTTTTTTCCTGAATATATTCAGGAAAAAACGCATACGCCCTTTTTGGCCAACCAAGCAACCTGGAAAGGCAAATCAGTGCTACAAAGATGTCTCGCTTCTCATCGGTCAAAAGGGCCATGCTGAAAAAAGTGTCAAAACCAGAAATGCAGGACAGGCCATGGAGAAATGGGAGCCTTGCTACACTGATGGGCGGGATGTAAATTGTCAACAGCCACTCTGGAGAAGTGTACGGTGAGTCCTGAAACGTCTAAAAAGCAAAGCTTAGAGAGCATAGGGCACTTCCACTCATGGGGGTATAAATTGGGAAAATTAAAAATCAGCAAGACACAAGCACCCCAAAGTTTAGGGCTGCTCTGTTGACAAGGACCTCCACTTCATTCCACCTTCAATATCGCAGGAAAGAGAAAAATGGATAAAGAAGTTGTGGTCCTTATGTACAATGGAATATCACTCAGCCGTGAAATCAATGTCATAAGGCTAGTAGCAGCATGATGAGTGGATTTAGGTACGACGACTCTAAGTGAAATAAGTCACACAGAAAAGGACACTTCTCATAAGGTATCACTTATAGAGGGAATGTAAAAACCGTTACACTTGAACTGAATTACCAAACAGAACAGAGTCACACATGCAGAAAACACACTATGGCTGCTTAACGGGAAAGGTGAGGTGGGGTGATACATAAAACAAGGGTTTCAAATTAGCTCAGATACCGTTCCATAAACCCAATATGTAATAGACAAGACCTACTCCTTGCTCAGAGAACTGGACTCAACACGCCCTATTCACCGCACAAGAATATATCTGAGTAGTAATAATCTTAAAACCTATGTATTGATATCTCTCTGTTAGTGTGTCAAGTGGGTGTAAAGCGGCATAAACACAGCAGTGAAAAGCAGCTAAACCCCATTATAAAAATAAATTACTTTGAAAAACCCATGAAACAAAGACAGTGAAAGAGAGAGAAATTCTTACGCAATGCGTTCAGGGGCTGTGATGCAACCTGGATTGACCATATCTAGACCCACAGCTGGATGAGACATAAGGGTGGACACTGTTGCGGCTGAGAGGTTTGGTGAGGTTGGGTGAGCAAACGCAGACCCTTTAAAGTAATACTGCGTGGTACCCATCGCATGGGTCCCAAATCTCCAGGTTCAAGGTCATCTTCCTACATCGAAAACATGCATGAGATACCCAGAAGATGGTACACTGTGTGATGGCGAAGGGTTTCTAAAACGCACCTCATTTCTCATCTGCTTGTGCCCGGGTTCGCCATTCCAGCCACTTTACTAGCAATCTCCCTCCTTGGAGCATCAGCACCTTTAACCTCCTGTTCCGTACAGGTTGCAATTTGTCCTGAGGATGAACGGGAAGACGTGGAACCAATGAGAGACTAGCTCTTGGTGTTGGGACAGGCACAGGTCACTCTATTTTCCCATCAGGAAGAAGAATTAACCACAGGCTCAGCCTGCCCCCCGGAACCAGAACAGGGCCTGAAGCCATCCTGCGCTTTTGCGGCCAGCTCCCTAAAAAGCGAGTTGTAAAATGGAGGTTCAGGGCACTGCAATTCACAAACCTGCAGAGTTATAAATGATAACTCTCGTCCACAAATATATTGAGGGAAGGCAAAGAAGAGGATTTGAAATCAAGGCAAATTGCAGGAAACAGATTTCAGGAGGTAGATTCGAATCGCCTTTAAAGCACATGAAAAGCGGCAAAACGTTGACAATGATGCCCTTGGCCAAAAAGGGCGTATGCGTTTTTTCCTGAATATATTCAGGAAAAAACGCATACGCCCTTTTTGGCCAACCAAGCAACCTGGAAAGGCAAATCAGCGCTACAAAGATGTCTCGCTTCCCATCGGTCAAAAGGGCCATGCTGAAAAAAGTGTCAAAACCAGAAATGCAGGACAGGCCATGGAGAAATGGGAGCCTTGCTACACTGATGGGCGGGATGTAAATTGTCAACAGCCACTCTGGAGAAGTGTACGGTGAGTCCTGAAACGTCTAAAAAGCAAAGCTTAGAGAGCATAGGGCACTTCCACTCATGGGGGTATAAATTGGGAAAATTAAAAATCAGCAAGACACAAGCACCCCAAAGTTTAGGGCTGCTCTGTTGACAAGGACCTCCACTTCATTCCACCTTCAATATCGCAGGAAAGAGAAAAATGGATAAAGAAGTTGTGGTCCTTATGTACAATGGAATATCACTCAGCCATGAAATCAATGTCATAAGGCTAGTAGCAGCATGATGAGTGGATTTAGGTACGACGATTCTAAGTGAAATAAGTCACACAGAAAAGGACACTTCTCATAAGGTATCACTGATAGAGGGAATGTAAAAACCGTTACACTTGAACTGAATTACAAAACAGAACAGAGTCACACATGCAGAAAACACACTATGGCTGCTTAACGGGAAAGGTGAGGTGGGGTGGTACATAAAACAAGGGTTTCAAATTAGCTCAGATACCGTTCCATAAAACCAATATGTAATAGACAAGACCTACTCCTTGCTCAGAGAACTGGACTCAACACGCCCTATTCACCGCACAAGAATATATCTGACTAGTAATAATCTTAAAACCTATGTATTGATATCTCTCTGTTAGTGTGTCAAGTGGGTGTAAAGCGGCATAAACACAGCAGTGAAAAGCAGCTAAACCCCATTATAAAAATAAATTACTTTGAAAAACCCATGAAACAAAGACAGTGAAAGAGAGAGAAATTCTTACACAATGCGTTCAGGGGCTGTGATGCAACCTGGATTGACCATATCTAGACCCACAGCTGGATGAGACATAAGGGTGGACACTGTTGCGGCTGAGAGGTTTGGTGAGGTTGGGTGAGCAAATGCAGACCCTTTAAAGTAATACTGCATGGTACCCATCGCATGGGTCACAAATATCCAGGTTCAAGGGCATCTTCCTACATCGAAAACATGCATGAGAAACCCAGAAGATGGTACACCGTGTGATGGGGAAAGGTTTCTAAAACGCACCTCATTTCTCATCTCCTTGTGCCCGGGTTCGCTATTCCAGCCGCTTTACTAGCAATCTCCCTACTTGGAGCATCAGCACCTTTAACCTCCTGTTCCGTACAGGTTGCAATTTGTCCTGAGGATGAACGGGAAGACGTGGAACCAATGAGAGACTAGCTCTTGGTGTTGGGACAGGCACAGGTCACTCTATTTTCCCATCAGGAAGAAGAATTAACCACAGGCTCAGCCTGCCACCCGGAACCAGAACAGGGCCTGAAGCCATCCTGCGCTATTGCGGCCAGCTCCCTAAAAATCGAGTTGTAAAATGGAGGTTCAGGGCACTGCAATTCACAAACCTGCAGACTTATAAATGATAACTCTCGTCCACAAATATATTGAGGGAAGGCAAAGAAGAGGATTTGAAATCAAGGCAGAATTGCAGGAAACAGATTTCAGGAGGTAGATTCGAATCGCCTTTAAAGCACATGAAAAGCGGCAAAACGTTGACAATGATGCCCTTGGCCAAAAAGGGCGTATGCGTTTTTTCCTGAATATATTCAGGAAAAAACGCATACGCCCTTTTTGGCCAACCAAGCAACCTGGAAAGGCAAATCAGCGCTACAAAGATGTCTCGCTTCCCATCGGTTAAAAAGGCCATGCTGAAAAAAGTGTCAAAACCAGAAATGCAGGACAGGCCATGGAGAAATGGGAGCCTTGCTACACTGATGGGCGGGATGTAAATTGCCAACAGCCACTCTGGAGAAGAGTACGGTGTGTCCTGAAACATCTAAAAAACACAGCTTAGAGAGCATAGGGCACTTCCACTCATGGGGGTATAAATTGGGAAAATGAAAAATCAGCAAGACACAAGCACCCCAAAGTTTAGGGCTGCTCTGTTGACAAGGACCTCCACTTCATTCCACCTTCAATATCCCAGGAAAGAGAAAAATGGATAAAGAAGTTGTGGTCCTTATGTACAATGGAATATCACTCAGCCATGAAATCAATTTCATAAGGCTAGTAGCAGCATGATGAGTGGATTTAGGTACGACGATTCTAAGTGAAATAAGTCACACAGAAAAGGACACTTCTCATAAAGTATCACTGATAGAGGGAATGTAAAAACCGTTACACTTGAACTGAATTACAAAACAGAACAGAGTCACACATGCAGAAAACACACTATGGCTGCTTAACGGGAAAGGTGAGGTGGGGTGATACATAAAACAAGGGTTTCAAATTAGCTCAGATACCGTTCCATAAACCCAATATGTAATAGACAAGACCTACTCCTTGCTCAGAGAACTGGACTCAACACGCCCTATTCACCGCACAAGAATATATCTGACTAGTAATAATCTTAAAACCTATGTATTGATATCTCTCTGTTAGTGTGTCAAGTGGGTAAAAAGCGGCATAAACACAGCAGTGAAAAGCAGCTAAACCCCATTATAAAAATAAATTACTTTGAAAAACCCATGAAACAAAGACAGTGAAAGAGAGAGAAATTCTTACACAATGCGTTCAGGGGCTGTGATGCAACCTGGATTGACCATATCTAGACCCACAGCTGGATGAGACATAAGGGTGGACACTGTTGCGGCTGAGAGGTTTGGTGAGGTTGGGTGAGCAAACGCAGACCCTTTAAAGTAATACTGCGTGGTACCCATCGCATGGGTCCCAAATCTCCAGGTTGAAGGGCATCTTCCTACATCGTAAACATGCATGAGATACCCAGAAGATGGTACACCGTGTGATGGGGAAAGGTTTCTAAAACGCACCTCATTTCTCATCTGCCTGTGCCCGGGTTTGCCATTCCAGCCACTTTACTAGCAATCTCCCTCCTTGGAGCATCATCACCTTTAACCTCCTGTTCCGTACAGGTTGCAATTTGTCCTGAGGATGAACGGGAAGACGTGGAAACAATGAGAGACTAGCTCTTGGTGTTGGGACAGGCACAGGTCACTCTATTTTCCCATCAGGAAGAAGAATTAATCACAGGCTCAGCCTGCCCACTGGAACCAGAACAGGGCCTGAAGGCATCCTGTGCTTTTGCGGCCAGCTCCCAAAAAAGCGAGTTGTAAAATGGAGGTTCAGGGCACTGCAATTCACAAACCTGCAGAGTTATAAATGATAACTCTCATCCACAAATATATTGAGGGAAGGCAAAGAAGAGGATTTGAAATCAAGGCAGAATTGCAGGAAACAGATTTCAGGAGGTAGATTCGAATCGCCTTTAAAGCACATGAAAAGCGGAAAAACGTTGACAATGATGCCCTTGGCCAAAAAGGGCGTATGCGTTTTTTCCTCAATATATTCAGGAAAAAACGCATACGCCCTTTTTGGCCAACCAAGCAACCTGGAAAGGCAAATCAGTGCTACAAAGATGTCTCGCTTCCCATCGGTCAAAAGGGCCATGCTGAAAAGAGTGTCAAAACCAGAAATGCAGGACAGGCCATGGAGAAATGGGAGCCTTGCTACACTGATGGGCGGGAAGTAAATTGTCAACAGCCACTCTGGAGAAGTGTACGGTGAGTCCTGAAACGTCTAAAAAGCAAAGCTTAGAGAGCATAGGGCACTTCCACTCATGGGGGTATAAATTGGGAAAATTAAAAATCAGCAAGACACAAGCACCCCAAAGTTTAGGGCTGCTCTGTTGACAAGGACCTCCACTTCATTCCACCTTCAATATCGCAGGAAAGAGAAAAATGGATAAAGAAGTTGTGGTCCTTATGTACAATGGAATATCACTCAGCCGTGAAATCAATGTCATAAGGCTAGTAGCAGCATGATGAGTGGATTTAGGTACGACGACTCTAAGTGAAATAAGTCACACAGAAAAGGACACTTCTCATAAGGTATCACTTATAGAGGGAATGTAAAAACCGTTACACTTGAACTGAATTACAAAACAGAACAGAGTCACACATGCAGAAAACACACTATGGCTGCTTAACGGGAAAGGTGAGGTGGGGTGATACATAAAACAAGGGTTTCAAATTAGCTCAGATACCGTTCCATAAACCCAATATGTAATAGACAAGACCTACTCCTTGCTCAGAGAACTGGACTCAACACGCCCTATTCACCGCACAAGAATATATCTGACTAGTAATAATCTTAAAACCTATGTATTGATATCTCTCTGTTAGTGTGTCAAGTGGGTGTAAAGCGGCATAAACACAGCAGTGAAAAGCAGCTAAACCCCATTATAAAAATAAATTACTTTGAAAAACCCATGAAACAAAGACAGTGAAAGAGAGAGAAATTCTTACACAATGCGTTCAGGGGCTGTGATGCAACCTGGATTGACCATATCTAGACCCACAGCTGGATGAGACATAAGGGTGGACACTGTTGCGGCTGAGAGGTTTGGTGAGGTTGGGTGAGCAAACGCAGACCCTTTAAAGTAATACTGTGTGGTACCCATCGCATGGGTCCCAAATCTCCAGGTTCAAGGTCATCTTCCTACATCGAAAACATGCATGAGATACCCAGAAGATGGTACACCGTGTGATGGGGAAAGGTTTCTAAAACGCACCTCATTTCTCATCTGCTTGTGCCCGGGTTCGCCATTCCAGCCACTTTACTAGCAATCTCCCTCCTTGGAGCATCAGCACCTTTAACCTCCTGTTCCGTACAGGTTGCAATTTGTACTGAGGATGAACGGGAAGACGTGGAACCAATGAAAGACTAGCTCTTGGTGTTGGGACAGGCACAGGTCACTCTATTTTCCCATCAGGAAGAAGAATTAACCACAGGCTCAGCCTGCCCCCCAGAACCAGAACAGGGCCTGAAGCCATCCTGCGCTTTTGCGGCCAGCTCCCTAAAAAGCGAGTTGTAAAATGGAGGTTCAGGGCACTGCAATTCACAAACCTGCAGAGTTATAAATGATAACTCTCATCCACAAATATATTGAGGGAAGGCAAAGAAGAGGATTTGAAATCAAGGCAGAATTGCAGGAAACAGATTTCAGGAGGTAGATTCGAATCGCCTTTAAAGCACATGAAAAGCGGCAAAACGTTGACAATGATGCCCTTGGCCAAAAAGGGCGTATGCGTTTTTTCCTGAATATATTCAAGAAAAAACGCATACGCCGTTTTTGGCCAACCAAGCAACCTGGAAAGGCAAATCAGCACTACAAAGATGTCTCGCTTCCCATCGGTCAAAAGGGCCATGCTGAAAAAAGTGTCAAAACCAGAAATGCAGGACAGGCCATGGAGAAATGGGAGCCTTGCTACACTGATGGGCGGGATGTAAATTGTCAACAGCCACTCTGGAGAAGTGCACGGTGAGTCCTGAAACGTCTAAAAAGCAAAGCTTAGAGAGCATAGGGCACTTCCACTCATGGGGTTATAAATTGGGAAAATTAAAAATCAGCAAGACACAAGCACCCCAAAGTTTAGGGCTGCTCTGTTGACAAGGACCTCCACTTCATTCCACCTTCAATATCGCAGGAAAGAGAAAAATGGATAAAGAAGTTGTGGTCCTTATGTACAATGGAATATCACTCAGCCGTGAAATCAATGTCATAAGGCTAGTAGCAGCATGATGAGTGGATTTAGGTACGACGACTCTAAGTGAAATAAGTCACACAGAAAAGGACACTTCTCATAAGGTATCACTTATAGAGGGAATGTAAAAACCGTTACACTTGAACTGAATTACCAAACAGAACAGAGTCACACATGCAGAAAACACACTATGGCTGCTTAACGGGAAAGGTGAGGTGGGGTGATACATAAAACAAGGGTTTCAAATTAGCTCAGATACCGTTCCATAAACCCAATATGTAATAGACAAGACCTACTCCTTGCTCAGAGAACTGGACTCAACACGCCCTATTCACCGCACAAGAATATATCTGAGTAGTAATAATCTTAAAACCTATGTATTGATATCTCTCTGTTAGTGTGTCAAGTGGGTGTAAAGCGGCATAAACACAGCAGTGAAAAGCAGCTAAACCCCATTATAAAAATAAATTACTTTGAAAAACCCATGAAACAAAGACAGTGAAAGAGAGAGAAATTCTTACGCAATGCGTTCAGGGGCTGTGATGCAACCTGGATTGACCATATCTAGACCCACAGCTGGATGAGACATAAGGGTGGACACTGTTGCGGCTGAGAGGTTTGGTGAGGTTGGGTGAGCAAACGCAGACCCTTTAAAGTAATACTGCGTGGTACCCATCGCATGGGTCCCAAATCTCCAGGTTCAAGGTCATCTTCCTACATCGAAAACATGCATGAGATACCCAGAAGATGGTACACTGTGTGATGGCGAAAGGTTTCTAAAACGCACCTCATTTCTCATCTGCTTGTGCCCGGGTTCGCCATTCCAGCCACTTTACTAGCAATCTCCCTCCTTGGAGCATCAGCACCTTTAACCTCCTGTTCCGTACAGGTTGCAATTTGTCCTGAGGATGAACGGGAAGACGTGGAACCAATGAGAGACTAGCTCTTGGTGTTGGGACAGGCACAGGTCACTCTATTTTCCCATCAGGAAGAAGAATTAACCACAGGCTCAGCCTGCCCCCCGGAACCAGAACAGGGCCTGAAGCCATCCTGCGCTTTTGCGGCCAGCTCCCTAAAAAGCGAGTTGTAAAATGGAGGTTCAGGGCACTGCAATTCACAAACCTGCAGAGTTATAAATGATAACTCTCGTCCACAAATATATTGAGGGAAGGCAAAGAAGAGGATTTGAAATCAAGGCAGAATTGCAGGAAACAGATTTCAGGAGGTAGATTCGAATCGCCTTTAAAGCACATGAAAAGCGGCAAAACGTTGACAATGATGCCCTTGGCCAAAAAGGGCGTATGCGTTTTTTCCTGAATATATTCAGGAAAAAACGCATACGCCCTTTTTGGCCAACCAAGCAACCTGGAAAGGCAAATCAGCGCTACAAAGATGTCTCGCTTCCCATCGGTCAAAAGGGCCATGCTGAAAAAAGTGTCAAAACCAGAAATGCAGGACAGGCCATGGAGAAATGGGAGCCTTGCTACACTGATGGGCGGGATGTAAATTGTCAACAGCCACTCTGGAGAAGTGTACGGTGAGTCCTGAAACGTCTAAAAAGCAAAGCTTAGAGAGCATAGGGCACTTCCACTCATGGGGGTATAAATTGGGAAAATTAAAAATCAGCAAGACACAAGCACCCCAAAGTTTAGGGCTGCTCTGTTGACCAGGACCTCCACTTCATTCCACCTTCAATATCCCAGGAAAGAGAAAAATGGATAAAGAAGTTGTGGTCCTTATGTACAATGGAATATCACTCAGCCAGGAAATCAATGTCGTAAGGTTAGTAGCAGCATGATGAGTGGATTTAGGTACGACGATTCTAAGTGAAATAAGTCACACAGAAAAGGACACTTCTCATAAGGTATCACGGATAGAGGGAATGTAAAAACCGTTACACTTGAACTGAATTACAAAACAGAACAGAGTCACACATGCAGAAAACACACTATGGCTGCTTAACGGAAAAGGTGAGGTGGGGTGATACATAAAACAAGGGTATCAAATTAGCTCAGATACCGTTCCATAAACCCAATATGTAATAGACAAGACCTACTCCTTGCTCAGAGAACTGGACTCAACACGCCCTATTCACCGCACAAGAATATATCTGACTAATAATAATCGTAAAAACTATGTATTGATATCTCTCTGTTAGTGTGTCAAGTGGGTGTAAAGCGGCATAAACACAGCAGTGAAAAGCAGCTAAACCCCATTATAAAAATAAATTACTTTGAAAAACCCATGAAACAAAGACAGTGAAAGAGAGAGAAATTCTTACACAATGCGTTCAGGGGCTGTGATGCAACCTGGATTGACCATATCTAGACCCACAGCTGGATGAGACATAAGGGTGGACACTCTTGGGGCTGAGAGGTTTGGTGAGGTTGGGTGAGCAAATGCAGACCCTTTAAAGTAATACTGCATGGTACCCATCGCATGGGTCACAAATCTCCAGGTTCAAGGGCATCTTCCTACATCGAAAACATGCATGAGAAACCCAGAAGATGGTACACCGTGTGATGGGGAAAGGTTTCTAAAACGCACCTCATTTCTCATCTCCTTGTGCCCGGGTTCGCTATTCCAGCCGCTTTACTAGCAATCTCCCTACTTGGAGCATCAGCACCTTTAACCTCCTGTTCCGTACAGGTTGCAATTTGTACTGAGGATGAACGGGAAGACGTGGAACCAATGAGAGACTAGCTCTTGGTGTTGGGACAGGCACAGGTCACTCTATTTTCCCATCAGGAAGAAGAATTAACCACAGGCTCAGCCTGCCACCCGGAACCAGAACAGGGCCTGAAGCCATCCTGCGCTATTGCGGCCAGCTCCCTAAAAATCGAGTTGTAAAATGGAGGTTCAGGGCACTGCAATTCACAAACCTGCAGACTTATAAATGATAACTCTCGTCCACAAATATATTGAGGGAAGGCAAAGAAGAGGATTTGAAATCAAGGCAGAATTGCAGGAAACAGATTTCAGGAGGTAGATTCGAATCGCCTTTAAAGCACATGAAAAGCGGCAAAACGTTGACAATGATGCCCTTGGCCAAAAAGGGCGTATGCGTTTTTTCCTGAATATATTCAGGAAAAAACGCATACGCCCTTTTTGGCCAACCAAGCAACCTGGAAAGGCAAATCAGCGCTACAAAGATGTCTCGCTTCCCATCGGTTAAAAAGGCCATGCTGAAAAAAGTGTCAAAACCAGAAATGCAGGACAGGCCATGGAGAAATGGGAGCCTTGCTACACTGATGGGCGGGATGTAAATTGCCAACAGCCACTCTGGAGAAGCGTACGGTGAGTCCTGAAACATCTAAAAAACAAAGCTTAGAGAGCATACAGCACTTCCACTCATGGGGTTATAAATTGGGAAAATTAAAAATCAGCAAGACACAAGCACCCCAAAGTTTAGGGCTGCTCTGTTGACAAGGACCTCAACTTCATTCCACCTTCAATATCCCAGGAAAGAGAAAAATGGATAAAGAAGTTGTGGTCCTTATGTACAATGGAATATCACTCAGCCATGAAATCAATTTCATAAGGCTAGTAGCAGCATGATGAGTGGATTTACGTACGACGATTCTAAGTGAAATAAGTCACACAGAAAAGGACACTTCTCATCAGGTATCACTGATAGAGGGAATGTAAAAACCGTTACACTTGAACTGAATTACAAAACAGAACAGAGTCACACATGCAGAAAACACACTATGGCTGCTTAACGGGAAAGGTGAGGTGGGGTGATACATAAAACAAGGGTTTCAAATTAGCTCAGATACCGTTCCATAAACCCAATATGTAATAGACAAGACCTACTCCTTGCTCAGAGAACTGGACTCAACACGCCCTATTCACCGCACAAGAATATATCTGACTAGTAATAATCTTAAAACCTATGTATTGATATCTCTCTGTTAGTGTGTCAAGTGGGTAAAAAGCGGCATAAACACAGCAGTGAAAAGCAGCTAAACCCCATTATAAAAATAAATGACTTTGAAAAACCCATGAAACAAAGACAGTGAAAGAGAGAGAAATTCTTACGCAATGCGTTCAGGGGCTGTGATGCAACCTGGATTGACCATATCTAGACCCACAGCTGGATGAGACATAAGGGTGGACACTGTTGCGGCTGAGAGGTTTGGTGAGGTTGGGTGAGCAAACGCAGACCCTTTAAAGTAATACTGCGTGGTACCCATCGCATGGGTCCCAAATCTCCAGGTTGAAGGGCATCTTCCTACATCGTAAACATGCATGAGATACCCAGAAGATGGTACACCGTGTGATGGGGAAAGGTTTCTAAAACGCACCTCATTTTTCATCTGCCTGTGCCCGGGTTTGCCATTCCAGCCACTTTACTAGCAATCTCCCTCCTTGGAGCATCATCACCTTTAACCTCCTGTTCCGTACAGGTTGCAATTTGTCCTGAGGATGAACGGGAAGACGTGGAAACAATGAGAGACTAGCTCTTGGTGTTGGGACAGGCACAGGTCACTCTATTTTCCCATCAGGAAGAAGAATTAACCACAGGCTCAGCCTGCCCCCCGGATCAAGAACAGGGCCTGAAGCCATCCTGCGCTTTTGCGGCCATCTCCCAAAAACGCGAGTTGTAAAATGGAGGTTCAGGGCACTGCAATTCACAAACCTGCAGAGTTATAAATGATAACTCTCGTCCACAAATATATTGAGGGAAGGCAAAGAAGAGGATTTGAAATCAAGGCAGAATTGCAGGAAACAGATTTCAGGAGGTAGATTCGAATCGCCTTTAAAGCACATGAAAAGCGGCAAAACGTTGACAATGATGCCCTTGGCCAAAAAGGGCGTATGCGTTTTTTCCTGAATATATTCAGGAAAAAACGCATACGCCCTTTTTGGCCAACCAAGCAACCTGGAAAGGCAAATCAGCGCTACAAAGAAGTCTCGCTTCCCATCGGTTAAAAGGGCCATGCTGAAAAAAGTGTCAAAACCAGAAATGCAGGACAGGCCATGGAGAAATGGGAGCCTTGCTACACTGATGGGCGGGATGTAAATTGCCAACAGCCACTCTGGAGAAGAGTACGGTGTGTCCTGAAACATCTAAAAAACACAGCTTAGAGAGCATAGGGCACTTCCACTCATGGGGGTATAAATTGGGAAAATGAAAAATCAGCAAGACACAAGCACCCCAAAGTTTAGGGCTGCTCTGTTGACAAGGACCTCCACTTCATTCCACCTTCAATATCCCAGGAAAGAGAAAAATGGATAAAGAAGTTGTGGTCCTTATGTACAATGGAATATCACTCAGCCATGAAATCAATTTCATAAGGCTAGTAGCAGCATGATGAGTGGATTTACGTACGACGATTCTAAGTGAAATAAGTCACACAGAAAAGGACACTTCTCATCAGGTATCACTGATAGAGGGAATGTAAAAACCGTTACACTTGAACTGAATTACAAAACAGAACAGAGTCACACATGCAGAAAACACACTATGGCTGCTTAACGGGAAAGGTGAGGTGGGGTGATACATAAAACAAGGGTTTCAAATTAGCTCAGATACCGTTCCATAAACCCAATATGTAATAGACAAGACCTACTCCTTGCTCAGAGAACTGGACTCAACACGCCCTATTCACCGCACAAGAATATATCTGACTAGTAATAATCTTAAAACCTATGTATTGATATCTCTCTGTTAGTGTGTCAAGTGGGTAAAAAGCGGCATAAACACAGCAGTGAAAAGCAGCTAAACCCCATTATAAAAATAAATGACTTTGAAAAACCCATGAAACAAAGACAGTGAAAGAGAGAGAAATTCTTACGCAATGCGTTCAGGGGCTGTGATGCAACCTGGATTGACCATATCTAGACCCACAGCTGGATGAGACATAAGGGTGGACACTGTTGCGGCTGAGAGGTTTGGTGAGGTTGGGTGAGCAAACGCAGACCCTTTAAAGTAATACTGCGTGGTACCCATCGCATGGGTCCCAAATCTCCAGGTTGAAGGGCATCTTCCTACATCGTAAACATGCATGAGATACCCAGAAGATGGTACACCGTGTGATGGGGAAAGGTTTCTAAAACGCACCTCATTTTTCATCTGCCTGTGCCCGGGTTTGCCATTCCAGCCACTTTACTAGCAATCTCCCTCCTTGGAGCATCATCACCTTTAACCTCCTGTTCCGTACAGGTTGCAATTTGTCCTGAGGATGAACGGGAAGACGTGGAAACAATGAGAGACTAGCTCTTGGTGTTGGGACAGGCACAGGTCACTCTATTTTCCCATCAGGAAGAAGAATTAACCACAGGCTCAGCCTGCCCCCCGGATCAAGAACAGGGCCTGAAGCCATCCTGCGCTTTTGCGGCCATCTCCCAAAAACGCGAGTTGTAAAATGGAGGTTCAGGGCACTGCAATTCACAAACCTGCAGAGTTATAAATGATAACTCTCGTCCACAAATATATTGAGGGAAGGCAAAGAAGAGGATTTGAAATCAAGGCAGAATTGCAGGAAACAGATTTCAGGAGGTAGATTCGAATGGCCTTTAAAGCACATGAAAAGCGGCAAAACGTTGACAATGATGCCCTTGGCCAAAAAGGGCGTATGCGTTTTTTCCTGAATATATTCAGGAAAAAACGCATACGCCCTTTTTGGCCAACCAAGCAACCTGGAAAGGCAAATCAGCGCTACAAAGAAGTCTCGCTTCCCATCGGTTAAAAGGGCCATGCTGAAAAAAGTGTCAAAACCAGAAATGCAGGACAGGCCATGGAGAAATGGGAGCCTTGCTACACTGATGGGCGGGATGTAAATTGCCAACAGCCACTCTGGAGAAGAGTACGGTGTGTCCTGAAACATCTAAAAAACACAGCTTAGAGAGCATAGGGCACTTCCACTCATGGGGGTATAAATTGGGAAAATGAAAAATCAGCAAGACACAAGCACCCCAAAGTTTAGGGCTGCTCTGTTGACAAGGACCTCCACTTCATTCCACCTTCAATATCCCAGGAAAGAGAAAAATGGATAAAGAAGTTGTGGTCCTTATGTACAATGGAATATCACTCAGCCGTGAAATCAATGTCATAAGGCTAGTAGCAGCATGATGAGTGGATTTAGGTATGACGACTCTAAGTGAAATAAGTCACACAGAAAAGGACACTTCTCAAAAGGTATCACTGATAGAGGGAATATAAAAACCGTTACACTTGAACTGAATTACAAAACAGAACAGAGTCACACATGCAGAAAACACACTATGGCTGCTTAACGGGAAAGGTGAGGTGGGGTGATACATAAAACAAGGGTTTCAAATTAGCTCAGATACCGTTCCATAAACCCAATATGTAATAGACAAGACGTACTCCTTGCTCAGAGAACTGGACTCAACACGCCCTATTCACCGCACAAGAATATATCTGACTAGTAATAATCTTAAAACCTCTGTATTGATATCTCTCTGTTAGTGTGTCAAGTGGGTGTAAAGCGGCATAAACACAGCAGTGAAAAGCAGCTAAACCCCATTATAAAAATAAATTACTTTGAAAAACCCATGAAACAAAGACAGTGAAAGAGAGAGAAATTCTTACACAATGCGTTCAGGGGCTGTGATGCAACCTGGATTGACCATATCTAGACCCACAGCTGGATGAGACATAAGGGTGGACACTGTTGCGGCTGAGAGGTTTGGTGAGGTTGGGTGAGCAAACGCAGACCCTTTAAAGTAATACTGCGTGGTACCCATCGCATGGGTCCCAAATCTCCAGGTTGAAGGGCATCTTCCTACATCGTAAACATGCATGAGATACCCAGAAGATGGTACACCGTGTGATGGGGAAAGGTTTCTAAAACGCACCTCATTTCTCATCTGCCTGTGCCCGGGTTTGCCATTCCAGCCACTTTACTAGCAATCTCCCTCCTTGGAGCATCATCACCTTTAACCTCCTGTTCCGTACAGGTTGCAATTTGTCCTGAGGATGAACGGGAAGACGTGGAAACAATGAGAGACTAGCTCTTGGTGTTGGGACAGGCACAGGTCACTCTATTTTCCCATCAGGAAGAAGAATTAACCACAGGCTCAGCCTGCCCCCCGGATCAAGAACAGGGCCTGAAGCCATCCTGCGCTTTTGCGGTCATCTCCCAAAAACGCGAGTTGTAAAATGGAGGTTCAGGGCACTGCAATTCACAAACCTGCAGAGTTATAAATGATAACTCTCGTCCACAAATATATTGAGGGAAGGCAAAGAAGAGGATTTGAAATCAAGGCAGAATTGCAGGAAACAGATTTCAGGAGGTAGATTCGAATCGCCTTTAAAGCACATGAAAAGCGGCAAAACGTTGACAATGATGCCCTTGGCCAAAAAGGGCGTATGCGTTTTTTCCTGAATATATTCAGGAAAAAACGCATACGCCCTTTTTGGCCAACCAAGCAACCTGGAAAGGCAAATCAGCGCTACAAAGAAGTCTCGCTTCCCATCGGTTAAAAGGGCCATGCTGAAAAAAGTGTCAAAACCAGAAATGCAGGACAGGCCATGGAGAAATGGGAGCCTTGCTACACTGATGGGCGGGATGTAAATTGCCAACAGCCACTCTGGAGAAGAGTACGGTGTGTCCTGAAACATCTAAAAAACACAGCTTAGAGAGCATAGGGCACTTCCACTCATGGGGGTATAAATTGGGAAAATGAAAAATCAGCAAGACACAAGCACCCCAAAGTTTAGGGCTGCTCTGTTGACAAGGACCTCCACTTCATTCCACCTTCAATATCCCAGGAAAGAGAAAAATGGATAAAGAAGTTGTGGTCCTTATGTACAATGGAATATCACTCAGCCGTGAAATCAATGTCATAAGGCTAGTAGCAGCATGACGAGTGGATTTAGGTACGACGATTCTAAGTGAAATAATTCACACAGAAAAGGACACTTCTCATAAAGTATCACTGATAGAGGGAATGTAAAAACCGTTACACTTGAACTGAATTACAAAACAGAACAGAGTCACACATGCAGAAAACACACTATGGCTGCTTAACGGGAAAGGTGAGGTGGGGTGATACATAAAACAAGGGTTTCAAATTAGCTCAGATACCGTTCCATAAACCCAATATGTAATAGACAAGACCTACTCCTTGCTCAGAGAACTGGACTCAACACGCCCTATTCACCGCACAAGAATATATCTGACTAGTAATAATCTTAAAACCTATGTATTGATATCTCTCTGTTAGTGGGTCAAGTGGGTAAAAAGCGGCATAAAAACAGCAGTGAAAAGCAGCTAAACCCCATTATAAAAATAAATTACTTTGAAAAACCCATGAAACAAAGACAGTGAAAGAGAGAGAAATTCTTACACAATGCGTTCAGGGGCTGTGATGCAACCTGGATTGACCATATCTAGACCCACAGCTGGATGAGACATAAGGGTGGACACTGTTGCGGCTGAGAGGTTTGGTGAGGTTGGGTGAGCAAACGTAGACCCTTTAAATAATACTGCGTGGTACCCATCGCATGGGTCCCAAATCTCCAGGTTCAAGGGCATCTTCCTACATCGAAAACATGCATGAGATACCCAGAAGACGGTACACCGTGTGATGGGGAAAGGTTTCTAAAACGCACCTCATTTCTTATCTGCTTGTGCCCGGGTTCGCCATTCCAGCCACTTTACTAGCAATCTCCCTCCTTGGAGCATCAGCACCTTTAACCTCCTGTTCCGTACAGGTTGCAATTTGTACTGAGGATGAACGGGAAGACGTGGAACCAATGAAAGACTAGCTCTTGGTGTTGGGACAGGCACAGGTCACTCTATTTTCCCATCAGGAAGAAGAATTAACCACAGGCTCAGCCTGCCCCCCGGAACCAGAACAGGGCCTGAAGCCATCCTGCGCTTTTGCGGCCAGCTTCCTAAAAAGCGAGTTGTAAAATGGAGGTTCAGGGCACTGCAATTCACAAACCTGCAGAGTTATAAATGATAACTCTCATCCACAAATATATTGAGGGAAGGCAAAGAAGAGGATTTGAAATCAAGGCAGAATTGCAGGAAACAGATTTCAGGAGGTAGATTCGAATTGCCTTTAAAGCACATGAAAAGCAGCAAAACGTTGACAATGATGCCCTTGGCCAAAAAGGGCGTATGCGTTTTTTCCTAAATATATTCAGGAAAAAACGCATACGCACTTTTTGGCCAACCAAGCAACCTGGAAAGGCAAATCAGCACTACAAAGATGTCTCGCTTCCCATCGGTCAAAAGGGCCATGCTGAAAAGAGTGTCAAAACCAGAAATGCAGGACAGGCCATGGAGAAATGGGAGCCTTGCTACACTGATGGGCGGGATGTAAATTGTCAACAGCCACTCTGGAGAAGTGTACGGTGAGTCCTGAAACGTCTAAAAAGCAAAGCTTAGAGAGCATAGGGCACTTCCACTCATGGGGGTATAAATTGGGAAAATTAAAAATCAGCAAGACACAAGCACCCCAAAGTTTAGGGCTGCTCTGTTGACAAGGACCTCCACTTCATTCCACCTTCAATATCCCAGGAAAGAGAAAAATCGATAAAGAAGTTGTGGTCCTTATGTACAATGGAATATCACTCAGCCATGAAATCAATTTCATAAGGCTAGTAGCAGCATGATGAGTGGATTTAGGTACGACGATTCTAAGTGAAATAAGTCACACAGAAAAGGACACTTCTCATAAGGTATCACTGATAGAGGGAATGTAAAAACCGTTACACTTGAACTGAATTACAAAACAGAACAGAGTCACACATGCAGAAAACACACTATGGCTGCTTAACGGGAAAGGTGAGGTGGGGTGATACATAAAACAAGGGTTTCAAATTAGCTCAGATACCGTTCCATAAACCCAATATGTAATAGACAAGACCTACTCCTTGCTCAGAGAACTGGACTCAACACGCCCTATTCACCGCACAAGAATATATCTGACTAGTAATAATCTTAAAACCTATGTATTCATATCTCTCTGTTAGTGTGTCAAGTGGGTGTAAAGCGGCATAAACACAGCAGTGAAAAGCAGCTAAACCCCATTATAAAAATAAATTACTTTGAAAAACCCATGAAACAAAGACAGTGAAAGAGAGAGAAATTCTTACACAATGCGTTCAGGGGCTGTGATGCAACCTGGATTGACCATATCTAGACCCACAGCTGGATGAGACATAAGGGTGGACACTCTTGGGGCTGAGAGGTTTGGTGAGGTTGGGTGAGCAAACGCAGACCCTTTAAAGTAATACTGCATGGTACCCATCGCATGGGTCACAAATCTCCAGGTTCAAGGGCATCTTCCTACATCGAAAACATGCATGAGAAACCCAGAAGATGGTACACCGTGTGATGGGGAAAGGTTTCTAAAACGCACCTCATTTCTCATCTCCTTGTGCCCGGGTTCGCTATTCCAGCCGCTTTACTAGCAATCTCCCTCCTTGGAGCATCAGCACCTTTAACCTCCTGTTCCGTACAGGTTGCAATTTGTCCTGAGGATGAACGGGAAGACGTGGAACCAATGAGAGACTAGCTCTTGGTGTTGGGACAGGCACAGGTCACTCTATTTTCCCATCAGGAAGAAGAATTAACCACAGGCTCAGCCTGCCACCCGGAACCAAAACAGGGCCTGAAGCCATCCTGCGCTATTGCGGCCAGCTCCCTAAAAATCGAGTTGTAAAATGGAGGTTCAGGGCACTGCAATTCACAAACCTGCAGACTTATAAATGATAACTCTCGTCCACAAATATATTGAGGGAAGGCAAAGAAGAGGATTTGAAATCAAGGCAGAATTGCAGGAAACAGATTTCAGGAGGTAGATTCGAATCGCCTTTAAAGCACATGAAAAGCGGCAAAACGTTGACAATGATGCCCTTGGCCAAAAAGGGCGTATGCGTTTTTTCCTGAATATATTCAGGAAAAAACGCATACGCCCTTTTTGGCCAACCAAGCAACCTGGAAAGGCAAATCAGCGCTACAAAGATGTCTCGCTTCCCATCGGTAAAAAAGGCCATGCTGAAAAAAGTGTCAAAACCAGAAATGCAGGACAGGCCATGGAGAAATGGGAGCCTTCCTACACTGATGGGCGGGATGTAAATTGACAACAGCCACTCTGGAGAAGCGTACGGTGAGTCCGGAAACATCTAAAAAACAAAGCTTAGAGAGCATGGGGCACTTCCACTCAGGGGTTATAAATTGGGAAAATGAAAAATCAGCAAGACACAAGCACCCCAAAGTTTAGGGCTGCTCTGTTGACAAGGACCTCCACTTCATTCCACCTTCAATATCCCAGGAAAGAGAAAAATCGATAAAGAAGTTGTGGTCCTTATGTACAATGGAATATCACTCAGCCATGAAATCAATGTCATAAGGCTAGTAGCAGCATGATGAGTGGATTTAGGTACGACGATTCTAAGTGAAATAAGTCACACAGAAAAGGACACTTCTCATAAGGTATCACTGATAGAGGGAATGTAAAAACCGTTACACTTGAACTGAATTACAAAACAGAACAGAGTCACACATGCAGAAAACACACTATGGCTGCTTAACGGGAAAGGTGAGGTGGGGTGATACATAAAACAAGGGTTTCAAATTAGCTCAGATACCGTTCCATAAACCCAATATGTAATAGACAAGACCTACTCCTTGCTCAGAGAACTGGACTCAACACGCCCTATTCACCGCACAAGAATATATCTGACTAGTAATAATCTTAAAACCTATGTATTGATATCTCTCTGTTAGTGTGTCAAGTGGGTAAAAAGCGGCATAAACACAGCAGTGAAAAGCAGCTAAACCCCATTATAAAAATAAATTACTTTGAAAAACCCATGAAACAAAGACAGTGAAAGAGAGAGAAATTCTTACACAATGCGTTCAGGGGCTGTGATGCAACCTGGATTGACCATATCTAGACCCACAGCTGGATGAGACATAAGGGTGGACACTGTTGCGGCTGAGAGGTTTGGTGAGGTTGGGTGAGCAAACGCAGACCCTTTAAAGTAATACTGCGTGGTACCCATCGCATGGGTCCCAAATCTCCAGGTTGAAGGGCATCTTCCTACATCGTAAACATGCATGAGATACCCAGAAGATGGTACACCGTGTGATGGGGAAAGGTTTCTAAAACGCACCTCATTTCTCATCTGCCTGTGCCCGGGTTTGCCATTCCAGCCACTTTACTAGCAATCTCCCTCCTTGGAGCATCATCACTTTTAACCTCCTGTTCCGTACAGGTTGCAATTTGTCCTGAGGATGAACGGGAAGACGTGGAACCAATGAGAGACTAGCTCTTGGTGTTGGGACAGGCACAGGTCACTCTATTTTCCCATCAGGAAGAAGAATTAACCACAGGCTCAGCCTGCCACCCGGAACCAAAACAGGGCCTGAAGCCATCCTGCGCTATTGCGGCCAGCTCCCTAAAAAGCGAGTTGTAAAATGGAGGTTCAGGGCACTGCAATTCACAAACCTGCAGACTTATAAATGATAACTCTCGTCCACAAATATATTGAGGGAAGGCAAAGAAGAGGATTTGAAATCAAGGCAGAATTGCAGGAAACAGATTTCAGGAGGTATATTCGAATCGCCTTTAAAGCACATGAAAAGCGGCAAAACGTTGACAATGATGCCCTTGGCCAAAAAGGGCGTATGCGTTTTTTCCGGAATATATTCAGGAAAAAACGCATACGCCCTTTTTGGCCAACCAAGCAACCTGGAAAGGCAAATCAGCGCTACAAAGAAGTCTCGCTTCCCATCGGTTAAAAGGGCCATGCTGAAAAAAGTGTCAAAACCGGAAATGCAGGACAGGCCATGGAGAAATGGGAGCCTTGCTACACTGATGGGCGGGATGTAAATTGCCAACAGCCACTCTGGAGAAGAGTACGGTGTGTCCTGAAACATCTAAAAAACACAGCTTAGAGAGCATAGGGCACTTCCACTCATGGGGGTATAAATTGGGAAAATGAAAAATCAGCAAGACACAAGCACCCCAAAGTTTAGGGCTGCTCTGTTGACAAGGACCTCCACTTCATTCCACCTTCAATATCCCAGGAAAGAGAAAAATCGATAAAGAAGTTGTGGTCCTTATGTACAATGGAATATCACTCAGCCATGAAATCAATGTCCTAAGGCTAGTAGTAGCATGATGAGTGGATTTAGGTACGACGATTCTAAGTGAAATAAGTCACACAGAAAAGGACACTTCTCATAAGGTATCACTGATAGAGGGAATGTAAAAACCGTTACACTTGAACTGAATTACAAAACAGAACAGAGTCACACATGCAGAAAATACACTATGGCTGCTTAACGGGAAAGGTGAGGTGGGGTGATACATAAAACAAGGGTTTCAAATTAGCTCAGATACCATTCCATAAACCCAATATGTAATAGACAAGACCTACTCCTTGCTCAGAGAACTGGACTCAACACGCCCTATTCACCGCACAAGAATATATCTGACTAGTAATAATCTTAAAACCTATATATTCATATCTCTCTGTTAGTGTGCCAAGTGGGTGTAAAGCGGCATAAACACAGCAGTGAAAAGCAGCTAAACCCCATTATAAAAATAAATTACTTTGAAAAACCCATGAAACAAAGACAGTGAAAGAGAGAGAAATTCTTACACAATGTGTTCAGGGGCTGTGATGCAACCTGGATTGACCATATCTAGTCCCACAGCTGGATGAGACATAAGGGTGGACACTCTTGGGGCTGAGAGGTTTGGTGAGGTTGGGTGAGCAAACGCAGACCCTTTAAAGTAATACTGCATGGTACCCATCGCATGGGTCACAAATCTCCAGGTTCAAGGGCATCTTCCTACATCGAAAACATGCATGAGAAACCCAGAAGATGGTACACCGTGTGATGGGGAAAGGTTTCTAAAACGCACCTCATTTCTCATCTCCTTGTGCCCGGGTTCGCTATTCCAGCCGCTTTACTAGCAATCTCCCTACTTGGAGCATCAGCACCTTTAACCTCCTGTTCCGTACAGGTTGCAATTTGTCCTGAGGATGAACGGGAAGACGTGGAACCAATGAGAGACTAGCTCTTGGTGTTGGGACAGGCACAGGTCACTCTATTTTCCCATCAGGAAGAAGAATTAACCACAGGCTCAGCCTGCCCACCGGAACCAGAACAGGGCCTGAAGCCATCCTGCGCTTTTGCGGCCAGCTCCCTAAAAAGCGAGTTGTAAATGGAGTTTCAGGGCACTGCAATTCACAAACCTGCAGAGTTATAAATGATAACTCTCGTCCACAAATATATTGAGGGAAGGCAAAGAAGAGGATTTGAAATCAAGGCAGAATTGCAGGAAACAGATTTCAGGAGGTAGATTCGAATCGCCTTTAAAGCACATGAAAAGCGGCAAAACGTTGACAATGATGCCCTTGGCCAAAAAGGGCGTATGCGTTTTTTCCTGAATATATTCAGGAAAAAACGCATACGCCCTTTTTGGCCAACCAAGCAACCTGGAAAGGCAAATCAGCGCTACAAAGAAGTCTCGCTTCCCATCGGTAAAAAAGGCCATGCTGAAAAAAGTGTCAAAACCAGAAATGCAGGACAGGCCATGGAGAAATGGGAGCCTTGGTACACTGATGGGCGGGATGTAAATTGCCAACAGCCACTCTGGAGGAGAGTACGGTGTGTCCTGAAACATCTAAAAAACACAGCTTAGAGAGCATAGGGCACTTCCACTCATGGGGGTATAAATTGGGAAAATTAAAAATCAGCAAGACACAAGCACCCCAAAGTTTAGGACTGCTCTGTTGACAAGGACCTCCACTTCATTCCACCTTCAATATCCCAGGAAAGAGAAAAATGGATAAAGAAGTTGTGGTCCTTATGTACACTGGAATATCACTCAGCCATGAAATCAATGTCATAAGGCTAGTAGCAGCATGACGAGTGGATTTAGGTACGACGATTCTAAGTGAAATAAGTCACACAGAAAAGGACACTTCTCATAAAGTATCACTGATAGAGGGAATGTAAAAACCGTTACACTTGAACTGAATTACAAAACAGAACAGAGTCACACATGCAGAAAACACACTATGGCTGCTTAACGGGAAAGGTGAGGTGGGGTGATACATAAAACAAGGGTTTCAAATTAGCTCAGATACCGTTCCATAAACCCAATATGTAATAGACAAGACCTACTCCTTGCTCAGAGAACTGGACTCAACACGCCCTATTCACCGCACAAGAATATATCTGACTAGTAATAATCTTAAAACCTATGTATTGATATCTCTCTGTTAGTGGGTCAAGTGGGTAAAAAGCGGCATAAACACAGCAGTGAAAAGCAGCTAAACCCCATTATAAAAATAAATTACTTTGAAAAACCCATGAAACAAAGACAGTGAAAGAGAGAGAAATTCTTACACAATGCGTTCAGGGGCTGTGATGCAACCTGTATTGACCATATCTAGACCCACAGCTGGATGAGACATAAGGGTGGACACTGTTACGGCTGAGAGGTTTGGTGAGGTTCGGTGAGCAAACCTAGACCCTTTAAATAATACTGCGTGGTACCCATCGCATGGGTCCCAAATCTCCAGGTTCAAGGGCATCTTCCTACATCGAAAACATGCATGAGATACCCAGAAGACGGTACACCGTGTGATGGGGAAAGGTTTCTAAAACGCACCTCATTTCTTATCTGCTTGTGCCCGGGTTCGCCATTCCAGCCACTTTACTAGCAATCTCCCTCCTTGGAGCATCAGCACCTTTAACCTCCTGTTCCGTACAGGTTGCAATTTGTACTGAGGATGAACGGGAAGACGTGGAACCAATGAAAGACTAGCTCTTGGTGTTGGGACAGGCACAGGTCACTCTATTTTCCCATCAGGAAGAAGAATTAACCACAGGCTCAGCCTGCCCCCCGGAACCAGAACAGGGCCTGAAGACATCCTGCGCTTTTGCGGCCAGCTCCCTAAAAAGCGAGTTGTAAAATGGAGGTTCAGGGCACTGCAATTCACAAACCTGCAGACTTATAAATGATAACTCTCATCCACAAATATATTGAGGGAAGGCAAAGAAGAGGATTTGAAATCAAGGCAGAATTGCAGGAAACAGATTTCAGGAGGTAGATTCGAATTGCCTTTAAAGCACATGAAAAGCAGCAAAACGTTGACAATGATGCCCTTGGCCAAAAAGGGCGTATGCGTTTTTTCCTAAATATATTCAGGAAAAAACGCATACGCACTTTTTGGCCAACCAAGCAACCTGGAAAGGCAAATCAGCACTACAAAGATGTCTCGCTTCCCATCGGTCAAAAGGGCCATGCTGAAAAGAGTGTCAAAACCAGAAATGCAGGACAGGCCATGGAGAAATGGGAGCCTTGCTACACTGATGGGCGGGATGTAAATTGTCAACAGCCACTCTGGAGAAGTGTACGGTGAGTCCTGAAACGTCTAAAAAGCAAAGCTTAGAGAGCATAGGGCACTTCCACTCATGGGGGTATAAATTGGGAAAATTAAAAATCAGCAAGACACAAGCACCCCAAAGTTTAGGGCTGCTCTGTTGACAAGGACCACCACTTCATTCCACCTTCAATATCCCAGGAAAGAGAAAAATGGATAAAGAAGTTGTGGTCCTTATGTACAATGTAATATCACTCAGCCATGAAATCAATTTCATAAGGCTAGTAGCAGCATGATGAGTGGATTTAGGTACGACGATTCTAAGTGAAATAAGTCACACAGAAAAGGACACTTCTCATAAGGTATCACTGATAGAGGGAATGTAAAAACCGTTACACTTGAACTGAATTACAAAACAGAACAGAGTCACACATGCAGAAAACACACTATGGCTGCTTAACGGGAAAGGTGAGGTGGGGTGATACATAAAACAAGGGTTTCAAATTAGCTCAGATACCGTTCCATAAACCCAATATGTAATAGACAAGACCTACTCCTTGCTCAGAGAACTGGACTCAACACGCCCTATTCACCGCACAAGAATATATCTGACTAGTAATAATCTTAAAACCTATGTATTCATATCTCTCTGTTAGTGTGTCAAGTGGGTGTAAAGCGGCATAAACACAGCAGTGAAAAGCAGCTAAACCCCATTATAAAAATAAATTACTTTGAAAAACCCATGAAACAAAGACAGTGAAAGAGAGAGAAATTCTTACACAATGCGTTCAGGGGCTGTGATGCAACCTGGATTGACCATATCTAGACCCACAGCTGGATGAGACATAAGGGTGGACACTCTTGGGGCTGAGAGGTTTGGTGAGGTTGGGTGAGCAAACGCAGACCCTTTAAAGTAATACTGCATGGTACCCATCGCATGGGTCACAAATCTCCAGGTTCAAGGGCATCTTCCTACATCGAAAACATGCATGAGAAACCCAGAAGATGGTACACCGTGTGATGGGGAAAGGTTTCTAAAACGCACCTCATTTCTCATCTCCTTGTGCCCGGGTTCGCTATTCCAGCCGCTTTACTAGCAATCTCCCTCCTTGGAGCATCAGCACCTTTAACCTCCTGTTCCGTACAGGTTGCAATTTGTCCTGAGGATGAACGGGAAGACGTGGAACCAATGAGAGACTAGCTCTTGGTGTTGGGACAGGCACAGGTCACTCTATTTTCCCATCAGGAAGAAGAATTAACCACAGGCTCAGCCTGCCCCCCGGATCAAGAACAGGGCCTGAAGCCATCCTGCGCTTTTGCGGCCATCTCCCAAAAACGCGAGTTGTAAAATGGAGGTTCAGGGCACTGCAATTCACAAACCTGCAGAGTTATAAATGATAACTCTCGTCCACAAATATATTGAGGGAAGGCAAAGAAGAGGATTTGAAATCAAGGCAGAATTGCAGGAAACAGATTTCAGGAGGTAGATTCGAATCGCCTTTAAAGCACATGAAAAGCGGCAAAACGTTGACAATGATGCCCTTGGCCAAAAAGGGCGTATGCGTTTTTTCCTGAATATATTCAGGAAAAAACGCATACGCCCTTTTTGGCCAACCAAGCAACCTGGAAAGGCAAATCAGCGCTACAAAGAAGTCTCGCTTCCCATCGGTTAAAAGGGCCATGCTGAAAAAAGTGTCAAAACCAGAAATGCAGGACAGGCCATGGAGAAATGGGAGCCTTGCTACACTGATGGGCGGGATGTAAATTGCCAACAGCCACTCTGGAGAAGAGTACGGTGTGTCCTGAAACATCTAAAAAACACAGCTTAGAGAGCATAGGGCACTTCCACTCATGGGGGTGTAAATTGGGAAAATGAAAAATCAGCAAGACACAAGCACCCCAAAGTTTAGGGCTGCTCTGTTGACAAGGACCTCCACTTCATTCCACCTTCAATATCCCAGGAAAGAGAAAAATGGATAAAGAAGTTGTGGTCCTTATGTACAATGGAATATCACTCAGCCGTGAAATCAATGTCATAAGGCTAGTAGCAGCATGATGAGTGGATTTAGGTATGACGACTCTAAGTGAAATAAGTCACACAGAAAAGGACACTTCTCAAAAGGTATCAGTGATAGAGGGAATGTAAAAACCGTTACACTTGAACTGAATTACAAAACAGAACAGAGTCACACATGCAGAAAACACACTATGGCTGCTTAACGGGAAAGGTGAGGTGGGGTGATACATAAAACAAGGGTTTCAAATTAGCTCAGATACCGTTCCATAAACCCAATATGTAATAGACAAGACCTACTCCTTGCTCAGAGAACTGGACTCAACACGCCCTATTCACCGCACAAGAATATATCTGACTAGTAATAATCTTAAAACCTATGTATTGATATCTCTCTGTTAGTGTGTCAAGTGGGTAAAAAGCGGCATAAACACAGCAGTGAAAAGCAGCTAAACCCCATTATAAAAATAAATTACTTTGAAAAACCCATGAAACAAAGACAGTGAAAGAGAGAGAAATTCTTACACAATGCGTTCAGGGGCTGTGATGCAACCTGGATTGACCATATCTAGACCCACAGCTGGATGAGACATAAGGGTGGACACTGTTGCGGCTGAGAGGTTTGGTGAGGTTGGGTGAGCAAACGTAGACCCTTTAAATAATACTGCGTGGTACCCATCGCATGGGTCCCAAATCTCCAGGTTCAAGGGCATCTTCCTACATCGAAAACATGCATGAGATACCCAGAAGACGGTACACCGTGTGATGGGGAAAGGTTTCTAAAACGCACCTCATTTCTTATCTGCTTGTGCCCGGGTTCGCCATTCCAGCCACTTTACTAGCAATCTCCCTCCTTGGAGCATCAGCACCTTTAACCTCCTGTTCCGTACAGGTTGCAATTTGTACTGAGGATGAACGGGAAGACGTGGAACCAATGAAAGACTAGCTCTTGGTGTTGGGACAGGCACAGGTCACTCTATTTTCCCATCAGGAAGAAGAATTAACCACAGGCTCAGCCTGCCCCCCGGAACCAGAACAGGGCCTGAAGACATCCTGAGCTTTTGCGGCCAGCTCCCTAAAAAGCGAGTTGTAAAATGGAGGTTCAGGGCACTGCAATTCACAAACCTGCAGACTTATAAATGATAACTCTCATCCACAAATATATTGAGGGAAGGCAAAGAAGAGGATTTGAAATCAAGGCAGAATTGCAGGAAACAGATTTCAGGAGGTAGATTCGAATTGCCTTTAAAGCACATGAAAAGCAGCAAAACGTTGACAATGATGCCCTTGGCCAAAAAGGGCGTATGCGTTTTTTCCTAAATATATTCAGGAAAAAACGCATACGCACTTTTTGGCCAACCAAGCAACCTGGAAAGGCAAATCAGCACTACAAAGATGTCTCGCTTCCCATCGGTCAAAAGGGCCATGCTGAAAAGAGTGTCAAAACCAGAAATGCAGGACAGGCCATGGAGAAATGGGAGCCTTGCTACACTGATGGGCGGGATGTAAATTGTCAACAGCCACTCTGGAGAAGTGTACGGTGAGTCCTGAAACGTCTAAAAAGCAAAGCTTAGAGAGCATAGGGCACTTCCACTCATGGGGGTATAAATTGGGAAAATTAAAAATCAGCAAGACACAAGCACCCCAAAGTTTAGGGCTGCTCTGTTGACAAGGACCTCCACTTCATTCCACCTTCAATATCCCAGGAAAGAGAAAAATGGATAAAGAAGTTGTGGTCCTTATGTACAATGGAATATCACTCAGCCATGAAATCAATTTCATAAGGCTAGTAGCAGCATGATGAGTGGATTTAGGTACGACGATTCTAAGTGAAATAAGTCACACAGAAAAGGACACTTCTCATAAGGTATCACTGATAGAGGGAATGTAAAAACCGTTACACTTGAACTGAATTACAAAACAGAACAGAGTCACACATGCAGAAAACACACTATGGCTGCTTAACGGGAAAGGTGAGGTGGGGTGATACATAAAACAAGGGTTTCAAATTAGCTCAGATACCGTTCCATAAACCCAATATGTAATAGACAAGACCTACTCCTTGCTCAGAGAACTGGACTCAACACGCCCTATTCACCGCACAAGAATATATCTGACTAGTAATAATCTTAAAACCTATGTATTCATATCTCTCTGTTAGTGTGTCAAGTGGGTGTAAAGCGGCATAAACACAGCAGTGAAAAGCAGCTAAACCCCATTATAAAAATAAATTACTTTGAAAAACCCATGAAACAAAGACAGTGAAAGAGAGAGAAATTCTTACACAATGCGTTCAGGGGCTGTGATGCAACCTGGATTGACCATATCTAGACCCACAGCTGGATGAGACATAAGGGTGGACACTCTTGGGGCTGAGAGGTTTGGTGAGGTTGGGTGAGCAAACGCAGACCCTTTAAAGTAATACTGCATGGTACCCATCGCATGGGTCACAAATCTCCAGGTTCAAGGGCATCTTCCTACATCGAAAACATGCATGAGAAACCCAGAAGATGGTACACCGTGTGATGGGGAAAGGTTTCTAAAACGCACCTCATTTCTCATCTCCTTGTGCCCGGGTTCGCTATTCCAGCCGCTTTACTAGCAATCTCCCTCCTTGGAGCATCAGCACCTTTAACCTCCTGTTCCGTACAGGTTGCAATTTGTCCTGAGGATGAACGGGAAGACGTGGAACCAATGAGAGACTAGCTCTTGGTGTTGGGACAGGCACAGGTCACTCTATTTTCCCATCAGGAAGAAGAATTAACCACAGGCTCAGCCTGCCACCCGGAACCAAAACAGGGCCTGAAGCCATCCTGCGCTATTGCGGCCAGCTCCCTAAAAATCGAGTTGTAAAATGGAGGTTCAGGGCACTGCAATTCACAAACCTGCAGACTTATAAATGATAACTCTCGTCCACAAATATATTGAGGGAAGGCAAAGAAGAGGATTTGAAATCAAGGCAGAATTGCAGGAAACAGATTTCAGGAGGTAGATTCGAATCGCCTTTAAAGCACATGAAAAGCGGCAAAACGTTGACAATGATGCCCTTGGCCAAAAAGGGCGTATGCGTTTTTTCCTGAATATATTCAGGAAAAAACGCATACGCCCTTTTTGGCCAACCAAGCAACCTGGAAAGGCAAATCAGCGCTACAAAGATGTCTCGCTTCCCATCGGTAAAAAAGGCCATGCTGAAAAAAGTGTCAAAACCAGAAATGCAGGACAGGCCATGGAGAAATGGGAGCCTTCCTACACTGATGGGCGGGATGTAAATTGCCAACAGCCACTCTGGAGAAGCGTACGGTGAGTCCGGAAACATCTAAAAAACAAAGCTTAGAGAGCATGGGGCACTTCCACTCAGGGGTTATAAATTGGGAAAATGAAAAATCAGCAAGACACAAGCACCCCAAAGTTTAGGGCTGCTCTGTTGACAAGGACCTCCACTTCATTCCACCTTCAATATCCCAGGAAAGAGAAAAATGGATAAAGAAGTTGTGGTCCTTATGTACAATGGAATATCACTCAGCCATGAAATCAATGTCATAAGGCTAGTAGCAGCATGATGAGTGGATTTAGGTACGACGATTCTAAGTGAAATAAGTCACACAGAAAAGGACACTTCTCATAAGGTATCACTGATAGAGGGAATGTAAAAACCGTTACACTTGAACTGAATTACAAAACAGAACAGAGTCACACATGCAGAAAACACACTATGGCTGCTTAACGGGAAAGGTGAGGTGGGGTGATACATAAAACAAGGGTTTCAAATTAGCTCAGATACCGTTCCATAAACCCAATATGTAATAGACAAGACCTACTCCTTGCTCAGAGAACTGGACTCAACACGCCCTATTCACCGCACAAGAATATATCTGACTAGTAATAATCTTAAAACCTATGTATTGATATCTCTCTGTTAGTGTGTCAAGTGGGTAAAAAGCGGCATAAACACAGCAGTGAAAAGCAGCTAAACCCCATTATAAAAATAAAATACTTTGAAAAACCCATGAAACAAAGACAGTGAAAGAGAGAGAAATTCTTACACAATGCGTTCAGGGGCTGTGATGCAACCTGGATTGACCATATCTAGACCCACAGCTGGATGAGACATAAGGGTGGACACTGTTGCGGCTGAGAGGTTTGGTGAGGTTGGGTGAGCAAACGCAGACCCTTTAAAGTAATACTGCGTGGTACCCATCGCATGGGTCCCAAATCTCCAGGTTGAAGGGCATCTTCCTACATCGTAAACATGCATGAGATACCCAGAAGATGGTACACCGTGTGATGGGGAAAGGTTTCTAAAACGCACCTCATTTCTCATCTGCCTGTGCCCGGGTTTGCCATTCCAGCCACTTTACTAGCAATCTCCCTCCTTGGAGCATCATCACTTTTAACCTCCTGTTCCGTACAGGTTGCAATTTGTCCTGAGGATGAACGGGAAGACGTGGAACCAATGAGAGACTAGCTCTTGGTGTTGGGACAGGCACAGGTCACTCTATTTTCCCATCAGGAAGAAGAATTAACCACAGGCTCAGCCTGCCACCCGGAACCAAAACAGGGCCTGAAGCCATCCTGCGCTATTGCGGCCAGCTCCCTAAAAATCGAGTTGTAAAATGGAGGTTCAGGGCACTGCAATTCACAAACCTGCAGACTTATAAATGATAACTCTCGTCCACAAATATATTGAGGGAAGGCAAAGAAGAGGATTTGAAATCAAGGCAGAATTGCAGGAAACAGATTTCAGGAGGTAGATTCGAATCGCCTTTAAAGCACATGAAAAGCGGCAAAACGTTGACAATGATGCCCTTGGCCAAAAAGGGCGTATGCGTTTTTTCCTGAATATATTCAGGAAAAAACGCATACGCCCTTTTTGGCCAACCAAGCAACCTGGAAAGGCAAATCAGCGCTACAAAGAAGTCTCGCTTCCCATCGGTTAAAAGGGCCATGCTGAAAAAAGTGTCAAAACCGGAAATGCAGGACAGGCCATGGAGAAATGGGAGCCTTGCTACACTGATGGGCGGGATGTAAATTGCCAACAGCCACTCTGGAGAAGAGTACGGTGTGTCCTGAAACATCTAAAAAACACAGCTTAGAGAGCATAGGGCACTTCCACTCATGGGGGTATAAATTGGGAAAATGAAAAATCAGCAAGACACAAGCACCCCAAAGTTTAGGGCTGCTCTGTTGACAAGGACCTCCACTTCATTCCACCTTCAATATCCCAGGAAAGAGAAAAATCGATAAAGAAGTTGTGGTCCTTATGTACAATGGAATATCACTCAGCCATGAAATCAATGTCCTAAGGCTAGTAGTAGCATGATGAGTGGATTTAGGTACGACGATTCTAAGTGAAATAAGTCACACAGAAAAGGACACTTCTCATAAAGTATCACTGATAGAGGCAATGTAAAAACCGTTACACTTGAACTGAATTACAAAACAGAACAGAGTCACACATGCAGAAAACACACTATGGCTGCTTAACGGGAAAGGTGAGGTGGGGTGATACATAAAACAAGGGTTTCAAATTAGCTCAGATACCATTCCATAAACCCAATATGTAATAGACAAGACCTACTCCTTGCTCAGAGAACTGGACTCAACACGCCCTATTCACCGCACAAGAATATATCTGACTAGTAATAATCTTAAAACCTATGTATTCATATCTCTCTGTTAGTGTGCCAAGTGGGTGTAAAGCGGCATAAACACAGCAGTGAAAAGCAGCTAAACCCCATTATAAAAATAAATTACTTTGAAAAACCCATGAAACAAAGACAGTGAAAGAGAGAGAAATTCTTACACAATGTGTTCAGGGGCTGTGATGCAACCTGGATTGACCATATCTAGACCCACAGCTGGATGAGACATAAGGGTGGACACTCTTGGGGCTGAGAGGTTTGGTGAGGTTGGGTGAGCAAACGCAGACCCTTTAAAGTAATACTGCGTGGTACCCATCGCATGGGTCCCAAATCTCCAGGTTGAAGGGCATCTTCCTACATCGAAAACATGCATGAGAAACCCAGAAGATGGTACACCGTGTGATGGGGAAAGGTTTCTAAAACGCACCTCATTTCTCATCTCCTTGTGCCCGGGTTCGCTATTCCAGCCGCTTTACTAGCAATCTCCCTCCTTGGAGCATCAGCACCTTTAACCTCCTGTTCCGTACAGGTTGCAATTTGTCCTGAGGATGAACGGGAAGACGTGGAACCAATGAGAGACTAGCTCTTGGTGTTGGGACAGGCACAGGTCACTCTATTTTCCCATCAGGAAGAAGAATTAACCACAGGCTCAGCCTGCCCCCCGGATCAAGAACAGGGCCTGAAGCCATCCTGCGCTTTTGCGGCCATCTCCCAAAAACGCGAGTTGTAAAATGGAGGTTCAGGGCACTGCAATTCACAAACCTGCAGAGTTATAAATGATAACTCTCGTCCACAAATATATTGAGGGAAGGCAAAGAAGAGGATTTGAAATCAAGGCAGAATTGCAGGAAACAGATTTCAGGAGGTAGATTCGAATCGCCTTTAAAGCACATGAAAAGCGGCAAAACGTTGACAATGATGCCCTTGGCCAAAAAGGGCGTATGCGTTTTTTCCTGAATATATTCAGGAAAAAACGCATACGCCCTTTTTGGCCAACCAAGCAACCTGGAAAGGCAAATCAGCGCTACAAAGAAGTCTCGCTTCCCATCGGTTAAAAGGGCCATGCTGAAAAAAGTGTCAAAACCAGAAATGCAGGACAGGCCATGGAGAAATGGGAGCCTTGCTACACTGATGGGCGGGATGTAAATTGCCAACAGCCACTCTGGAGAAGAGTACGGTGTGTCCTGAAACATCTAAAAAACACAGCTTAGAGAGCATAGGGCACTTCCACTCATGGGGGTGTAAATTGGGAAAATGAAAAATCAGCAAGACACAAGCACCCCAAAGTTTAGGGCTGCTCTGTTGACAAGGACCTCCACTTCATTCCACCTTCAATATCCCAGGAAAGAGAAAAATGGATAAAGAAGTTGTGGTCCTTATGTACAATGGAATATCACTCAGCCGTGAAATCAATGTCATAAGGCTAGTAGCAGCATGATGAGTGGATTTAGGTATGACGACTCTAAGTGAAATAAGTCACACAGAAAAGGACACTTCTCAAAAGGTATCAGTGATAGAGGGAATGTAAAAACCGTTACACTTGAACTGAATTACAAAACAGAACAGAGTCACACATGCAGAAAACACACTATGGCTGCTTAACGGGAAAGGTGAGGTGGGGTGATACATAAAACAAGGGTTTCAAATTAGCTCAGATACCGTTCCATAAACCCAATATGTAATAGACAAGACCTACTCCTTGCTCAGAGAACTGGACTCAACACGCCCTATTCACCGCACAAGAATATATCTGACTAGTAATAATCTTAAAACCTATGTATTGATATCTCTCTGTTAGTGTGTCAAGTGGGTAAAAAGCGGCATAAACACAGCAGTGAAAAGCAGCTAAACCCCATTATAAAAATAAATTACTTTGAAAAACCCATGAAACAAAGACAGTGAAAGAGAGAGAAATTCTTACACAATGCGTTCAGGGGCTGTGATGCAACCTGGATTGACCATATCTAGACCCACAGCTGGATGAGACATAAGGGTGGACACTGTTGCGGCTGAGAGGTTTGGTGAGGTTGGGTGAGCAAACGTAGACCCTTTAAATAATACTGCGTGGTACCCATCGCATGGGTCCCAAATCTCCAGGTTCAAGGGCATCTTCCTACATCGAAAACATGCATGAGATACCCAGAAGACGGTACACCGTGTGATGGGGAAAGGTTTCTAAAACGCACCTCATTTCTTATCTGCTTGTGCCCGGGTTCGCCATTCCAGCCACTTTACTAGCAATCTCCCTCCTTGGAGCATCAGCACCTTTAACCTCCTGTTCCGTACAGGTTGCAATTTGTACTGAGGATGAACGGGAAGACGTGGAACCAATGAAAGACTAGCTCTTGGTGTTGGGACAGGCACAGGTCACTCTATTTTCCCATCAGGAAGAAGAATTAACCACAGGCTCAGCCTGCCCCCCGGAACCAGAACAGGGCCTGAAGACATCCTGAGCTTTTGCGGCCAGCTCCCTAAAAAGCGAGTTGTAAAATGGAGGTTCAGGGCACTGCAATTCACAAACCTGCAGACTTATAAATGATAACTCTCATCCACAAATATATTGAGGGAAGGCAAAGAAGAGGATTTGAAATCAAGGCAGAATTGCAGGAAACAGATTTCAGGAGGTAGATTCGAATTGCCTTTAAAGCACATGAAAAGCAGCAAAACGTTGACAATGATGCCCTTGGCCAAAAAGGGCGTATGCGTTTTTTCCTAAATATATTCAGGAAAAAACGCATACGCACTTTTTGGCCAACCAAGCAACCTGGAAAGGCAAATCAGCACTACAAAGATGTCTCGCTTCCCATCGGTCAAAAGGGCCATGCTGAAAAGAGTGTCAAAACCAGAAATGCAGGACAGGCCATGGAGAAATGGGAGCCTTGCTACACTGATGGGCGGGATGTAAATTGTCAACAGCCACTCTGGAGAAGTGTACGGTGAGTCCTGAAACGTCTAAAAAGCAAAGCTTAGAGAGCATAGGGCACTTCCACTCATGGGGGTATAAATTGGGAAAATTAAAAATCAGCAAGACACAAGCACCCCAAAGTTTAGGGCTGCTCTGTTGACAAGGACCTCCACTTCATTCCACCTTCAATATCCCAGGAAAGAGAAAAATGGATAAAGAAGTTGTGGTCCTTATGTACAATGGAATATCACTCAGCCATGAAATCAATTTCATAAGGCTAGTAGCAGCATGATGAGTGGATTTAGGTACGACGATTCTAAGTGAAATAAGTCACACAGAAAAGGACACTTCTCATAAGGTATCACTGATAGAGGGAATGTAAAAACCGTTACACTTGAACTGAATTACAAAACAGAACAGAGTCACACATGCAGAAAACACACTATGGCTGCTTAACGGGAAAGGTGAGGTGGGGTGATACATAAAACAAGGGTTTCAAATTAGCTCAGATACCGTTCCATAAACCCAATATGTAATAGACAAGACCTACTCCTTGCTCAGAGAACTGGACTCAACACGCCCTATTCACCGCACAAGAATATATCTGACTAGTAATAATCTTAAAACCTATGTATTCATATCTCTCTGTTAGTGTGTCAAGTGGGTGTAAAGCGGCATAAACACAGCAGTGAAAAGCAGCTAAACCCCATTATAAAAATAAATTACTTTGAAAAACCCATGAAACAAAGACAGTGAAAGAGAGAGAAATTCTTACACAATGCGTTCAGGGGCTGTGATGCAACCTGGATTGACCATATCTAGACCCACAGCTGGATGAGACATAAGGGTGGACACTCTTGGGGCTGAGAGGTTTGGTGAGGTTGGGTGAGCAAACGCAGACCCTTTAAAGTAATACTGCATGGTACCCATCGCATGGGTCACAAATCTCCAGGTTCAAGGGCATCTTCCTACATCGAAAACATGCATGAGAAACCCAGAAGATGGTACACCGTGTGATGGGGAAAGGTTTCTAAAACGCACCTCATTTCTCATCTCCTTGTGCCCGGGTTCGCTATTCCAGCCGCTTTACTAGCAATCTCCCTCCTTGGAGCATCAGCACCTTTAACCTCCTGTTCCGTACAGGTTGCAATTTGTCCTGAGGATGAACGGGAAGACGTGGAACCAATGAGAGACTAGCTCTTGGTGTTGGGACAGGCACAGGTCACTCTATTTTCCCATCAGGAAGAAGAATTAACCACAGGCTCAGCCTGCCACCCGGAACCAAAACAGGGCCTGAAGCCATCCTGCGCTATTGCGGCCAGCTCCCTAAAAATCGAGTTGTAAAATGGAGGTTCAGGGCACTGCAATTCACAAACCTGCAGACTTATAAATGATAACTCTCGTCCACAAATATATTGAGGGAAGGCAAAGAAGAGGATTTGAAATCAAGGCAGAATTGCAGGAAACAGATTTCAGGAGGTAGATTCGAATCGCCTTTAAAGCACATGAAAAGCGGCAAAACGTTGACAATGATGCCCTTGGCCAAAAAGGGCGTATGCGTTTTTTCCTGAATATATTCAGGAAAAAACGCATACGCCCTTTTTGGCCAACCAAGCAACCTGGAAAGGCAAATCAGCGCTACAAAGATGTCTCGCTTCCCATCGGTAAAAAAGGCCATGCTGAAAAAAGTGTCAAAACCAGAAATGCAGGACAGGCCATGGAGAAATGGGAGCCTTCCTACACTGATGGGCGGGATGTAAATTGCCAACAGCCACTCTGGAGAAGCGTACGGTGAGTCCGGAAACATCTAAAAAACAAAGCTTAGAGAGCATGGGGCACTTCCACTCGGGGTTATAAATTGGGAAAATGAAAAATCAGCAAGACACAAGCACCCCAAAGTTTAGGGCTGCTCTGTTGACAAGGACCTCCACTTCATTCCACCTTCAATATCCCAGGAAAGAGAAAAATGGATAAAGAAGTTGTGGTCCTTATGTACAATGGAATATCACTCAGCCATGAAATCAATGTCATAAGGCTAGTAGCAGCATGATGAGTGGATTTAGGTACGACGATTCTAAGTGAAATAAGTCACACAGAAAAGGACACTTCTCATAAGGTATCACTGATAGAGGGAATGTAAAAACCGTTACACTTGAACTGAATTACAAAACAGAACAGAGTCACACATGCAGAAAACACACTATGGCTGCTTAACGGGAAAGGTGAGGTGGGGTGATACATAAAACAAGGGTTTCAAATTAGCTCAGATACCGTTCCATAAACCCAATATGTAATAGACAAGACCTACTCCTTGCTCAGAGAACTGGACTCAACACGCCCTATTCACCGCACAAGAATATATCTGACTAGTAATAATCTTAAAACCTATGTATTGATATCTCTCTGTTAGTGTGTCAAGTGGGTAAAAAGCGGCATAAACACAGCAGTGAAAAGCAGCTAAACCCCATTATAAAAATAAAATACTTTGAAAAACCCATGAAACAAAGACAGTGAAAGAGAGAGAAATTCTTACACAATGCGTTCAGGGGCTGTGATGCAACCTGGATTGACCATATCTAGACCCACAGCTGGATGAGACATAAGGGTGGACACTGTTGCGGCTGAGAGGTTTGGTGAGGTTGGGTGAGCAAACGCAGACCCTTTAAAGTAATACTGCGTGGTACCCATCGCATGGGTCCCAAATCTCCAGGTTGAAGGGCATCTTCCTACATCGTAAACATGCATGAGATACCCAGAAGATGGTACACCGTGTGATGGGGAAAGGTTTCTAAAACGCACCTCATTTCTCATCTGCCTGTGCCCGGGTTTGCCATTCCAGCCACTTTACTAGCAATCTCCCTCCTTGGAGCATCATCACTTTTAACCTCCTGTTCCGTACAGGTTGCAATTTGTCCTGAGGATGAACGGGAAGACGTGGAACCAATGAGAGACTAGCTCTTGGTGTTGGGACAGGCACAGGTCACTCTATTTTCCCATCAGGAAGAAGAATTAACCACAGGCTCAGCCTGCCACCCGGAACCAAAACAGGGCCTGAAGCCATCCTGCGCTATTGCGGCCAGCTCCCTAAAAATCGAGTTGTAAAATGGAGGTTCAGGGCACTGCAATTCACAAACCTGCAGACTTATAAATGATAACTCTCGTCCACAAATATATTGAGGGAAGGCAAAGAAGAGGATTTGAAATCAAGGCAGAATTGCAGGAAACAGATTTCAGGAGGTAGATTCGAATCGCCTTTAAAGCACATGAAAAGCGGCAAAACGTTGACAATGATGCCCTTGGCCAAAAAGGGCGTATGCGTTTTTTCCTGAATATATTCAGGAAAAAACGCATACGCCCTTTTTGGCCAACCAAGCAACCTGGAAAGGCAAATCAGCGCTACAAAGAAGTCTCGCTTCCCATCGGTTAAAAGGGCCATGCTGAAAAAAGTGTCAAAACCGGAAATGCAGGACAGGCCATGGAGAAATGGGAGCCTTGCTACACTGATGGGCGGGATGTAAATTGCCAACAGCCACTCTGGAGAAGAGTACGGTGTGTCCTGAAACATCTAAAAAACACAGCTTAGAGAGCATAGGGCACTTCCACTCATGGGGGTATAAATTGGGAAAATGAAAAATCAGCAAGACACAAGCACCCCAAAGTTTAGGGCTGCTCTGTTGACAAGGACCTCCACTTCATTCCACCTTCAATATCCCAGGAAAGAGAAAAATCGATAAAGAAGTTGTGGTCCTTATGTACAATGGAATATCACTCAGCCATGAAATCAATGTCCTAAGGCTAGTAGTAGCATGATGAGTGGATTTAGGTACGACGATTCTAAGTGAAATAAGTCACACAGAAAAGGACACTTCTCATAAAGTATCACTGATAGAGGCAATGTAAAAACCGTTACACTTGAACTGAATTACAAAACAGAACAGAGTCACACATGCAGAAAACACACTATGGCTGCTTAACGGGAAAGGTGAGGTGGGGTGATACATAAAACAAGGGTTTCAAATTAGCTCAGATACCATTCCATAAACCCAATATGTAATAGACAAGACCTACTCCTTGCTCAGAGAACTGGACTCAACACGCCCTATTCACCGCACAAGAATATATCTGACTAGTAATAATCTTAAAACCTATGTATTCATATCTCTCTGTTAGTGTGCCAAGTGGGTGTAAAGCGGCATAAACACAGCAGTGAAAAGCAGCTAAACCCCATTATAAAAATAAATTACTTTGAAAAACCCATGAAACAAAGACAGTGAAAGAGAGAGAAATTCTTACACAATGTGTTCAGGGGCTGTGATGCAACCTGGATTGACCATATCTAGACCCACAGCTGGATGAGACATAAGGGTGGACACTCTTGGGGCTGAGAGGTTTGGTGAGGTTGGGTGAGCAAACGCAGACCCTTTAAAGTAATACTGCATGGTACCCATCGCATGGGTCACAAATCTCCAGGTTCAAGGGCATCTTCCTACATCGAAAACATGCATGAGAAACCCAGAAGATGGTACACCGTGTGATGGGGAAAGGTTTCTAAAACGCACCTCATTTCTCATCTCCTTGTGCCCGGGTTCGCTATTCCAGCCGCTTTACTAGCAATCTCCCTCCTTGGAGCATCAGCACCTTTAACCTCCTGTTCCGTACAGGTTGCAATTTGTCCTGAGGATGAACGGGAAGACGTGGAACCAATGAGAGACTAGCTCTTGGTGTTGGGACAGGCACAGGTCACTCTATTTTCCCATCAGGAAGAAGAATTAACCACAGGATCAGCCTGCCACCCGGAACCAAAACAGGGACTGAAGCCATCCTGCGCTATTGCGGCCAGCTCCCTAAAAATCGAGTTGTAAAATGGAGGTTCAGGGCACTGCAATTCACAAACCTGCAGACTTATAAATGATAACTCTCGTCCACAAATATATTGAGGGAAGGCAAAGAAGAGGATTTGAAATCAAGGCAGAATTGCAGGAAACAGATTTCAGGAGGTAGATTCGAATCGCCTTTAAAGCACATGAAAAGCGGCAAAACGTTGACAATGATGCCCTTGGCCAAAAAGGGCGTATGCGTTTTTTCCTGAATATATTCAGGAAAAAACGCATACGCCCTTTTTGGCCAACCAAGCAACCTGGAAAGGCAAATCAGCGCTACAAAGATGTCTCGCTTCCCATCGGTTAAAAAGGCCATGCTGAAAAAAGTGTCAAAACCAGAAATGCAGGACAGGCCATGGAGAAATGGGAGCCTTCCTACACTGATGGGCGGGATGTAAATTGCCAACAGCCACTCTGGAGAAGCGTACGGTGAGTCCTGAAACATCTAAAAAACAAAGCTTAGAGAGCATAGGGCACTTCCACTCATGGGGTTATAAATTGGGAAAATTAAAAATCAGCAAGACACAAGCACCCCAAAGTTTAGGGCTGCTCTGTTGACAAGGACCTCCACTTCATTCCACCTTCAATATCCCAGGAAAGAGAAAAATGGATAAAGAAGTTGTGGTCCTTATGTACAATGGAATATCACTCAGCCATGAAATCAATGTCATAAGGCTAGTAGCAGCATGATGAGTGGATTTAGGTACGACGATTCTAAGTGAAATAAGTCACACAGAAAAGGACACTTCTCATAAGGTATCACTGATAGAGGGAATGTAAAAACCGTTACACTTGAACTGAATTACAAAACAGAACAGAGTCACACATGCAGAAAACACACTATGGCTGCTTAACGGGAAAGGTGAGGTGGGGTGATACATAAAACAAGGGTTTCAAATTAGCTCAGATACCGTTCCATAAACCCAATATGTAATAGACAAGACCTACTCCTTGCTCAGAGAACTGGACTCAACACGCCCTATTCACCGCACAAGAATATATCTGACTAGTAATAATCTTAAAACCTATGTATTGATATCTCTCTGTTAGTGTGTCAAGTGGGTGTAAAGCGGCATAAACACAGCAGTGAAAAGCAGCTAAACCGCATTATGAAAATAAATTACTTTGAAAAACCCATGAAAGAAAGACAGTGAAAGAGAGAGACATTCTTACACAATGCGTTCAGGGGCTGTGATGCAACCTGGATTGACCATATCTAGACCCACAGCTGGATGAGACCTAAGGGTGGACACTCTTGGGGCTGAGAGGTTTGGTGATGTTGGGTGAGCAAACGCAGACCATTTAAAGTAATACTGCGTGGTAGCCATCGCATGGGTCCCAAATCTCCAGGTTCAAGGGCATCTTCCTACATCGAAAACATGCATGAGAAACCCAGAAGATGGTACACCGTCTGATGGGGAAAGGTTTCTAAAACGCACCTCATTTCTCATCTCCTTGTGTCCGGGTTCGCCATTCCAGCCGCTTTACTAGCAATCTCCCTACTTGGAGCATCAGCACCTTTAACCTCCTGTTCCGTACAGGTTGCCATTTCTCCTGACGATGAACGGGAAGACGGGGAACCAATGAGAGACTGGCTCTTGGTGTTGGGAAAGGCACAGGTCACTCTATTTTCCCATCAGGAAGAAGAATTAACAACAGGCTCATCCCGCCCCCCGGAACCAGAACAGGGCCTGAAGCCATCCTGCGCTTTTGCGGCCAGCTCCCAAAAACACGAGTTGTAAAATGGAGGCTCAGGGCACTGCAATTCACAAACCTGCAGAGTTATAAATGATAACTCTCGTCCACAAATATATTGAGGGAAGGCAACGAAGAGGATTTGAAATCAAGGCAGAATTGCAGGAAACAGATTTCAGGAGGTAGATTCGAATCTCATTTAAAGCACATGAAAAGCGGCAAAACTTTGACAATGATGCCCTTGGCCAAAAAGGGCGTATGCGTTTTTTCCTGAATATATTCAGGAAAAAACGCATACGCCCTTTTTGGCCAACCAAGCAACCTGGAAAGGCAAATCAGCGCTACAAAGAAGTCTCGCTTCCCATCGGTCAAAAGGGCCATGCTGAAAAAAGTGTCAAAACCAGAAATGCAGGACAGGCCATGGAGAAATGGGAGCCTTGCTACACTGATGGGCGGGATGTAAATTGCCAACAGCCACTCTGGAGAAGTGTACGGTGAGTCCTGAAACATCTAAAAAACACAGCTTAGAGAGCATAGGGCATTTCCACTCATGGGGGTATAAATTGGGAAAATGAAAAATCAGCAAGACACAAGCACCCCAAAGTTTAGGGCTGCTCTGTTGACAAGGACCTCCACTTCATTCCACCTTAAATATCCCAGGAAAGAGAAAAATGGGTAAAGAAGTTGTGGTCCTTATGTACAATGGAATATCACTCAGGCATGAAATCAATGTCCTAAGGCTAGTAGCAGCATGATGAGTGGATTTAGGTACGACGATTCTAAGTGAAATAAATCACACAGAAAAGGACACTTCTCATAAGGTATCACTTATAGAGGGAATGTAAAAACCGTTACACTTGAACTGAATTACAAAACAGAACAGAGTCACACATGCAGAAAACACACTATGGCTGCTTAACGGGAAAGGGGAGGTGGGGTGATACATAAAACAAGGGTTTCAAATTAGCTCAGATACCGTTCCATAAACCCAATATGTAATAGACAAGACCTACTCCTTGCTCAGAGAACTGGACTCAACACGCCCTATTCACCGCACAAGTATATATCTGACTACTAATAATCTTCAAACCTATGTATTGATATCTCTCTGTTAGTGTGTCAAGTGGGTGTAAAGCGGCATAAACACAGCAGTGAAAAGCAGCTAAACCCCATTATGAAAATAAATTACTTTGAAAAACCCATGAAAGAAAGACAGTGAAAGAGAGAGACATTCTTACACAATGCGTTCAGGGGCTGTGATGCAACCTGGATTGACCATATCTAGACCCACAGCTGGATGAGACCTAAGGGTGGACACTCTTGGGGCTGAGAGGTTTGGTGATGTTGGGTGAGCAAACGCAGACCATTTAAAGTAATACTGCGTGGTAGCCATCGCATGGGTCCCAAATCTCCAGGTTCAAGGGCATCTTCCTACATCGAAAACATGCATGAGAAACCCAGAAGATGGTACACCGTCTGATGGGGAAAGGTTTCTAAAATGCAACTCATTTCTCATCTCCTTGTGTCCGGGTTCGCCATTCCAGCCGCTTTACTAGCAATCTCCCTACTTGGAGCATCAGCACCTTTAACCTCCTGTTCCGTACAGGTTGCCATTTCTCCTGACGATGAACGGGAAGACGGGGAACCAATGAGAGACTGGCTCTTGGTGTTGGGAAAGGCACAGGTCACTCTATTTTCCCATCAGGAAGAAGAATTAACAACAGGCTCATCCCGCCCCCCGGAACCAGAACAGGGCCTGAAGCCATCCTGCGCTTTTGCGGCCAGCTCCCAAAAACACGAGTTGTAAAATGGAGGCTCAGGGCACTGCAATTCACAAACCTGCAGAGTTATAAATGATAACTCTCGTCCACAAATATATTGAGGGAAGGCAACGAAGAGGATTTGAAATCAAGGCAGAATTGCAGGAAACAGATTTCAGGAGGTAGATTCGAATCTCATTTAAAGCACATGAAAAGCGGCAAAACGTTGACAATGATGCCCTTGGCCAAAAAGGGCGTATGCGTTTTTTCCTGAATATATTCAGGAAAAAACGCATACGCCCTTTTTGACCAACCAAGCAACCTGGAAAGGCAAATCAGCGCTACAAAGAAGTCTCGCTTCCCATCGGTCAAAAGGGCCATGCTGAAAAAAGTGTCAAAACCAGAAATGCAGGACAGGCCATGGAGAAATGGGAGCCTTGCTACACTGATGGGCGGGATGTAAATTGCCAACAGCCACTCTGGAGAAGTGTACGGTGAGTCCTGAAACATCTAAAAAACACAGCTTAGAGAGCATAGGGCACTTCCACTCATGGGGGTATAAATTGGGAAAATGAAAAATCAGCAAGACACAAGCACCCCAAAGTTTAGGGCTGCTCTGTTGACAAGGACCTCCACTTCATTCCACCTTAAATATCCCAGGAAAGAGAAAAATGGGTAAAGAAGTTGTGGTCCTTATGTACAATGGAATATCACTCAGCCATGAAATCAATGTCCTAAGGCTAGTAGCAGCATGATGAGTGGATTTAGGTATGACGATTCTAAGTGAAATAAGTCACACAGAAAAGGACACTTCTCATAAGGTGTCACTGATAGAGGGAATGTAAAAACCGTTACACTTGAACTGAATTACAAAACAGAACAGAGTCACACATGCAGAAAACACACTATGGCTGCTTAACGGGAAAGGTGAGGTGGGGTGATACATAAAACAAGGGTTTCAAATTAGCTCAGATACCGTTCCATAAACCCAATATGTAATAGACAAGACCTACTCCTTGCTCAGAGAACTGGACTCAACACGCCCCATTCACCGCACAAGAATATATCTGACTAGTAATAATCTTAAAACCTATGTATTCATATCTCTCTGTTAGTGTGTCAAGTGGGTGTAAAGCGGCATAAACACAGCAGTGAAAAGCAGCTAAACCCCATTATAAAAATAAATTACTTTGAAAAACCCATGAAACAAAGACAGTGAAAGAGAGAGAAATTCTTACACAATGCGTTCAGGGGCTGTGATGCAACCTGGATTGACCATATCTAGACCCACAGCTGGATGAGACATAAGGGTGGACACTGTTGCGGCTGAGAGGTTTGGTGAGGTTGGGTGAGCAAACGCAGACCCTTTAAAGTAATACTGCGTGGTACCCATCGCATGGGTCCCAAATCTCCAGGTTGAAGGGCATCTTCCTACATCGTAAACATGCATGAGATACCCAGAAGATGGTACACCGTGTGATGGGGAAAGGTTTCTAAAACGCACCTCATTTCTCATCTGCCTGTGCCCGGGTTTGCCATTCCAGCCACTTTACTAGCAATCTCCCTCCTTGGAGCATCATCACTTTTAACCTCCTGTTCCGTACAGGTTGCAATTTGTCCTGAGGATGAACGGGAAGACGTGGAACCAATGAGAGACTAGCTCTTGGTGTTGGGACAGGCACAGGTCACTCTATTTTCCCATCAGGAAGAAGAATTAACCACAGGCTCAGCCTGCCACCCGGAACCAAAACAGGGCCTGAAGCCATCCTGCGCTATTGCGGCCAGCTCCCTAAAAATCGAGTTGTAAAATGGAGGTTCAGGGCACTGCAATTCACAAACCTGCAGACTTATAAATGATAACTCTCGTCCACAAATATATTGAGGGAAGGCAAAGAAGAGGATTTGAAATCAAGGCAGAATTGCAGGAAACAGATTTCAGGAGGTAGATTCGAATCGCCTTTAAAGCACATGAAAAGCGGCAAAACGTTGACAATGATGCCCTTGGCCAAAAAGGGCGTATGCGTTTTTTCCGGAATATATTCAGGAAAAAACGCATACGCCCTTTTTGGCCAACCAAGCAACCTGGAAAGGCAAATCAGCGCTACAAAGAAGTCTCGCTTCCCATCGGTTAAAAGGGCCATGCTGAAAAAAGTGTCAAAACCGGAAATGCAGGACAGGCCATGGAGAAATGGGAGCCTTGCTACACTGATGGGCGGGATGTAAATTGCCAACAGCCACTCTGGAGAAGAGTACGGTGTGTCCTGAAACATCTAAAAAACACAGCTTAGAGAGCATAGGGCACTTCCACTCATGGGGGTATAAATTGGGAAAATGAAAAATCAGCAAGACACAAGCACCCCAAAGTTTAGGGCTGCTCTGTTGACAAGGACCTCCACTTCATTCCACCTTCAATATCCCAGGAAAGAGAAAAATCGATAAAGAAGTTGTGGTCCTTATGTACAATGGAATATCACTCAGCCATGAAATCAATGTCCTAAGGCTAGTAGTAGCATGATGAGTGGATTTAGGTACGACGATTCTAAGTGAAATAAGTCACACAGAAAAGGACACTTCTCATAAGGTATCACTGATAGAGGGAATGTAAAAACCGTTACACTTGAACTGAATTACAAAACAGAACAGAGTCACACATGCAGAAAACACACTATGGCTGCTTAACGGGAAAGGTGAGGTGGGGTGATACATAAAACAAGGGTTTCAAATTAGCTCAGATACCATTCCATAAACCCAATATGTAATAGACAAGACCTACTCCTTGCTCAGAGAACTGGACTCAACACGCCCTATTCACCGCACAAGAATATATCTGACTAGTAATAATCTTAAAACCTATGTATTCATATCTCTCTGTTAGTGTGCCAAGTGGGTGTAAAGCGGCATAAACACAGCAGTGAAAAGCAGCTAAACCCCATTATAAAAATAAATTACTTTGAAAAACCCATGAAACAAAGACAGTGAAACAGAGAGAAATTCTTACACAATGTGTTCAGGGGCTGTGATGCAACCTGGATTGACCATATCTAGACCCACAGCTGGATGAGACATAAGGGTGGACACTCTTGGGGCTGAGAGGTTTGGTGAGGTTGGGTGAGCAAACGCAGACCCTTTAAAGTAATACTGCATGGTACCCATCGCATGGGTCACAAATCTCCAGGTTCAAGGGCATCTTCCTACATCGAAAACATGCATGAGAAACCCAGAAGATGGTACACCGTGTGATGGGGAAAGGTTTCTAAAACGCACCTCATTTCTCATCTCCTTGTGCCCGGGTTCGCTATTCCAGCCGCTTTACTAGCAATCTCCCTACTTGGAGCATCAGCACCTTTAACCTCCTGTTCCGTACAGGTTGCAATTTGTCCTGAGGATGAACGGGAAGACGTGGAACCAATGAGAGACTAGCTCTTGGTGTTGGGACAGGCACAGGTCACTCTATTTTCCCATCAGGAAGAAGAATTAACCACAGGATCAGCCTGCCACCCGGAACCAAAACAGGGACTGAAGCCATCCTGCGCTATTGCGGCCAGCTCCCTAAAAATCGAGTTGTAAAATGGAGGTTCAGGGCACTGCAATTCACAAACCTGCAGACTTATAAATGATAACTCTCGTCCACAAATATATTGAGGGAAGGCAAAGAAGAGGATTTGAAATCAAGGCAGAATTGCAGGAAACAGATTTCAGGAGGTAGATTCGAATCGCCTTTAAAGCACATGAAAAGCGGCAAAACGTTGACAATGATGCCCTTGGCCAAAAAGGGCGTATGCGTTTTTTCCTGAATATATTCAGGAAAAAACGCATACGCCCTTTTTGGCCAACCAAGCAACCTGGAAAGGCAAATCAGCGCTACAAATATGTCTCGCTTCCCATCGGTTAAAAAGGCCATGCTGAAAAAAGTGTCAAAACCAGAAATGCAGGACAGGCCATGGAGAAATGGGAGCCTTCCTACACTGATGGGCGGGATGTAAATTGCCAACAGCCAATCTGGAGAAGCGTACGGTGAGTCCTGAAACATCTAAAAAACAAAGCTTAGAGAGCATAGGGCACTTCCACTCATGGGGTTATAAATTGGGAAAATTAAAAATCAGCAAGACACAAGCACCCCAAAGTTTAGGGCTGCTCTGTTGACAAGGACCTCCACTTCATTCCACCTTCAATATCCCAGGAAAGAGAAAAATGGATAAAGAAGTTGTGGTCCTTATGTACAATGGAATATCACTCAGCCATGAAATCAATGTCATAAGGCTAGTAGCAGCATGATGAGTGGATTTAGGTACGACGATTCTAAGTGAAATAAGTCACACAGAAAAGGACACTTCTCATAAGGTATCACTGATAGAGGGAATGTAAAAACCGTTACACTTGAACTGAATTACAAAACAGAACAGAGTCACACATGCAGAAAACACACTATGGCTGCTTAACGGGAAAGGTGAGGTGGGGTGATACATAAAACAAGGGTTTCAAATTAGCTCAGATACCGTTCCATAAACCCAATATGTAATAGACAAGACCTACTCCTTGCTCAGAGAACTGGACTCAACACGCCCTATTCACCGCACAAGAATATATCTGACTAGTAATAATCTTAAAACCTATGTATTGATATCTCTCTGTTAGTGTGTCAAGTGGGTAAAAAGCGGCATAAACACAGCAGTGAAAAGCAGCTAAACCCCATTATAAAAATAAATTACTTTGAAAAACCCATGAAACAAAGACAGTGAAAGAGAGAGAAATTCTTACACAATGCGTTCAGAGGCTGTGATGCAACCTGGATTGACCATATCTAGACCCACAGCTGGATGAGACATAAGGGTGGACACTGTTGCGGCTGAGAGGTTTGGTGAGGTTGGGTGAGCAAACGCAGACCCTTTAAAGTAATACTGCGTGGTACCCATCGCATGGGTCCCAAATCTCCAGGTTGAAGGGCATCTTCCTACATCGAAAACATGCATGAGAAACCCAGAAGATGGTACACCGTGTGATGGGGAAAGGTTTCTAAAACGCACCTCATTTCTCATCTCCTTGTGCCCGGGTTCGCTATTCCAGCCGCTTTACTAGCAATCTCCCTACTTGGAGCATCAGCACCTTTAACCTCCTGTTCCGTACAGGTTGCAATTTGTCCTGAGGATGAACGGGAAGACGTGGAACCAATGAGAGACTAGCTCTTGGTGTTGGGACAGGCACAGGTCACTCTATTTTCCCATCAGGAAGAAGAATTAACCACAGGATCAGCCTGCCACCCGGAACCAAAACAGGGACTGAAGCCATCCTGCGCTATTGCGGCCAGCTCCCTAAAAATCGAGTTGTAAAATGGAGGTTCAGGGCACTGCAATTCACAAACCTGCAGACTTATAAATGATAACTCTCGTCCACAAATATATTGAGGGAAGGCAAAGAAGAGGATTTGAAATCAAGGCAGAATTGCAGGAAACAGATTTCAGGAGGTAGATTCGAATCGCCTTTAAAGCACATGAAAAGCGGCAAAACGTTGACAATGATGCCCTTGGCCAAAAAGGGCGTATGCGTTTTTTCCTGAATATATTCAGGAAAAAACGCATACGCCCTTTTTGGCCAACCAAGCAACCTGGAAAGGCAAATCAGCGCTACAAATATGTCTCGCTTCCCATCGGTTAAAAAGGCCATGCTGAAAAAAGTGTCAAAACCAGAAATGCAGGACAGGCCATGGAGAAATGGGAGCCTTCCTACACTGATGGGCGGGATGTAAATTGCCAACAGCCAATCTGGAGAAGCGTACGGTGAGTCCTGAAACATCTAAAAAACAAAGCTTAGAGAGCATAGGGCACTTCCACTCATGGGGTTATAAATTGGGAAAATTAAAAATCAGCAAGACACAAGCACCCCAAAGTTTAGGGCTGCTCTGTTGACAAGGACCTCCACTTCATTCCACCTTCAATATCCCAGGAAAGAGAAAAATGGATAAAGAAGTTGTGGTCCTTATGTACAATGGAATATCACTCAGCCATGAAATCAATGTCATAAGGCTAGTAGCAGCATGATGAGTGGATTTAGGTACGACGATTCTAAGTGAAATAAGTCACACAGAAAAGGACACTTCTCATAAGGTATCACTGATAGAGGGAATGTAAAAACCGTTACACTTGAACTGAATTACAAAACAGAACAGAGTCACACATGCAGAAAACACACTATGGCTGCTTAACGGGAAAGGTGAGGTGGGGTGATACATAAAACAAGGGTTTCAAATTAGCTCAGATACCGTTCCATAAACCCAATATGTAATAGACAAGACCTACTCCTTGCTCAGAGAACTGGACTCAACACGCCCTATTCACCGCACAAGAATATATCTGACTAGTAATAATCTTAAAACCTATGTATTGATATCTCTCTGTTAGTGTGTCAAGTGGGTAAAAAGCGGCATAAACACAGCAGTGAAAAGCAGCTAAACCCCATTATAAAAATAAATTACTTTGAAAAACCCATGAAACAAAGACAGTGAAAGAGAGAGAAATTCTTACACAATGCGTTCAGAGGCTGTGATGCAACCTGGATTGACCATATCTAGACCCACAGCTGGATGAGACATAAGGGTGGACACTGTTGCGGCTGAGAGGTTTGGTGAGGTTGGGTGAGCAAACGCAGACCCTTTAAAGTAATACTGCGTGGTACCCATCGCATGGGTCCCAAATCTCCAGGTTCAAGGGCATCTTCCTACATCGTAAACATGCATGAGATACCCAGAAGATGGTACACCGTGTGATGGGGAAAGGTTTCTAAAACGCACCTCATTTCTCATCTGCCTGTGCCCGGGTTTGCCATTCCAGCCACTTTACTAGCAATCTCCCTCCTTGGAGCATCATCACCTTTAACCTCCTGTTCCGTACAGGTTGCAATTTGTCCTGAGGATGAACGGGAAGACGTGGAACCAATGAGAGACTAGCTCTTGGTGTTGGGACAGGCACAGGTCACTCTATTTTCCCATCAGAAAGAAGAATTAACCACAGGCTCAGCCTGCCCCCCGGAACCAGAACAGGGCCTGAAGCCATCCTGCGCTTTTGCGGCCAGCTCCCAAAAACGCGAGTTGTAAAATGGAGGTTCAGGGCACTGCAATTCACAAACCTGCAGAGTTATAAATGATAACTCTCGTCCACAAATATATTGAGGGAAGGCAAAGAAGAGGATTTGAAATCAAGGCAGAATTGCAGGAAACAGATTTCAGGAGGTAGATTCGAATCGCCTTTAAAGCACATGAAAAGCGGCAAAACGTTGACAATGATGCCCTTGGCCAAAAAGGGCGTATGCGTTTTTTCCTGAATATATTCAGGAAAAAACGCATACGCCCTTTTTGGCCAACCAAGCAACCTGGAAAGGCAAATCAGCGCTACAAAGAAGTCTCGCTTCCCATCGGTTAAAAGGGCCATGCTGAAAAAAGTGTCAAAACCGGAAATGCAGGACAGGCCATGGAGAAATGGGAGCCTTGCTACACTGATGGGCGGGATGTAAATTGCCAACAGCCACTCTGGAGAAGAGTACGGTGTGTCCTGAAACATGTAAAAAACACAGCTTAGAGAGCATAGGGCACTTCCACTCATGGGGGTATAAATTGGGAAAATGAAAAATCAGCAAGACACAAGCACCCCAAAGTTTAGGGCTGCTCTGTTGACAAGGACCTCCACTTCATTCCACCTTCAATATCCCAGGAAAGAGAAAAATGGATAAAGAAGTTGTGGTCCTTATGTACAATGGAATATCACTCAGCCATGAAATCAATGTCCTAAGGCTAGTAGCAGCATGATGAGTGGATTTAGGTACGACGATTCTAAGTGAAATAAGTCACACAGAAAAGGACACTTCTCATAAGGTATCACTGATAGAGGGAATGTAAAAACCGTTACACTTGAACTGAATTACAAAACAGAACAGAGTCACACATGCAGAAAACACACTATGGCTGCTTAACGGGAAAGGTGAGGTGGGGTGATACATAAAACAAGGGTTTCAAATTAGCTCAGATACCGTTCCATAAACCCAATATGTAATAGACAAGACCTACTCCTTGCTCAGAGAACTGGACTCAACACGCCCTATTCACCGCACAAGAATATATTTGACTAGTAATAATCTTAAAACCTATGTATTCATATCTCTCTGTTAGTGTGTCAAGTGGGTGTAAAGCGGCATAAACACAGCAGTGAAAAGCAGCTAAATCCCATTATAAAAATAAATTACTTTGAAAAACCCATGAAACAAAGACAGTGAAAGAGAGAGAAATTCTTACACAATGCGTTCAGGGGCTGTGATGCAACCTGGATTGACCATATCTAGACCCACAGCTGGATGAGACATAAGGGTGGACACTCTTGGGGCTGAGAGGTTTGGTGAGGTTGGGTGAACAAACGCAGACCCTTTAAAGTAATACTGCATGGTACCCATCGCATGGGTCACAAATCTCCAGGTTCAAGGGCATCTTCCTACATCGAAAACATGCATGAGAAACCCAGAAGATGGTACACCGTGTGATGGGGAAAGGTTTCTAAAACGCACCTCATTTCTCATCTGCCTGTGCCCGGGTTTGCCATTCCAGCCACTTTACTAGCAATCTCCCTCCTTGGAGCATCATCACCTTTAACCTCCTGTTCCGTACAGGTTGCAATTTGTCCTGAGGATGAACGGGAAGACGTGGAACCAATGAGAGACTAGCTCTTGGTGTTGGGACAGGCACAGGTCACTCTATTTTCCCATCAGGAAGAAGAATTAACCACAGGCTCAGCCTGCCCCCCGGATCAAGAACAGGGCCTGAAGCCATCCTGCGCTTTTGCGGCCATCTCCCAAAAACGCGAGTTGTAAAATGGAGGTTCAGGGCACTGCAATTCACAAACCTGCAGAGTTATAAATGATAACTCTCGTCCACAAATATATTGAGGGAAGGCAAAGAAGAGGATTTGAAATCAAGGCAGAATTGCAGGAAACAGATTTCAGGAGGTAGATTCGAATCGCCTTTAAAGCACATGAAAAGCGGCAAAACGTTGACAATGATGCCCTTGGCCAAAAAGGGCGTATGCGTTTTTTCCTGAATATATTCAGGAAAAAACGCATACGCCCTTTTTGGCCAACCAAGCAACCTGGAAAGGCAAATCAGCGCTACAAAGAAGTCTCGCTTCCCATCGGTTAAAAGGGCCATGCTGAAAAAAGTTTCAAAACCAGAAATGCAGGACAGGCCATGGAGAAATGGGAGCCTTGCTACACTGATGGGCGGGATGTAAATTGCCAACAGCCACTCTGGAGAAGCGTACGGTGAGTCCTGAAACATCTAAAAAACACAGCTTAGAGAGCATAGGGCACTTCTACTCATGGGGGTATAAATTGGGAAAATGAAAAATCAGCAAGACACAAGCACCCCAAAGTTTAGGGCTGCTCTGTTGACAAGGACCTCCACTTCATTCCACCTTCAATATCCCAGGAAAGAGAAAAATGGATAAAAGAGTTGTGGTCCTTATGTACAAAGGAATATCACTCAGCCATGAAATCAATGTCATAAGGCTAGTAGCAGCATGATGAGTGGATTTAGGTACGACGATTCTAAGTGAAGTAAGTCACACAGAAAAGGACACTTCTCATAAGGTATCACTGATAGAGGGAATGTAAAAACCGTTACACTTGAACTGAATTACAAAACAGAACAGAGTCACACATGCAGAAAACACACTATGGCTGCTTAACGGGAAAGGTGAGGTGGGGTGATACATAAAACAAGGGTTTCAAATTAGCTCAGATACCGTTCCATAAACCCAATATGTAATAGACAAGACCTACTCCTTGCTCAGAGAACTGGACTCAACACGCCCTATTCACCGCACAAGAATATATCTGACTAGTAATAATCTTAAAACCTATGTATTCATATCTCTCTGTTAGTGTGTCAAGTGGGTGTAAAGCGGCATAAACACAGCAGTGAAAAGCAGCTAAACCCCACTATAAGAATAAATTACTTTTTCAAACCCATGAAACAAAGACAGTGAAAGAGAGCGAAATTCTTACACAATGCGTTCAGGGGCTGTGATCCAACCTGGATTGACCATATCTAGACCCACAGCTGGATGAGACATAAGGGTGGACACTCTTGAGGCTGAGAGGTTTGGTGAGGTTGGGTGAGCAAACGCAGACCCTTTAAAGTAATACTGCGTGGTACCCATCGCATGGGTCCCAAATCTCCAGGTTCAAGGGCATCTTCCTCCATCGAAAACATGCATGAGAAACCCAGAAGATGGTACACCGTGTGATGGGGAAAGGTTTCTAAAACGCACCTCATTTCTCATCTCCTTGTGCTCGGGTTCGCCATTCCAGCCACTTTACTAGCAATCTCCCTCCTTGGAGCATCAGCACCTTTAACCTCCTGTTCCGTACAGGTTGCAATTTGTCCTGAGGATGAACGGGTAGACGGGGAACCAGTGAGAGACTAGCTCTTGGTGTTGGAACACGCAGAGGTCACTCTATTTTCCCATCAGGAAGAAGAATTAACCACAGGCTCAGCCTGCCCCCCGGAACCAGAACAGGGCCTGAAGCCATCCTGCGCTTTTGCGGCCAGCTCCAAAAAACTCGAGTTGTAAAATGGAGGTTCAGGGCACTGCAATTCAAAAACCTGCAGAGTTATAAATGATACCTCTCGTCCACAAATATATTGAGGGAAGGCAAAGAAGAGGATTTGAAATCAAGGCAGAATTGCAGGAAACAGATTTCAGGAGGTAGATTCGAATCGCCTTTAAAGCACATGAAAAGCGGCAAAACGTTGAAAATGATGCCCTTGGCCAAAAAGGGCGTATGCGTTTTTTCCTGAATATATTCAGGAAAAAACGCATACGCCCTTTTTGGCCAACCAAGCAACCTGGAAAGGCAAATCAGCGCTACAAAGAAGTCTCGCTTCCCATCGGTCAAAAGGGCCATGCTGAAAAAAGTGTCAAAACCAGAAATGCAGGACAGGCCATGGAGAAATGGGAGCCTTGCTACACTGATGGGCGGGATGTAAATTGCCAACAGCCACTCTGGAGAAGAGTACGGTGTGTCCTGAAACATCTAAAAAACACAGCTTAGAGAGCATAGGGCACTTCCACTCATGGGGGTATAAATTGGGAAAATGAAAAATCAGCAAGACACAAGCACCCCAAAGTTTAGGGCTGCTCTGTTGACAAGGACCTCCACTTCATTCCACCTTCAATATCCCAGGAAAGAGAAAAATGGATAAAGAAGTTGTGGTCCTTATGTACAATGGAATATCACTCAGCCATGAAATCAATGTCATAAGGCTAGTAGCAGCATGATGAGTGGATTTAGGTACGACGATTCTAAGTGAAATAAGTCACACAGAAAAGGACACTTCTCATAAGGTATCACTGATAGAGGGAATGTAAAAACCGTTACACTTGAACTGAATTACAAAACAGAACAGAGTCACACATGCAGAAAACACACTATGGCTGCTTAACGGGAAAGGTGAGGTGGGGTGATACATAAAACAAGGGTTTCAAATTAGCTCAGATACCGTTCCATAAACCCAATATGTAATAGACAAGACCTACTCCTTGCTCAGAGAACTGGACTCAACACGCCCTATTCACCGCACAAGAATATATCTGACTAGTAATAATCTTAAAACCTATGTATTCATATCTCTCTGTTAGTGTGTCAAGTGGGTGTAAAGCGGCATAAACACAGCAGTGAAAAGCAGCTAAACCCCATTATAAAAATAAATTACTTTGAAAAACCCATGAAACAAAGACAGTGAAAGAGAGAGAAATTCTTACACAATGCGTTCAGGGGCTGTGATGCAACCTGGATTGACCATATCTAGACCCACAGCTGGATGAGACATAAGGGTGGACACTCTTGGGGCTGAGAGGTTTGGTGAGGTTGGGTGAGCAAACGCAGACCCTTTAAAGTAATACTGCATGGTACCCATCGCATGGGTCACAAATCTCCAGGTTCAAGGGCATCTTCCTACATCGAAAACATGCATGAGAAACCCAGAAGATGGTACACCGTGTGATGGGGAAAGGTTTCTAAAACGCACCTCATTTCTCATCTCCTTGTGCCCGGGTTCGCTATTCCAGCCGCTTTACTAGCAATCTCCCTACTTGGAGCATCAGCACCTTTAACCTCCTGTTCCGTACAGGTTGCAATTTGTACTGAGGATGAACGGGAAGACGTGGAACCAATGAAAGACTAGCTCTTGGTGTTGGGACAGGCACAGGTCACTCTATTTTCCCATCAGGAAGAAGAATTAACCACAGGCTCAGCCTGCCCCCCGGAACCAGAACAGGGCCTGAAGCCATCCTGCGCTTTTGCGGCCAGCTCCCTAAAAAGCGAGTTGTAAAATGGAGGTTCAGGGCACTGCAATTCACAAACCTGCAGAGTTATAAATGATAACTCTCATCCACAAATATATTGAGGGAAGGCAAAGAAGAGGATTTGAAATCAAGGCAGAATTGCAGGAAACAGATTTCAGGAGGTAGATTCGAATCGCCTTTAAAGCACATGAAAAGCGGCAAAACGTTGACAATGATGCCCTTGGCCAAAAAGGGCGTATGCGTTTTTTCCTGAATATATTCAGGAAAAAACGCATACGCCCTTTTTGGCCAACCAAGCAACCTGGAAAGGCAAATCAGCGCTACAAAGATGTCTCGCTTCCCATCGGTCAAAAGGGCCATGCTGAAAAAAGTGTCAAAACCAGAAATGCAGGACAGGCCATGGAGAAATGGGAGCCTTGCTACACTGATGGGCGGGATGTAAATTGTCAACAGCCACTCTGGAGAAGTGTACGGTGAGTCCTGAAACGTCTAAAAAGCAAAGCTTAGAGAGCATAGGGCACTTCCACTCATGGGGGTATAAATTGGGAAAATGAAAAATCAGCAAGACACAAGCACCCCAAAGTTTAGGGCTGCTCTGTTGACAAGGACCTCCACTTCATTCCACCTTCAATATCCCAGGAAAGAGAAAAATGGATAAAGAAGTTGTGGTCCTTATGTACAATGGAATATCACTCAGCCATGAAATCAATGTCATAAGGCTAGTAGCAGCATGATGAGTGGATTTAGGTACGACGACTCTAAGTGAAATAAGTCACACAGAAAAGGACACTTCTCATAAGGTATCACTGATAGAGGGAATGTAAAAACCGTTACACTTGAACTGAATTACAAAACAGAACAGAGTCACACATGCAGAAAACACACTATGGCTGCTTAACGGGAAAGGTGAGGTGGGGTGATACATAAAACAAGGGATTCAAATTAGCTCAGATACCGTTCCATAAACCCAATATGTAATAGACAAGACCTACTCCTTGCTCAGAGAACTGGACTCAACACGCCCTATTCACCACACAAGAATATATCTGACTAGTAATAATCTTAAAACCTATGTATTGATATCTCTCTGTTAGTGTGTCAAGTGGGTAAAAAGCGGCATAAACACAGCAGTGAAAAGCAGCTAAACCCCATTATAAAAATAAATTATTTTGAAAAACCCATGAAACAAAGACAGTGAAAGAGAGAGAAATTCTTACACAATGCGTTCAGGGGCTGTGATGCAACCTGGATTGACCATATCTAGACGCACAGCTGGATGAGACATAAGGGTGGACACTGTTGCGGCTGAGAGGTTTGGTGAGGTTGGGTGAGCAAACGCAGACCCTTTAAAGTAATACTGCGTGGTACCCATCGCATGGGTCCCAAATCTCCAGGTTCAAGGTCATCTTCCTACATCGAAAACATGCATGAGATCCCCAGAAGATGGTACACCGTGTGATGGGGAAAGGTTTCTAAAACGCACCTCATTTCTCATCTGCTTGTGCCCGGGTTCGCCATTCCAGCCACTTTACTAGCAATCTCCCTCCTTGGAGCATCAGCACCTTTAACCTCCTGTTCCGTACAGGTTGCAATTTGTCCTGAGGATGAACGGGAAGACGTGGAACCAATGAAAGACTAGCTCTTGGTGTTGGGACAGGCACAGGTCACTCTATTTTCCCATCAGGAAGAAGAATTAACCACAGGCTCAGCCTGCCCCCCGGAACCAGAACAGGGCCTGAAGCCATCCTGTGCTTTTGCGGCCAGCTCCCTAAAAAGCGAGTTGTAAAATGGAGGTTCAGGGCACTGCAATTCACAAACCTGCAGAGTTATAAATGATAACTCTCATCCACAAATATATTGAGGGAAGGCAAAGAAGAGGATTTGAAATCAAGGCAGAATTGCAGGAAACAGATTTCAGGAGGTAGATTCGAATCGCCTTTAAAGCACATGAAAAGCGGAAAAACGTTGACAATGATGCCCTTGGCCAAAAAGGGCGTATGCGTTTTTTCCTGAATATATTCAGGAAAAAACGCATACGCCCTTTTTGGCCAACCAAGCAACCTGGAAAGGCAAATCAGCGCTACAAAAATGTCTCGCTTCCCATCGGTCAAAAGGGCCATGCTGAAAAAAGTGTCAAAACCAGAAATGCAGGACAGGCCATGGAGAAATGGGAGCCTTGCTACACTGATGGGCGGGATGTAAATTGTCAACAGCCACTCTGGAGAAGTGTACGGTGAGTCCTGAAACGTCTAAAAAGCAAAGCTTAGAGAGCATAGGGCACTTCCACTCATGGGGGTCTAAATTGGGAAAATGAAAAATCAGCAAGACACAAGCACCCCAAAGTTTAGGGCTGCTCTGTTGACAAGGACCTCCACTTCATTCCACCTTCAATATCCCAGGAAAGAGAAAAATGGATAAAGAAGTTGTGGTCCTTATGTACAATGGAATATCACTCAGCCATGAAATCAATGTCATAAGGCTAGTAGCAGCATGATGAGTGGATTTAGGTACGACGACTCTAAGTGAAATAAGTCACACAGAAAAGGACACTTCTCATAAGGTATCACTGATAGAGGGAATGTAAAAACCGTTACACTTGAACTGAATTACAAAACAGAACAGAGTCACACATGCAGAAAACACACTATGGCTGCTTAACGGGAAAGGTGAGGTGGGGTGATACATAAAACAAGGGATTCAAATTAGCTCAGATACCGTTCCATAAACCCAATATGTAATAGACAAGACCTACTCCTTGCTCAGAGAACTGGACTCAACACGCCCTATTCACCACACAAGAATATATCTGACTAGAAATAATCTTAAAACCTATGTATTGATATCTCTCTGTTAGTGTGTCAAGTGGGTAAAAAGCGGCATAAACACAGCAGTGAAAAGCAGCTAAACCCCATTATAAAAATAAATTATTTTGAAAAACCCATGAAACAAAGACAGTGAAAGAGAGAGAAATTCTTACACAATGCGTTCAGGGGCTGTGATGCAACCTGGATTGACCATATCTAGACCCACAGCTGGATGAGACATAAGGGTGGACACTGTTGCGGCTGAGAGGTTTGGTGAGGTTGGGTGAGCAAACGCAGACCCTTTAAAGTAATACTGCGTGGTACCCATCGCATGGGTCCCAAATCTCCAGGTTCAAGGTCATCTTCCTACATCGAAAACATGCATGAGATACCCAGAAGATGGTACACCGTGTGATGGGGAAAGGTTTCTAAAACGCACCTCATTTCTCATCTGCTTGTGCCCGGGTTCGCCATTCCAGCCACTTTACTAGCAATCTCCCTCCTTGGAGCATCAGCACCTTTAACCTCCTGTTCCGTACAGGTTGCAATTTGTACTGAGGATGAACGGGAAGACGTGGAACCAATGAAAGACTAGCTCTTGGTGTTGGGACAGGCACAGGTCACTCTATTTTCCCATCAGGAAGAAGAATTAACCACAGGCTCAGCCTGCCCCCCGGAACCAGAACAGGGCCTGAAGCCATCCTGCGCTTTTGCGGCCAGCTCCCTAAAAAGCGAGTTGTAAAATGGAGGTTCAGGGCACTGCAATTCACAAACCTGCAGAGTTATAAATGATAACTCTCATCCACAAATATATTGAGGGAAGGCAAAGAAGAGGATTTGAAATCAAGGCAGAATTGCAGGAAACAGATTTCAGGAGGTAGATTCGAATCGCCTTTAAAGCACATGAAAAGCGGCAAAACGTTGACAATGATGCCCTTGGCCAAAAAGGGCGTATGCGTTTTTTCCTGAATATATTCAGGAAAAAACGCATACGCCCTTTTTGGCCAACCAAGCAACCTGGAAAGGCAAATCAGCGCTACAAAGATGTCTCGCTTCCCATCGGTCAAAAGGGCCATGCTGAAAAAAGTGTCAAAACCAGAAATGCAGGACAGGCCATGGAGAAATGGGAGCCTTCCTACACTGATGGGCGGGATGTAAATTGTCAACAGCCACTCTGGAGAAGTGTACGGTGAGTCCTGAAACGTCTAAAAAGCAAAGCTTAGAGAGCATAGGGCACTTCCACTCATGGGGGTATAAATTGGGAAAATGAAAAATCAGCAAGACACAAGCACCCCAAAGTTTAGGGCTGCTCTGTTGACAAGGACCTCCACTTCATTCCACCTTCAATATCCCAGGAAAGAGAAAAATGGATAAAGAAGTTGTGGTCCTTATGTACAATGGAATATCACTCAGCCATGAAATCAATGTCATAAGGCTAGTAGCAGCATGATGAGTGGATTTAGGTACGACGACTCTAAGTGAAATAAGTCACACAGAAAAGGACACTTCTCATAAGGTATCACTGATAGAGGGAATGTAAAAACCGTTACACTTGAACTGAATTACAAAACAGAACAGAGTCACACATGCAGAAAACACACTATGGCTGCTTAACGGGAAAGGTGAGGTGGGGTGATACATAAAACAAGGGATTCAAATTAGCTCAGATACCGTTCCATAAACCCAATATGTAATAGACAAGACCTACTCCTTGCTCAGAGAACTGGACTCAACACGCCCTATTCACCACACAAGAATATATCTGACTAGTAATAATCTTAAAACCTATGTATTGATATCTCTCTGTTAGTGTGTCAAGTGGGTAAAAAGCGGCATAAACACAGCAGTGAAAAGCAGCTAAACCCCATTATAAAAATAAATTATTTTGAAAAACCCATGAAACAAAGACAGTGAAAGAGAGAGAAATTCTTACACAATGCGTTCAGGGGCTGTGATGCAACCTGGATTGACCATATCTAGACGCACAGCTGGATGAGACATAAGGGTGGACACTGTTGCGGCTGAGAGGTTTGGTGAGGTTGGGTGAGCAAACGCAGACCCTTTAAAGTAATACTGCGTGGTACCCATCGCATGGGTCCCAAATCTCCAGGTTCAAGGTCATCTTCCTACATCGAAAACATGCATGAGATACCCAGAAGATGGTACACCGTGTGATGGGGAAAGGTTTCTAAAACGCACCTCATTTCTCATCTGCTTGTGCCCGGGTTCGCCATTCCAGCCACTTTACTAGCAATCTCCCTCCTTGGAGCATCAGCACCTTTAACCTCCTGTTCCGTACAGGTTGCAATTTGTACTGAGGATGAACGGGAAGACGTGGAACCAATGAAAGACTAGCTCTTGGTGTTGGGACAGGCACAGGTCACTCTATTTTCCCATCAGGAAGAAGAATTAACCACAGGCTCAGCCTGCCCCCCGGAACCAGAACAGGGCCTGAAGCCATCCTGCGCTTTTGCGGCCAGCTCCCTAAAAAGCGAGTTGTAAAATGGAGGTTCAGGGCACTGCAATTCACAAACCTGCAGAGTTATAAATGATAACTCTCATCCACAAATATATTGAGGGAAGGCAAAGAAGAGGATTTGAAATCAAGGCAGAATTGCAGGAAACAGATTTCAGGAGGTAGATTCGAATCGCCTTTAAAGCACATGAAAAGCGGCAAAACGTTGACAATGATGCCCTTGGCCAAAAAGGGCGTATGCGTTTTTTCCTGAATATATTCAGGAAAAAACGCATACGCCCTTTTTGGCCAACCAAGCAACCTGGAAAGGCAAATCAGCGCTACAAAGATGTCTCGCTTCCCATCGGTCAAAAGGGCCATGCTGAAAAAAGTGTCAAAACCAGAAATGCAGGACAGGCCATGGAGAAATGGGAGCCTTGCTACACTGATGGGCGGGATGTAAATTGTCAACAGCCACTCTGGAGAAGTGTACGGTGAGTCCTGAAACGTCTAAAAAGCAAAGCTTAGAGAGCATAGGGCACTTCCACTCATGGGGGTATAAATTGGGAAAATGAAAAATCAGCAAGACACAAGCACCCCAAAGTTTAGGGCTGCTCTGTTGACAAGGACCTCCACTTCATTCCACCTTCAATATCCCAGGAAAGAGAAAAATGGATAAAGAAGTTGTGGTCCTTATGTACAATGGAATATCACTCAGCCATGAAATCAATGTCATAAGGCTAGTAGCAGCATGATGAGTGGATTTAGGTACGACGACTCTAAGTGAAATAAGTCACACAGAAAAGGACACTTCTCATAAGGTATCACTGATAGAGGGAATGTAAAAACCGTTACACTTGAACTGAATTACAAAACAGAACAGAGTCACACATGCAGAAAACACACTATGGCTGCTTAACGGGAAAGGTGAGGTGGGGTGATACATAAAACAAGGGATTCAAATTAGCTCAGATACCGTTCCATAAACCCAATATGTAATAGACAAGACCTACTCCTTGCTCAGAGAACTGGACTCAACACGCCCTATTCACCACACAAGAATATATCTGACTAGTAATAATCTTAAAACCTATGTATTGATATCTCTCTGTTAGTGTGTCAAGTGGGTAAAAAGCGGCATAAACACAGCAGTGAAAAGCAGCTAAACCCCATTATAAAAATAAATTATTTTGAAAAACCCATGAAACAAAGACAGTGAAAGAGAGAGAAATTCTTACACAATGCGTTCAGGGGCTGTGATGCAACCTGGATTGACCATATCTAGACCCACAGCTGGATGAGACATAAGGGTGGACACTGTTGCGGCTGAGAGGTTTGGTGAGGTTGGGTGAGCAAACGCAGACCCTTTAAAGTAATACTGCGTGGTACCCATCGCATGGGTCCCAAGTCTCCAGGTTCAAGGTCATCTTCCTACATCGAAAACATGCATGAGATACCCAGAAGATGGTACACCGTGTGATGGGGAAAGGTTTCTAAAACGCACCTCATTTCTCATCTGCTTGTGCCCGGGTTCGCCATTCCAGCCACTTTACTAGCAATCTCCCTCCTTGGAGCATCAGCACCTTTAACCTCCTGTTCCGTACAGGTTGCAATTTGTACTGAGGATGAACGGGAAGACGTGGAACCAATGAAAGACTAGCTCTTGGTGTTGGGACAGGCACAGGTCACTCTATTTTCCCATCAGGAAGAAGAATTAACCACAGGCTCAGCCTGCCCCCCGGAACCAGAACAGGGCCTGAAGCCATCCTGCGCTTTTGCGGCCAGCTCCCTAAAAAGCGAGTTGTAAAATGGAGGTTCAGGGCACTGCAATTCACAAACCTGCAGAGTTATAAATGATAACTCTCATCCACAAATATATTGAGGGAAGGCAAAGAAGAGGATTTGAAATCAAGGCAGAATTGCAGGAAACAGATTTCAGGAGGTAGATTCGAATCGCCTTTAAAGCACATGAAAAGCGGCAAAACGTTGACAATGATGCCCTTGGCCAAAAAGGGCGTATGCGTTTTTTCCTGAATATATTCAGGAAAAAACGCATACGCCCTTTTTGGCCAACCAAGCAACCTGGAAAGGCAAATCAGCGCTACAAAGATGTCTCGCTTCCCATCGGTCAAAAGGGCCATGCTGAAAAAAGTGTCAAAACCAGAAATGCAGGACAGGCCATGGAGAAATGGGAGCCTTGCTACACTGATGGGGGGATGTAAATTGTCAACAGCCACTCTGGAGAAGTGTACGGTGAGTCCTGAAACGTCTAAAAAGCAAAGCTTAGAGAGCATAGGGCACTTCCACTCATGGGGGTCTAAATTGGGAAAATGAAAAATCAGCAAGACACAAGCACCCCAAAGTTTAGGGCTGCTCTGTTGACAAGGACCTCCACTTCATTCCACCTTCAATATCCCAGGAAAGAGAAAAATGGATAAAGAAGTTGTGGTCCTTATGTACAATGGAATATCACTCAGCCATGAAATCAATGTCATAAGGCTAGTAGCAGCATGATGAGTGGATTTAGGTACGACGACTCTAAGTGAAATAAGTCACACAGAAAAGGACACTTCTCATAAGGTATCACTGATAGAGGGAATGTAAAAACCGTTACACTTGAACTGAATTACAAAACAGAACAGAGTCACACATGCAGAAAACACACTATGGCTGCTTAACGGGAAAGGTGAGGTGGGGTGATACATAAAACAAGGGATTCAAATTAGCTCAGATACCGTTCCATAAACCCAATATGTAATAGACAAGACCTACTCCTTGCTCAGAGAACTGGACTCAACACGCCCTATTCACCACACAAGAATATATCTGACTAGTAATAATCTTAAAACCTATGTATTGATATCTCTCTGTTAGTGTGTCAAGTGGGTAAAAAGCGGCATAAACACAGCAGTGAAAAGCAGCTAAACCCCATTATAAAAATAAATTATTTTGAAAAACCCATGAAACAAAGACAGTGAAAGAGAGAGAAATTCTTACACAATGCGTTCAGGGGCTGTGATGCAACCTGGATTGACCATATCTAGACGCACAGCTGGATGAGACATAAGGGTGGACACTGTTGCGGCTGAGAGGTTTGGTGAGGTTGGGTGAGCAAACGCAGACCCTTTAAAGTAATACTGCGTGGTACCCATCGCATGGGTCCCAAATCTCCAGGTTCAAGGTCATCTTCCTACATCGAAAACATGCATGAGATACCCAGAAGATGGTACACCGTGTGATGGGGAAAGGTTTCTAAAACGCACCTCATTTCTCATCTGCTTGTGCCCGGGTTCGCCATTCCAGCCACTTTACTAGCAATCTCCCTCCTTGGAGCATCAGCACCTTTAACCTCCTGTTCCGTACAGGTTGCAATTTGTACTGAGGATGAACGGGAAGACGTGGAACCAATGAAAGACTAGCTCTTGGTGTTGGGACAGGCACAGGTCACTCTATTTTCCCATCAGGAAGAAGAATTAACCACAGGCTCAGCCTGCCCCCCGGAACCAGAACAGGGCCTGAAGCCATCCTGCGCTTTTGCGGCCAGCTCCCTAAAAAGCGAGTTGTAAAATGGAGGTTCAGGGCACTGCAATTCACAAACCTGCAGAGTTATAAATGATAACTCTCATCCACAAATATATTGAGGGAAGGCAAAGAAGAGGATTTGAAATCAAGGCAGAATTGCAGGAAACAGATTTCAGGAGGTAGATTCGAATCGCCTTTAAAGCACATGAAAAGCGGCAAAACGTTGACAATGATGCCCTTGGCCAAAAAGGGCGTATGCGTTTTTTCCTGAATATATTCAGGAAAAAACGCATACGCCCTTTTTGGCCAACCAAGCAACCTGGAAAGGCAAATCAGCGCTACAAAGATGTCTCGCTTCCCATCGGTCAAAAGGGCCATGCTGAAAAAAGTGTCAAAACCAGAAATGCAGGACAGGCCATGGAGAAATGGGAGCCTTGCTACACTGATGGGCGGGATGTAAATTGTCAACAGCCACTCTGGAGAAGTGTACGGTGAGTCCTGAAACGTCTAAAAAGCAAAGCTTAGAGAGCATAGGGCACTTCCACTCATGGGGGTATAAATTGGGAAAATGAAAAATCAGCAAGACACAAGCACCCCAAAGTTTAGGGCTGCTCTGTTGACAAGGACCTCCACTTCATTCCACCTTCAATATCCCAGGAAAGAGAAAAATGGATAAAGAAGTTGTGGTCCTTATGTACAATGGAATATCACTCAGCCGTGAAATCAATGTCATAAGGCTAGTAGCAGCATGATGAGTGGATTTAGGTACAACGACTCTAAGTGAAATAAGTCACACAGAAAAGGACACTTCTCATAAGGTATCACTGATAGAGGGAATGTAAAAACCGTTACACTTGAACTGAATTACAAAACAGAACAGAGTCACACATGCAGAAAACACACTATGGCTGCTTAACGGGAAAGGTGAGGTGGGGTGATACATAAAACAAGGGTTTCAAATTAGCTCAGATACCGTTCCATAAAACCAATATGTAATAGACAAGACCTACTCCTTGCTCAGAGAACTGGACTCAACACGCCCTATTCACCGCACAAGAATATATCTGACTAGTAATAATCTTAAAACTTATGTATTGATATCTCTCTGTTAGTGTGTCAAGTGGGTGTAAAGCGGCATAAACACAGCAGTGAAAAGCAGCTAAACCCCATTATAAAAATAAATTACTTTGAAAAACCCATGAAACAAAGACAGTGAAAGAGAGAGGAATTCTTACACAATGCGTTCAGGGGCTGTGATGCAACCTGGATTGACCATATCTAGACCCACAGCTGGATGAGACATAAGGGTGGACACTCTTGGGGCTGAGAGGTTTGGTGAGGTTGGGTGAGCAAACGCAGACCCTTTAAAGTAATACTGCGTGGTACCCATCGCATGGGTCCCAAATCGCCAGGTTCAAGGGCATCTTCCTACATCGAAAACATGCATGAGATACCCAGAAGATGGTACACCGTGTGATGGGGAAAGGTTTCTAAAACGCACCTCATTTCTCATCTGCTTGTGCCCGGGTTCGCCATCCAGCCACTTTACTAGCAATCTCCCTCCTTGGAGCATCAGCACCTTTAACCTCCTGTTCCGTACAGGTTGCAATTTGTACTGAGGATGAACGGGAAGACGTGGAACCAATGAAAGACTAGCTCTTGGTGTTGGGACAGGCACAGGTCACTCTATTTTCCCATCAGGAAGAATAATTTACCACAGGCTCAGCCTGCCCCCCGGAACCAGAACAGGGCCTGAAGCCATCCTGCGCTTTTGCGGCCAGCTCCCTAAAAAGCGAGTTGTAAAATGGAGGTTCAGGGCACTGCAATTCACAAACCTGCAGAGTTATAAATGATAACTCTCATCCACAAATATATTGAGGGAAGGTAAAGAAGAGGATTTGAAATCAAGGCAGAATTGCAGGAAACAGATTTCAGGAGGTAGATTCGAATCGCCTTTAAAGCACATGAAAAGCGGCAAAACGTTGACAATGATGCCCTTGGCCAAAAAGGGCGTATGCGTTTTTTCCTGAATATATTCAGGAAAAAACGCATACGCCCTTTTTGGCCAACCAAGCAACCTGGAAAGGCAAATCAGCGCTACAAAGATGTCTCGCTTCCCATTGGTCAAAAGGGCCATGCTGAAAAAAGTGTCAAAACCAGAAATGCAGGACAGGCCATGGAGAAATGGGAGCCTTGCTACACTGATGGGCGGGATGTAAATTGTCAACAGCCACTCTGGAGAAGTGTACGGTGAGTCCTGAAACGTCTAAAAAGCAAAGCTTAGAGAGCATAGGGCACTTCCACTCATGGGGGTATAAATTGGGAAAATGAAAAATCAGCAAGACACAAGCACCCCAAAGTTTAGGGCTGCTCTGTTGACAAGGACCTCCACTTCATTCCACCTTCAATATCCCAGGAAAGAGAAAAATGGATAAAGAAGTTGTGGTCCTTATGTACAATGGAATATCACTCAGCCGTGAAATCAATGTCATAAGGCTAGTAGCAGCATGATGAGTGGATTTAGGTACGACGACTCTAAGTGAAATAAGTCACACAGAAAAGGACACTTCTCATAAGGTATCACTTATAGAGGGAATGTAAAAACCGTTACACTTGAACTGAATTACAAAACAGAACAGAGTCACACATGCAGAAAACACACTATGGCTGCTTAACGGGAAAGGTGAGGTGGGGTGATACATAAAACAAGGGTTTCAAATTAGCTCAGATACCGTTCCATAAACCCAATATGTAATAGACAAGACCTACTCCTTGCTCAGAGAACTGGACTCAACACGCCCTATTCACCACACAAGAATATATCTGACTAGTAATAATCTTAAAACCTATGTATTGATATCTCTCTGTTAGTGTGTCAAGTGGGTAAAAAGCGGCATAAACACAGCAGTGAAAAGCAGCTAAACCCCATTATAAAAATAAATTATTTTGAAAAACCCATGAAACAAAGACAGTGAAAGAGAGAGAAATTCTTACACAATGCGTTCAGGGGCTGTGATGCAACCTGGATTGACCATATCTAGACCCACAGCTGGATGAGACATAAGGGTGGACACTGTTGCGGCTGAGAGGTTTGGTGAGGTTGGGTGAGCAAACGCAGACCCTTTAAAGTAATACTGCGTGGTACCCATCGCATGGGTCCCAAATCTCCAGGTTCAAGGTCATCTTCCTACATCGAAAACATGCATGAGATACCCAGAAGATGGTACACCGTGTGATGGGGAAAGGTTTCTAAAACGCACCTCATTTCTCATCTGCTTGTGCCCGGGTTCGCCATTCCAGCCACTTTACTAGCAATCTCCCTCCTTGGAGCATCAGCACCTTTAACCTCCTGTTCCGTACAGGTTGCAATTTGTACTGAGGATGAACGGGAAGACGTGGAACCAATGAAAGACTAGCTCTTGGTGTTGGGACAGGCACAGGTCACTCTATTTTCCCATCAGGAAGAAGAATTAACCACAGGCTCAGCCTGCCCCCCGGAACCAGAACAGGGCCTGAAGCCATCCTGCGCTTTTGCGGCCAGCTCCCTAAAAAGCGAGTTGTAAAATGGAGGTTCAGGGCACTGCAATTCACAAACCTGCAGAGTTATAAATGATAACTCTCATCCACAAATATATTGAGGGAAGGCAAAGAAGAGGATTTGAAATCAAGGCAGAATTGCAGGAAACAGATTTCAGGAGGTAGATTCGAATCGCCTTTAAAGCACATGAAAAGCGGCAAAACGTTGACAATGATGCCCTTGGCCAAAAAGGGCGTATGCGTTTTTTCCTGAATATATTCAGGAAAAAACGCATACGCCCTTTTTGGCCAACCAAGCAACCTGGAAAGGCAAATCAGCGCTACAAAGATGTCTCGCTTCCCATCGGTCAAAAGGGCCATGCTGAAAAAAGTGTCAAAACCAGAAATGCAGGACAGGCCATGGAGAAATGGGAGCCTTGCTACACTGATGGGCGGGATGTAAATTGTCAACAGCCACTCTGGAGAAGTGTACGGTGAGTCCTGAAACGTCTAAAAAGCAAAGCTTAGAGAGCATAGGGCACTTCCACTCATGGGGGTATAAATTGGGAAAATGAAAAATCAGCAAGACACAAGCACCCCAAAGTTTAGGGCTGCTCTGTTGACAAGGACCTCCACTTCATTCCACCTTCAATATCCCAGGAAAGAGAAAAATGGATAAAGAAGTTGTGGTCCTTATGTACAATGGAATATCACTCAGCCATGAAATCAATGTCATAAGGCTAGTAGCAGCATGATGAGTGGATTTAGGTACGACGACTCTAAGTGAAATAAGTCACACAGAAAAGGACACTTCTCATAAGGTATCACTGATAGAGGGAATGTAAAAACCGTTACACTTGAACTGAATTACAAAACAGAACAGAGTCACACATGCAGAAAACACACTATGGCTGCTTAACGGGAAAGGTGAGGTGGGGTGATACATAAAACAAGGGTTTCAAATTAGCTCAGATACCGTTCCATAAAACCAATATGTAATAGACAAGACCTACTCCTTGCTCAGAGAACTGGACTCAACACACCCTATTCACCGCACAAGAATATATCTGACTAGTAATAATCTTAAAACCTATGTATTGATATCTCTCTGTTAGTGTGTCAAGTGGGTAAAAAGCGGCATAAACACAGCAGTGAAAAGCAGCTAAACCCCATTATAAAAATAAATTACTTTGAAAAACCCGTGAAACAAAGACAGTGAAAGAGAGCGAAATTCTTACACAATGCGTTCAGGGGCTGTGATGCAACCTGGATTGACCATATCTAGACCCACAGCTGGATGAGACATAAGGGTGGACACTGTTGCGGCTGAGAGGTTTGGTGAGGTTGGGTGAGCAAACGCAGACCCTTTAAAGTATTACTGCGTGGTACCCATCGCATGGGTCCCAAATCTCCAGGTTCAAGGGCATCTTCCTACATCGAAAACATGCATGAGATACCCAGAAGATGGTACACCGTGTGATGGGGAAAGGTTTCTAAAACGCACCTCATTTCTCATCTGCTTGTGCCCGGGTTCGCCATTCCAGCCACTTTACTAGCAATCTCCCTCCTTGGAGCATCAGCACCTTTAACCTCCTGTTCCGTACAGGTTGCAATTTGTACTGAGGATGAACGGGAAGACGTGGAACCAATGAAAGACTAGCTCTTGGTGTTAGGACAGGCACAGGTCACTCTATTTTCCCATCAGGAAGAAGAATTAACCACAGGCTCAGCCTGCCCCCCGGAACCAGAACAGGGCCTGAAGCCATCCTGCGCTTTTGCGGCCAGCTCCCTAAAAAGCGAGTTGTAAAATGGAGGTTCAGGGCACTGCAATTCACAAACCTGCAGAGTTATAAATGATAACTCTCATCCACAAATATATTGAGGGAAGGCAAAGAAGAGGATTTGAAATCAAGGCAGAATTGCAGGAAACAGATTTCAGGAGGTAGATTCGAATCGCCTTTAAAGCACATGAAAAGCGGCAAAACGTTGACAATGATGCCCTTGGCCAAAAAGGGCGTATGCGTTTTTTCCTGAATATATTCAGGAAAAAACGCATACGCCCTTTTTGGCCAACCAAGCAACCTGGAAAGGCAAATCAGCGCTACAAAGAAGTCTCGCTTCCCATCGGTTAAAAGGGCCATGCTGAAAAAAGTGTCAAAACCAGAAATGCAGGACAGGCCATGGAGAAATGGGAGCCTTGCTACACTGATGGGCGGGATGTAAATTGTCAACAGCCACTCTGGAGAAGTGTACGGTGAGTCCTGAAACGTCTAAAAAGCAAAGCTTAGAGAGCATAGGGCACTTCCACTCATGGGGGTATAAATTGGGAAAATGAAAAATCAGCAAGACACAAGCACCCCAAAGTTTAGGGCTGCTCTGTTGACAAGGACCTCCACTTCATTCCACCTTCAATATCCCAGGAAAGAGAAAAATGGATAAAGAAGTTGTGGTCCTTATGTACAATGGAATATCACTCAGCCGTGAAATCAATGTCATAAGGCTAGTAGCAGCATGATGAGTGGATTTAGGTACAACGACTCTAAGTGAAATAAGTCACACAGAAAAGGACACTTCTCATAAGGTATCACTGATAGAGGGAATGTAAAAACCGTTACACTTGAACTGAATTACAAAACAGAACAGAGTCACACATGCAGAAAACACACTATGGCTGCTTAACGGGAAAGGTGAGGTGGGGTGATACATAAAACAAGGGTTTCAAATTAGCTCAGATACCGTTCCATAAACCCAATATGTAATAGACAAGACCTACTCCTTGCTCAGAGAACTGGACTCAACACGCCCTATTCACCGCACAAGAATATATCTGACTAGTAATAATCTTAAAACCTATGTATTGATATCTCTCTGTTAGTGTGTCAAGTGGGTAAAAAGCGGCATAAACACAGCAGTGAAAAGCAGCTAAACCCCATTATAAAAATAAATTACTTTGAAAAACCCATGAAACAAAGACAGTGAAAGAGAGAGGAATTCTTACACAATGCGTTCAGGGGCTGTGATGCAACCTGGATTGACCATATCTAGACCCACAGCTGGATGAGACATAAGGGTGGACACTGTTGCGGCTGAGAGGTTTGGTGAGGTTGGGTGAGCAAACGCAGACCCTTTAAAGTATTACTGCGTGGTACCCATCGCATGGGTCCCAAATCTCCAGGTTCAAGGGCATCTTCCTACATCGAAAACATGCATGAGATACCCAGAAGATGGTACACCGTGTGATGGGGAAAGGTTTCTAAAACGCACCTCATTTCTCATCTGCTTGTGCCCGGGTTCGCCATTCCAGCCACTTTACTAGCAATCTCCCTCCTTGGAGCATCAGCACCTTTAACCTCCTGTTCCGTACAGGTTGCAATTTGTACTGAGGATGAACGGGAAGACGTGGAACCAATGAAAGACTAGCTCTTGGTGTTGGGACAGGCACAGGTCACTCTATTTTCCCATCAGGAAGAAGAATTAACCACAGGCTCAGCCTGCCCCCCGGAACCAGAACAGGGCCTGAAGCCATCCTGCGCTTTTGCGGCCAGCTCCCTAAAAAGCGAGTTGTAAAATGGAGGTTCAGGGCACTGCAATTCACAAACCTGCAGAGTTATAAATGATAACTCTCATCCACAAATATATTGAGGGAAGGCAAAGAAGAGGATTTGAAATCAAGGCAGAATTGCAGGAAACAGATTTCAGGAGGTAGATTCGAATCGCCTTTAAAGCACATGAAAAGCGGCAAAACGTTGACAATGATGCCCTTGGCCAAAAAGGGCGTATGCGTTTTTTCCTGAATATATTCAGGAAAAAACGCATACGCACTTTTTGGCCAACCAAGCAACCTGGAAAGGCAAATCAGCGCTACAAAGATGTCTCGCTTCCCATTGGTCAAAAGGGCCATGCTGAAAAAAGTGTCAAAACCAGAAATGCAGGACAGGCCATGGAGAAATGGGAGCCTTGCTACACTGATGGGCGGGATGTAAATTGTCAACAGCCACTCTGGAGAAGTGTACGGTGAGTCCTGAAACGTCTAAAAAGCAAAGCTTAGAGAGCATAGGGCACTTCCACTCATGGGGGTATAAATTGGGAAAATGAAAAATCAGCAAGACACAAGCACCCCAAAGTTTAGGGCTGCTCTGTTGACAAGGACCTCCACTTCATTCCACCTTCAATATCCCAGGAAAGAGAAAAATGGATAAAGAAGTTGTGGTCCTTATGTACAATGGAATATCACTCAGCCGTGAAATCAATGTCATAAGGCTAGTAGCAGCATGATGAGTGGATTTAGGTACGACGACTCTAAGTGAAATAAGTCACACAGCAAAGGACACTTCTCATAAGGTGTCACTGATAGAGGGAATGTAAAAACCGTTACACTTGAACTGAATTACAAAACAGAACAGAGTCACACATGCAGAAAACACACTATGGCTGCTTAACGGGAAAGGTGAGGTGGGGTGATACATAAAACAAGGGTTTCAAATTAGCTCAGATACCGTTCCATAAACCCAATATGTAATAGACAAGACCTACTCCTTGCTCAGAGAACTGGACTCAACACGCCCTATTCACCGCACAAGAATATATCTGACTAGTAATAATCTTAAAACCTATGTATTGATATGTCTCTGTTAGTGTGTCAAGTGGGTAAAAAGCGGCATAAACACAGCAGTGAAAAGCAGCTAAACCCCATTATAAAAATAAATTACTTTGAAAAACCCATGAAACAAAGACAGTGAAAGAGAGAGAAATTCTTACACAATGCGTTCAGGGGCTGTGATGCAACCTGGATTGACCATATCTAGACCCACAGCTGGATGAGACATAAGGGTGGACACTGTTGCGGCTGAGAGGTTTGGTGAGGTTGGGTGAGCAAACGCAGACCCTTTAAAGTAATACTGCGTGGTACCCATCGCATGGGTCCCAAATCTCCAGGTTCAAGGTCATCTTCCTACATCGAAAACATGCATGAGATACCCAGAAGATGGTACACTGTGTGATGGGGAAAGGTTTCTAAAACGCACCTCATTTCTCATCTGCTTGTGCCCGGGTTCGCCATTCCAGCCACTTTACTAGCAATCTCCCTCCTTGGAGCATCAGCACCTTTAACCTCCTGTTCCGTACAGGTTGCAATTTGTACTGAGGATGAACGGGAAGACGTGGAACCAATGAAAGACTAGCTCTTGGTGTTGGGACAGGCACAGGTCACTCTATTTTCCCATCAGGAAGAAGAATTAACCACAGGCTCAGCCTGCCCCCCGGAACCAGAACAGGGCCTGAAGCCATCCTGCGCTTTTGCGGCCAGCTCCCTAAAAAGCGAGTTGTAAAATGGAGGTTCAGGGCACTGCAATTCACAAACCTGCAGAGTTATAAATGATAACTCTCATCCACAAATATATTGAGGGAAGGCAAAGAAGAGGATTTGAAATCAAGGCAGAATTGCAGGAAACAGATTTCAGGAGGTAGATTCGAATCGCCTTTAAAGCACATGAAAAGCGGCAAAACGTTGACAATGATGCCCTTGGCCAAAAAGGGCGTATGCGTTTTTTCCTGAATATATTCAGGAAAAAACGCATACGCCCTTTTTGGCCAACCAAGCAACCTGGAAAGGCAAATCAGCGCTACAAAGAAGTCTCGCTTCCCATCGGTTAAAAGGGCCATGCTGAAAAAAGTGTCAAAACCAGAAATGCAGGACAGGCCATGGAGAAATGGGAGCCTTGCTACACTGATGGGCGGGATGTAAATTGTCAACAGCCACTCTGGAGAAGTGTACGGTGAGTCCTGAAACGTCTAAAAAGCAAAGCTTAGAGAGCATAGGGCACTTCCACTCATGGGGGTATAAATTGGGAAAATGAAAAATCAGCAAGACACAAGCACCCCAAAGTTTAGGGCTGCTCTGTTGACAAGGACCTCCACTTCATTCCACCTTCAATATCCCAGGAAAGAGAAAAATGGATAAAGAAGTTGTGGTCCTTATGTACAATGGAATATCGCTCAGCCGTGAAATCAATGTCATAAGGCTAGTAGCAGCATGATGAGTGGATTTAGGTACAACGACTCTAAGTGAAATAAGTCACACAGAAAAGGACACTTCTCATAAGGTATCACTGATAGAGGGAATGTAAAAACCGTTACACATGAACTGAATTACAAAACAGAACAGAGTCACACATGCAGAAAACACACTATGGCTGCTTAACGGGAAAGGTGAGGTGGGGTGATACATAAAACAAGGGTTTCAAATTAGCTCAGATACCGTTCCATAAAACCAATATGTAATAGACAAGACCTACTCCTTGCTCAGAGAACTGGACTCAACACGCCCTATTCACCGCACAAGAATATATCTGACTAGTAATAATCTTAAAACTTATGTATTGATATCTCTCTGTTAGTGTGTCAAGTGGGTGTAAAGCGGCATAAACACAGCAGTGAAAAGCAGCTAAACCCCATTATAAAAATAAATTACTTTGAAAAACCCATGAAACAAAGACAGTGAAAGAGATAGAAATTCTTACACAATGCGTTCACGGGCTGTGATGCAACCTGGATTGACCATATCTAGACCCACAGCTGGATGAGACATAAGGGTGGACACTGTTGCGGCTGAGAGGTTTGGTGAGGTTGGGTGAGCAAACGCAGACCCTTTAAAGTATTACTGCGTGGTACCCATCGCATGGGTCCCAAATCTCCAGGTTCAAGGGCATCTTCCTACATCGAAAACATGCATGAGATACCCAGAAGATGGTACACCGTGTGATGGGGAAAGGTTTCTAAAACGCACCTCATTTCTCATCTGCTTGTGCCCGGGTTCGCCATTCCAGCCACTTTACTAGCAATCTCCCTCCTTGGAGCATCAGCACCTTTAACCTCCTGTTCCGTACAGGTTGCAATTTGTACTGAGGATGAACGGGAAGACGTGGAACCAATGAAAGACTAGCTCTTGGTGTTGGGACAGGCACAGGTCACTCTATTTTCCCATCAGGAAGAAGAATTAACCACAGGCTCAGCCTGCCCCCCGGAACCAGAACAGGGCCTGAAGCCATCCTGCGCTTTTGCGGCCAGCTCCCTAAAAAGCGAGTTGTAAAATGGAGGTTCAGGGCACTGCAATTCACAAACCTGCAGAGTTATAAATGATAACTCTCATCCACAAATATATTGAGGGAAGGCAAAGAAGAGGATTTGAAATCAAGGCAGAATTGCAGGAAACAGATTTCAGGAGGTAGATTCGAATCGCCTTTAAAGCACATGAAAAGCGGCAAAACGTTGACAATGATGCCCTTGGCCAAAAAGGGCGTATGCGTTTTTTCCTGAATATATTCAGGAAAAAACGCATACGCCCTTTTTGGCCAACCAAGCAACCTGGAAAGGCAAATCAGCGCTACAAAGATGTCTCGCTTCCCATTGGTCAAAAGGGCCATGCTGAAAAAAGTGTCAAAACCAGAAATGCAGGACAGGCCATGGAGAAATGGGAGCCTTGCTACACTGATGGGCGGGATGTAAATTGTCAACAGCCACTCTGGAGAAGTGTACGGTGAGTCCTGAAACGTCTAAAAAGCAAAGCTTAGAGAGCATAGGGCACTTCCACTCATGGGGGTATAAATTGGGAAAATGAAAAATCAGCAAGACACAAGCACCCCAAAGTTTAGGGCTGCTCTGTTGACAAGGACGTCCACTTCATTCCACCTTCAATATCCCAGGAAAGAGAAAAATGGATAAAGAAGTTGTGGTCCTTATGTACAATGGAATATCACTCAGCCGTGAAATCAATGTCATAAGGCTAGTAGCAGCATGATGAGTGGATTTAGGTACGACGACTCTAAGTGAAATAAGTCACACAGCAAAGGACACTTCTCATAAGGTGTCACTGATAGAGGGAATGTAAAAACCGTTACACTTGAACTGAATTACAAAACAGAACAGAGTCACACATGCAGAAAACACACTATGGCTGCTTAACGGGAAAGGTGAGGTGGGGTGATACATAAAACAAGGGTTTCAAATTAGCTCAGATACCGTTCCATAAACCCAATATGTAATAGACAAGACCTACTCCTTGCTCAGAGAACTGGACTCAACACGCCCTATTCACCGCACAAGAATATATCTGACTAGTAATAATCTTAAAACCTATGTATTGATATCTCTCTGTTAGTGTGTCAAGTGGGTAAAAAGCGGCATAAACACAGCAGTGAAAAGCAGCTAAACCCCATTATAAAAATAAATTACTTTGAAAAACCCATGAAACAAAGACAGTGAAAGAGAGAGGAATTCTTACACAATGCGTTCAGGGGCTGTGATGCAACCTGGATTGACCATATCTAGACCCACAGCTGGATGAGACATAAGGGTGGACACTGTTGCGGCTGAGAGGTTTGGTGAGGTTGGGTGAGCAAACGCAGACCCTTTAAAGTAATACTGCGTGGTACCCATCGCATGGGTCCCAAATCTCCAGGTTCAAGGTCATCTTCCTACATCGAAAACATGCATGAGATACCCAGAAGATGGTACACTGTGTGATGGGGAAAGGTTTCTAAAACGCACCTCATTTCTCATCTGCTTGTGCCCGGGTTCGCCATTCCAGCCACTTTACTAGCAATCTCCCTCCTTGGAGCATCAGCACCTTTAACCTCCTGTTCCGTACAGGTTGCAATTTGTACTGAGGATGAACGGGAAGACGTGGAACCAATGAAAGACTAGCTCTTGGTGTTGGGACAGGCACAGGTCACTCTATTTTCCCATCAGGAAGAAGAATTAACCACAGGCTCAGCCTGCCCCCCGGAACCAGAACAGGGCCTGAAGCCATCCTGCGCTTTTGCGGCCAGCTCCCTAAAAAGCGAGTTGTAAAATGGAGGTTCAGGGCACTGCAATTCACAAACCTGCAGAGTTATAAATGATAACTCTCATCCACAAATATATTGAGGGAAGGCAAAGAAGAGGATTTGAAATCAAGGCAGAATTGCAGGAAACAGATTTCAGGAGGTAGATTCGAATCGCCTTTAAAGCACATGAAAAGCGGCAAAACGTTGACAATGATGCCCTTGGCCAAAAAGGGCGTATGCGTTTTTTCCTGAATATATTCAGGAAAAAACGCATACGCCCTTTTTGGCCAACCAAGCAACCTGGAAAGGCAAATCAGCGCTACAAAGAAGTCTCGCTTCCCATCGGTTAAAAGGGCCATGCTGAAAAAAGTGTCAAAACCAGAAATGCAGGACAGGCCATGGAGAAATGGGAGCCTTGCTACACTGATGGGCGGGATGTAAATTGTCAACAGCCACTCTGGAGAAGTGTACGGTGAGTCCTGAAACGTCTAAAAAGCAAAGCTTAGAGAGCATAGGGCACTTCCACTCATGGGGGTATAAATTGGGAAAATGAAAAATCAGCAAGACACAAGCACCCCAAAGTTTAGGGCTGCTCTGTTGACAAGGACCTCCACTTCATTCCACCTTCAATATCCCAGGAAAGAGAAAAATGGATAAAGAAGTTGTGGTCCTTATGTACAATGGAATATCGCTCAGCCGTGAAATCAATGTCATAAGGCTAGTAGCAGCATGATGAGTGGATTTAGGTACAACGACTCTAAGTGAAATAAGTCACACAGAAAAGGACACTTCTCATAAGGTATCACTGATAGAGGGAATGTAAAAACCGTTACACATGAACTGAATTACAAAACAGAACAGAGTCACACATGCAGAAAACACACTATGGCTGCTTAACGGGAAAGGTGAGGTGGGGTGATACATAAAACAAGGGTTTCAAATTAGCTCAGATACCGTTCCATAAAACCAATATGTAATAGACAAGACCTACTCCTTGCTCAGAGAACTGGACTCAACACGCCCTATTCACCGCACAAGAATATATCTGACTAGTAATAATCTTAAAACTTATGTATTGATATCTCTCTGTTAGTGTGTCAAGTGGGTGTAAAGCGGCATAAACACAGCAGTGAAAAGCAGCTAAACCCCATTATAAAAATAAATTACTTTGAAAAACCCATGAAACAAAGACAGTGAAAGAGATAGAAATTCTTACACAATGCGTTCACGGGCTGTGATGCAACCTGGATTGACCATATCTAGACCCACAGCTGGATGAGACATAAGGGTGGACACTCTTGGGGCTGAGAGGTTTGGTGAGGTTGGGTGAGCAAACGCAGACCCTTTAAAGTAATACTGCATGGTACCCATCGCATGGGTCCCAAATCGCCAGGTTCAAGGGCATCTTCCAACATCGAAAACATGCATGAGAAACCAAGAAGATGGTACACCGTGTGATGTGGAAAGGTTTCTAAAACGCACCTCATTTCTCATCTCCTTGTGCCCGGGTTCGCTATTCCAGCCGCTTTACTAGCAATCTCCCTACTTGGAGCATCAGCACCTTTAACCTCCTGTTCCGTACAGGTTGCAATTTGTCCTGAGGATGAACGGGAAGACGTGGAACCAATGAGAGACTAGCTCTTGGTGTTGGGACAGGCACAGGTTACTCTATTTTCCCATCAGGAAGAAGAATTAACCACAGGCTCAGCCTGCCCCCCGGAACCAGAACAGGGCCTGAAGCCATCCTGCGCTTTTGCGGCCAACTCCCAAAAAAGCGAGTTGTAAAATGGAGGTTCAGGGCACTGCAATTCACAAACCTGCAGAGTTATAAATGATAACTCTCGTCCACAAATATATTGAGGGAAGGCAAAGAAGAGGATTTGAAATCAAGGCAGAATTGCAGGAAACAGATTTCAGGAGGTAGATTCGAATCGCCTTTAAAGCACATGAAAAGCGGCAAAACGTTGACAATGATGCCCTTGGCCAAAAAGGGCGTATGCGTTTTTTCCTGAATATATTCAGGAAAAACCGCATACGCCCTTTTTGGCCAACCAAGCAACCTGGAAAGGCAAATCAGCGCTACAAAGATGTCTCGCTTCCCATCGGTTAAAAAGGCCATGCTGAAAAAAGTGTCAAAACCACAAATGCAGGACAGGCCATGGAGAAATGGGAGCCTTGCTACACTGATGGGCGGGATGTAAATTGCCAACAGCCACTCTGGAGAAGCGTACGGTGAGTCCTGAAACATCTAAAAAACAAAGCTTAGAGAGCATAGGGCACTTCCACTCATGGGGTTATAAATTGGGAAAATTAAAAATCAGCAAGACACAAGCACCCCAAAGTTTAGGGCTGCTCTGTTGACAAGGACCTCCTCTTCATTCCACCTTCAATATCCCAGGAAAGAGAAAAATGGATAAAGAAGTTGTGGTCCTTATGTACAATGGAATATCACTCAGCCGTGAAATCAATGTCATAAGGCTAGTAGCAGCATGATGAGTGGATTTAGGTATGATGACTCTAAGTGAAATAAGTCACACAGAAAAGGGCACTTCTCAAAAGGTATCACTTATAGAGGGAATGTAAAAACCGTTACACTTGAACTGAATTACAAAACAGAACAGAGTCACACATGCAGAAAACACACTATGGCTGCTTAACGGGAAAGGTGAGGTGGGGTGATACATAAAACAAGGGTTTCAAATTAGCTCAGATACCGTTCCATAAACCCAATATGTAATAGACAAGACCTACTCCTTGCTCAGAGAACTGGACTCAACACGCCCTATTCACCGCACAAGAATATATCTGACTAGTAATAATCTTAAAACCTATGTATTGATATCTCTCTGTTAGTGTGTCAAGTGGGTAAAAAGCGGCATAAACACAGCAGTGAAAAGCAGCTAAACCCCATTATAAAAATAAATTACTTTGAAAAACCCATGAAACAAAGACAGTGAAAGAGAGAGGAATTCTTACACAATGCGTTCAGGGGCTGTGATGCAACCTGGATTGACCATATCTAGACCCACAGCTGGATGAGACATAAGGGTGGACACTGTTGCGGCTGAGAGGTTTGGTGAGGTTGGGTGAGCAAACGCAGACCCTTTAAAGTATTACTGCGTGGTACCCATCGCATGGTTCCCAAATCTCCAGGTTCAAGGGCATCTTCCTACATCGAAAACATGCATGAGATACCCAGAAGATGGTACACCGTGTGATGGGGAAAGGTTTCTAAAACGCACCTCATTTCTCATCTGCTTGTGCCCGGGTTCGCCATTCCAGCCACTTTACTAGCAATCTCCCTCCTTGGAGCATCAGCACCTTTAACCTCCTGTTCCGTACAGGTTGCAATTTGTACTGAGGATGAACGGGAAGACGTGGAACCAATGAAAGACTAGCTCTTGGTGTTGGGACAGGCACAGGTCACTCTATTTTCCCATCAGGAAGAAGAATTAACCACAGGCTCAGCCTGCCCCCCGGAACCAGAACAGGGCCTGAAGCCATCCTGCGCTTTTGCGGCCAGCTCCCTAAAAAGCGAGTTGTAAAATGGAGGTTCAGGGCACTGCAATTCACAAACCTGCAGAGTTATAAATGATAACTCTCATCCACAAATATATTGAGGGAAGGCAAAGAAGAGGATTTGAAATCAAGGCAGAATTGCAGGAAACAGATTTCAGGAGGTAGATTCGAATCGCCTTTAAAGCACATGAAAAGCGGCAAAACGTTGACAATGATGCCCTTGGCCAAAAAGGGCGTATGCGTTTTTTCCTGAATATATTCAGGAAAAAACGCATACGCCCTTTTTGGCCAACCAAGCAACCTGGAAAGGCAAATCAGCGCTACAAAGAAGTCTCGCTTCCCATCGGTTAAAAGGGCCATGCTGAAAAAAGTGTCAAAACCAGAAATGCAGGACAGGCCATGGAGAAATGGGAGCCTTGCTACACTGATGGGCGGGATGTAAATTGTCAACAGCCACTCTGGAGAAGTGTACGGTGAGTCCTGAAACGTCTAAAAAGCAAAGCTTAGAGAGCATAGGGCACTTCCACTCATGGGGGTATAAATTGGGAAAATGAAAAATCAGCAAGACACAAGCACCCCAAAGTTTAGGGCTGCTCTGTTGACAAGGACCTCCACTTCATTCCACCTTCAATATCCCAGGAAAGAGAAAAATGGATAAAGAAGTTGTGGTCCTTATGTACAATGGAATATCGCTCAGCCGTGAAATCAATGTCATAAGGCTAGTAGCAGCATGATGAGTGGATTTAGGTACAACGACTCTAAGTGAAATAAGTCACACAGAAAAGGACACTTCTCATAAGGTATCACTGATAGAGGGAATGTAAAAACCGTTACACATGAACTGAATTACAAAACAGAACAGAGTCACACATGCAGAAAACACACTATGGCTGCTTAACGGGAAAGGTGAGGTGGGGTGATACATAAAACAAGGGTTTCAAATTAGCTCAGATACCGTTCCATAAAACCAATATGTAATAGACAAGACCTACTCCTTGCTCAGAGAACTGGACTCAACACGCCCTATTCACCGCACAAGAATATATCTGACTAGTAATAATCTTAAAACTTATGTATTGATATCTCTCTGTTAGTGTGTCAAGTGGGTGTAAAGCGGCATAAACACAGCAGTGAAAAGCAGCTAAACCCCATTATAAAAATAAATTACTTTGAAAAACCCATGAAACAAAGACAGTGAAAGAGATAGAAATTCTTACACAATGCGTTCACGGGCTGTGATGCAACCTGGATTGACCATATCTAGACCCACAGCTGGATGAGACATAAGGGTGGACACTCTTGGGGCTGAGAGGTTTGGTGAGGTTGGGTGAGCAAACGCAGACCCTTTAAAGTAATACTGCATGGTACCCATCGCATGGGTCCCAAATCGCCAGGTTCAAGGGCATCTTCCTACATCGAAAACATGCATGAGAAACCCAGAAGATGGTACACCGTGTGATGTGGAAAGGTTTCTAAAACGCACCTCATTTCTCATCTCCTTGTGCCCGGGTTCGCTATTCCAGCCGCTTTACTAGCAATCTCCCTACTTGGAGCATCAGCACCTTTAACCTCCTGTTCCGTACAGGTTGCAATTTGTCCTGAGGATGAACGGGAAGACGTGGAACCAATGAGAGACTAGCTCTTGGTGTTGGGACAGGCACAGGTTACTCTATTTTCCCATCAGGAAGAAGAATTAACCACAGGCTCAGCCTGCCCCCCGGAACCAGAACAGGGCCTGAAGCCATCCTGCGCTTTTGCGGCCAACTCCCAAAAAAGCGAGTTGTAAAATGGAGGTTCAGGGCACTGCAATTCACAAACCTGCAGAGTTATAAATGATAACTCTCGTCCACAAATATATTGAGGGAAGGCAAAGAAGAGGATTTGAAATCAAGGCAGAATTGCAGGAAACAGATTTCAGGAGGTAGATTCGAATCGCCTTTAAAGCACATGAAAAGCGGCAAAACGTTGACAATGATGCCCTTGGCCAAAAAGGGCGTATGCGTTTTTTCCTGAATATATTCAGGAAAAACCGCATACGCCCTTTTTGGCCAACCAAGCAACCTGGAAAGGCAAATCAGCGCTACAAAGATGTCTCGCTTCCCATCGGTTAAAAAGGCCATGCTGAAAAAAGTGTCAAAACCACAAATGCAGGACAGGCCATGGAGAAATGGGAGCCTTGCTACACTGATGGGCGGGATGTAAATTGCCAACAGCCACTCTGGAGAAGCGTACGGTGAGTCCTGAAACATCTAAAAAACAAAGCTTAGAGAGCATAGGGCACTTCCACTCATGGGGTTATAAATTGGGAAAATTAAAAATCAGCAAGACACAAGCACCCCAAAGTTTAGGGCTGCTCTGTTGACAAGGACCTCCTCTTCATTCCACCTTCAATATCCCAGGAAAGAGAAAAATGGATAAAGAAGTTGTGGTCCTTATGTACAATGGAATATCACTCAGCCGTGAAATCAATGTCATAAGGCTAGTAGCAGCATGATGAGTGGATTTAGGTATGACGACTCTAAGTGAAATAAGTCACACAGAAAAGGGCACTTCTCAAAAGGTATCACTGATAGAGGGAATGTAAAAACCGTTACACTTGAACTGAATTACAAAACAGAACAGAGTCACACATGGAGAAAACACACTATGGCTGCTTAACGGGAAAGGTGAGGTGGGGTGATACATAAAACAAGGGTTTCAAATTAGCTCAGATACCGTTCCATAAACCCAATATGTAATAGACAAGACCTACTCCTTGCTCAGAGAACTGGACTCAACACGCCCTATTCACCGCACAAGAATATATCTGACTAGTAATAATCTTAAAACCTATGTATTGATATCTCTCTGTTAGTGTGTCAAGTGGGTAAAAAGCGGCATAAACACAGCAGTGAAAAGCAGCTAAACCCCATTATAAAAATAAATTACTGTGAAAAACCCATGAAACAAAGACAGTGAAAGAGAGAGGAATTCTTACACAATGCGTTCAGGGGCTGTGATGCAACCTGGATTGACCATATCTAGACCCACAGCTGGATGAGACATAAGGGTGGACACTGTTGCGGCTGAGAGGTTTGGTGAGGTTGGGTGAGCAAACGCAGACCCTTTAAAGTATTACTGCGTGGTACCCATCGCATGGGTCCCAAATCTCCAGGTTCAAGGGCATCTTCCTACATCGAAAACATGCATGAGATACCCAGAAGATGGTACACCGTGTGATGGGGAAAGGTTTCTAAAACGCACCTCATTTCTCATCTGCTTGTGCCCGGGTTCGCCATTCCAGCCACTTTACTAGCAATCTCCCTCCTTGGAGCATCAGCACCTTTAACCTCCTGTTCCGTACAGGTTGCAATTTGTACTGAGGATGAACGGGAAGACGTGGAACCAATGAAAGACTAGCTCTTGGTGTTGGGACAGGCACAGGTCACTCTATTTTCCCATCAGGAAGAAGAATTAACCACAGGCTCAGCCTGCCCCCCGGAACCAGAACAGGGCCTGAAGCCATCCTGCGCTTTTGCGGCCAGCTCCCTAAAAAGCGAGTTGTAAAATGGAGGTTCAGGGCACTGCAATTCACAAACCTGCAGAGTTATAAATGATAACTCTCATCCACAAATATATTGAGGGAAGGCAAAGAAGAGGATTTGAAATCAAGGCAGAATTGCAGGAAACAGATTTCAGGAGGTAGATTCGAATCGCCTTTAAAGCACATGAAAAGCGGCAAAACGTTGACAATGATGCCCTTGGCCAAAAAGGGCGTATGCGTTTTTTCCTGAATATATTCAGGAAAAAACGCATACGCCCTTTTTGGCCAACCAAGCAACCTGGAAAGGCAAATCAGCGCTACAAAGATGTCTCGCTTCCCATCGGTCAAAAGGGCCATGCTGAAAAAAGTGTCAAAACCAGAAATGCAGGACAGGCCATGGAGAAATGGGAGCCTTGCTACACTGATGGGCGGGATGTAAATTGCCAACAGCCACTCTGGAGAAGTGTACGGTGAGTCCTGAAACGTCTAAAAAGCAAAGCTTAGAGAGCATAGGGCACTTCCACTCATGGGGGTATAAATTGGGAAAATGAAAAATCAGCAAGACACAAGCACCCCAAAGTTTAGGGCTGCTCTGTTGACAAGGACCTCCACTTCATTCCACCTTCAATATCCCAGGAAAGAGAAAAATGGATAAAGAAGTTGTGGTCCTTATGTACAATGGAATATCACTCAGCCGTGAAATCAATGTCATAAGGCTAGTAGCAGCATGATGAGTGGATTTAGGTACGACGACTCTAAGTGAAATAAGTCACACAGCAAAGGACACTTCTCATAAGGTATCACTGATAGAGGGAATGTAAAAACCGTTACACTTGAACTGAATTACAAAACAGAACAGAGTCACACATGCAGAAAACACACTATGGCTGCTTAACGGGAAAGGTGAGGTGGGGTGATACATAAAACAAGGGTTTCAAATTAGCTCAGATACCGTTCCATAAACCCAATATGTAATAGACAAGACCTACTCCTTGCTCAGAGAACTGGACTCAACACGCCCTATTCACCGCACAAGAATATATCTGACTAGTAATAATCTTAAAACCTATGTATTGATATGTCTCTGTTAGTGTGTCAAGTGGGTAAAAAGCGGCATAAACACAGCAGTGAAAAGCAGCTAAACCCCATTATAAAAATAAATTACTTTGAAAAACCCATGAAACAAAGACAGTGAAAGAGATAGAAATTCTTACACAATGCGTTCACGGGCTGTGATGCAACCTGGATTGACCATATCTAGACCCACAGCTGGATGAGACATAAGGGTGGACACTCTTGGGGCTGAGAGGTTTGGTGAGGTTGGGTGAGCAAACGCAGACCCTTTAAAGTAATACTGCATGGTACCCATCGCATGGGTCCCAAATCGCCAGGTTCAAGGGCATCTTCCTACATCGAAAACATGCATGAGAAACCCAGAAGATGGTACACCGTGTGATGTGGAAAGGTTTCTAAAACGCACCTCATTTCTCATCTCCTTGTGCCCGGGTTCGCTATTCCAGCCGCTTTACTAGCAATCTCCCTACTTGGAGCATCAGCACCTTTAACCTCCTGTTCCGTACAGGTTGCAATTTGTCCTGAGGATGAACGGGAAGACGTGGAACCAATGAGAGACTAGCTCTTGGTGTTGGGACAGGCACAGGTTACTCTATTTTCCCATCAGGAAGAAGAATTAACCACAGGCTCAGCCTGCCCCCCGGAACCAGAACAGGGCCTGAAGCCATCCTGCGCTTTTGCGGCCAACTCCCAAAAAAGCGAGTTGTAAAATGGAGGTTCAGGGCACTGCAATTCACAAACCTGCAGAGTTATAAATGATAACTCTCGTCCACAAATATATTGAGGGAAGGCAAAGAAGAGGATTTGAAATCAAGGCAGAATTGCAGGAAACAGATTTCAGGAGGTAGATTCGAATCGCCTTTAAAGCACATGAAAAGCGGCAAAACGTTGACAATGATGCCCTTGGCCAAAAAGGGCGTATGCGTTTTTTCCTGAATATATTCAGGAAAAACCGCATACGCCCTTTTTGGCCAACCAAGCAACCTGGAAAGGCAAATCAGCGCTACAAAGATGTCTCGCTTCCCATCGGTTAAAAAGGCCATGCTGAAAAAAGTGTCAAAACCACAAATGCAGGACAGGCCATGGAGAAATGGGAGCCTTGCTACACTGATGGGCGGGATGTAAATTGCCAACAGCCACTCTGGAGAAGCGTACGGTGAGTCCTGAAACATCTAAAAAACAAAGCTTAGAGAGCATAGGGCACTTCCACTCATGGGGTTATAAATTGGGAAAATTAAAAATCAGCAAGACACAAGCACCCCAAAGTTTAGGGCTGCTCTGTTGACAAGGACCTCCTCTTCATTCCACCTTCAATATCCCAGGAAAGAGAAAAATGGATAAAGAAGTTGTGGTCCTTATGTACAATGGAATATCACTCAGCCGTGAAATCAATGTCATAAGGCTAGTAGCAGCATGATGAGTGGATTTAGGTATGACGACTCTAAGTGAAATAAGTCACACAGAAAAGGGCACTTCTCAAAAGGTATCACTGATAGAGGGAATGTAAAAACCGTTACACTTGAACTGAATTACAAAACAGAACAGAGTCACACATGCAGAAAACACACTATGGCTGCTTAACGGGAAAGGTGAGGTGGGGTGATACATAAAACAAGGGTTTCAAATTAGCTCAGATACCGTTCCATAAACCCAATATGTAATAGACAAGACCTACTCCTTGCTCAGAGAACTGGACTCAACACGCCCTATTCACCGCACAAGAATATATCTGACTAGTAATAATCTTAAAACCTATGTATTGATATCTCTCTGTTAGTGTGTCAAGTGGGTAAAAAGCGGCATAAACACAGCAGTGAAAAGCAGCTAAACCCCATTATAAAAATAAATTACTTTGAAAAACCCATGAAACAAAGACAGTGAAAGAGAGAGGAATTCTTACACAATGCGTTCAGGGGCTGTGATGCAACCTGGATTGACCATATCTAGACCCACAGCTGGATGAGACATAAGGGTGGACACTGTTGCGGCTGAGAGGTTTGGTGAGGTTGGGTGAGCAAACGCAGACCCTTTAAAGTATTACTGCGTGGTACCCATCGCATGGGTCCCAAATCTCCAGGTTCAAGGGCATCTTCCTACATCGAAAACATGCATGAGATACCCAGAAGATGGTACACCGTGTGATGGGGAAAGGTTTCTAAAACGCACCTCATTTCTCATCTGCTTGTGCCCGGGTTCGCCATTCCAGCCACTTTACTAGCAATCTCCCTCCTTGGAGCATCAGCACCTTTAACCTCCTGTTCCGTACAGGTTGCAATTTGTACTGAGGATGAACGGGAAGACGTGGAACCAATGAAAGACTAGCTCTTGGTGTTGGGACAGGCACAGGTCACTCTATTTTCCCATCAGGAAGAAGAATTAACCACAGGCTCAGCCTGCCCCCCGGAACCAGAACAGGGCCTGAAGCCATCCTGCGCTTTTGCGGCCAGCTCCCTAAAAAGCGAGTTGTAAAATGGAGGTTCAGGGCACTGCAATTCACAAACCTGCAGAGTTATAAATGATAACTCTCATCCACAAATATATTGAGGGAAGGCAAAGAAGAGGATTTGAAATCAAGGCAGAATTGCAGGAAACAGATTTCAGGAGGTAGATTCGAATCGCCTTTAAAGCACATGAAAAGCGGCAAAACGTTGACAATGATGCCCTTGGCCAAAAAGGGCGTATGCGTTTTTTCCTGAATATATTCAGGAAAAAACGCATACGCCCTTTTTGGCCAACCAAGCAACCTGGAAAGGCAAATCAGCGCTACAAAGATGTCTCGCTTCCCATTGGTCAAAAGGGCCATGCTGAAAAAAGTGTCAAAACCAGAAATGCAGGACAGGCCATGGAGAAATGGGAGCCTTGCTACACTGATGGGCGGGATGTAAATTGTCAACAGCCACTCTGGAGAAGTGTACGGTGAGTCCTGAAACGTCTAAAAAGCAAAGCTTAGAGAGCATAGGGCACTTCCACTCATGGGGGTATAAATTGGGAAAATGAAAAATCAGCAAGACACAAGCACCCCAAAGTTTAGGGCTGCTCTGTTGACAAGGACCTCCACTTCATTCCACCTTCAATATCCCAGGAAAGAGAAAAATGGATAAAGAAGTTGTGGTCCTTATGTACAATGGAATATCACTCAGCCGTGAAATCAATGTCATAAGGCTAGTAGCAGCATGATGAGTGGATTTAGGTACGACGACTCTAAGTGAAATAAGTCACACAGCAAAGGACACTTCTCATAAGGTATCACTGATAGAGGGAATGTAAAAACCGTTACACTTGAACTGAATTACAAAACAGAACAGAGTCACACATGCAGAAAACACACTATGGCTGCTTAACGGGAAAGGTGAGGTGGGGTGATACATAAAACAAGGGTTTCAAATTAGCTCAGATACCGTTCCATAAACCCAATATGTAATAGACAAGACCTACTCCTTGCTCAGAGAACTGGACTCAACACGCCCTATTCACCGCACAAGAATATATCTGACTAGTAATAATCTTAAAACCTATGTATTGATATGTCTCTGTTAGTGTGTCAAGTGGGTAAAAAGCGGCATAAACACAGCAGTGAAAAGCAGCTAAACCCCATTATAAAAATAAATTACTTTGAAAAACCCATGAAACAAAGACAGTGAAAGAGAGAGAAATTCTTACACAATGCGTTCAGGGGCTGTGATGCAACCTGGATTGACCATATCTAGACCCACAGCTGGATGAGACATAAGGGTGGACACTGTTGCGGCTGAGAGGTTTGGTGAGGTTGGGTGAGCAAACGCAGACCCTTTAAAGTAATACTGCGTGGTACCCATCGCATGGGTCCCAAATCTCCAGGTTCAAGGTCATCTTCCTACATCGAAAACATGCATGAGATACCCAGAAGATGGTACACTGTGTGATGGGGAAAGGTTTCTAAAACGCACCTCATTTCTCATCTGCTTGTGCCCGGGTTCGCCATTCCAGCCACTTTACTAGCAATCTCCCTCCTTGGAGCATCAGCACCTTTAACCTCCTGTTCCGTACAGGTTGCAATTTGTACTGAGGATGAACGGGAAGACGTGGAACCAATGAAAGACTAGCTCTTGGTGTTGGGACAGGCACAGGTCACTCTATTTTCCCATCAGGAAGAAGAATTAACCACAGGCTCAGCCTGCCCCCCGGAACCAGAACAGGGCCTGAAGCCATCCTGCGCTTTTGCGGCCAGCTCCCTAAAAAGCGAGTTGTAAAATGGAGGTTCAGGGCACTGCAATTCACAAACCTGCAGAGTTATAAATGATAACTCTCATCCACAAATATATTGAGGGAAGGCAAAGAAGAGGATTTGAAATCAAGGCAGAATTGCAGGAAACAGATTTCAGGAGGTAGATTCGAATCGCCTTTAAAGCACATGAAAAGCGGCAAAACGTTGACAATGATGCCCTTGGCCAAAAAGGGCGTATGCGTTTTTTCCTGAATATATTCAGGAAAAAACGCATACGCCCTTTTTGGCCAACCAAGCAACCTGGAAAGGCAAATCAGCGCTACAAAGAAGTCTCGCTTCCCATCGGTTAAAAGGGCCATGCTGAAAAAAGTGTCAAAACCAGAAATGCAGGACAGGCCATGGAGAAATGGGAGCCTTGCTACACTGATGGGCGGGATGTAAATTGTCAACAGCCACTCTGGAGAAGTGTACGGTGAGTCCTGAAACGTCTAAAAAGCAAAGCTTAGAGAGCATAGGGCACTTCCACTCATGGGGGTATAAATTGGGAAAATGAAAAATCAGCAAGACACAAGCACCCCAAAGTTTAGGGCTGCTCTGTTGACAAGGACCTCCACTTCATTCCACCTTCAATATCCCAGGAAAGAGAAAAATGGATAAAGAAGTTGTGGTCCTTATGTACAATGGAATATCGCTCAGCCGTGAAATCAATGTCATAAGGCTAGTAGCAGCATGATGAGTGGATTTAGGTACAACGACTCTAAGTGAAATAAGTCACACAGAAAAGGACACTTCTCATAAGGTATCACTGATAGAGGGAATGTAAAAACCGTTACACATGAACTGAATTACAAAACAGAACAGAGTCACACATGCAGAAAACACACTATGGCTGCTTAACGGGAAAGGTGAGGTGGGGTGATACATAAAACAAGGGTTTCAAATTAGCTCAGATACCGTTCCATAAAACCAATATGTAATAGACAAGACCTACTCCTTGCTCAGAGAACTGGACTCAACACGCCCTATTCACCGCACAAGAATATATCTGACTAGTAATAATCTTAAAACCTATGTATTGATATCTCTCTGTTAGTGTGTCAAGTGGGTAAAAAGCGGCATAAACACAGCAGTGAAAAGCAGCTAAACCCCATTATAAAAATAAATTACTTTGAAAAACCCATGAAACAAAGACAGTGAAAGAGAGAGGAATTCTTACACAATGCGTTCAGGGGCTGTGATGCAACCTGGATTGACCATATCTAGACCCACAGCTGGATGAGACATAAGGGTGGACACTGTTGCGGCTGAGAGGTTTGGTGAGGTTGGGTGAGCAAACGCAGACCCTTTAAAGTATTACTGCGTGGTACCCATCGCATGGGTCCCAAATCTCCAGGTTCAAGGGCATCTTCCTACATCGAAAACATGCATGAGATACCCAGAAGATGGTACACCGTGTGATGGGGAAAGGTTTCTAAAACGCACCTCATTTCTCATCTGCTTGTGCCCGGGTTCGCCATTCCAGCCACTTTACTAGCAATCTCCCTCCTTGGAGCATCAGCACCTTTAACCTCCTGTTCCGTACAGGTTGCAATTTGTACTGAGGATGAACGGGAAGACGTGGAACCAATGAAAGACTAGCTCTTGGTGTTGGGACAGGCACAGGTCACTCTATTTTCCCATCAGGAAGAAGAATTAACCACAGGCTCAGCCTGCCCCCCGGAACCAGAACAGGGCCTGAAGCCATCCTGCGCTTTTGCGGCCAGCTCCCTAAAAAGCGAGTTGTAAAATGGAGGTTCAGGGCACTGCAATTCACAAACCTGCAGAGTTATAAATGATAACTCTCATCCACAAATATATTGAGGGAAGGCAAAGAAGAGGATTTGAAATCAAGGCAGAATTGCAGGAAACAGATTTCAGGAGGTAGATTCGAATCGCCTTTAAAGCACATGAAAAGCGGCAAAACGTTGACAATGATGCCCTTGGCCAAAAAGGGCGTATGCGTTTTTTCCTGAATATATTCAGGAAAAAACGCATACGCCCTTTTTGGCCAACCAAGCAACCTGGAAAGGCAAATCAGCGCTACAAAGATGTCTCGCTTCCCATTGGTCAAAAGGGCCATGCTGAAAAAAGTGTCAAAACCAGAAATGCAGGACAGGCCATGGAGAAATGGGAGCCTTGCTACACTGATGGGCGGGATGTAAATTGTCAACAGCCACTCTGGAGAAGTGTACGGTGAGTCCTGAAACGTCTAAAAAGCAAAGCTTAGAGAGCATAGGGCACTTCCACTCATGGGGGTATAAATTGGGAAAATGAAAAATCAGCAAGACACAAGCACCCCAAAGTTTAGGGCTGCTCTGTTGACAAGGACCTCCACTTCATTCCACCTTCAATATCCCAGGAAAGAGAAAAATGGATAAAGAAGTTGTGGTCCTTATGTACAATGGAATATCACTCAGCCGTGAAATCAATGTCATAAGGCTAGTAGCAGCATGATGAGTGGATTTAGGTACGACGACTCTAAGTGAAATAAGTCACACAGCAAAGGACACTTCTCATAAGGTATCACTGATAGAGGGAATGTAAAAACCGTTACACTTGAACTGAATTACAAAACAGAACAGAGTCACACATGCAGAAAACACACTATGGCTGCTTAACGGGAAAGGTGAGGTGGGGTGATACATAAAACAAGGGTTTCAAATTAGCTCAGATACCGTTCCATAAACCCAATATGTAATAGACAAGACCTACTCCTTGCTCAGAGAACTGGACTCAACACGCCCTATTCACCGCACAAGAATATATCTGACTAGTAATAATCTTAAAACCTATGTATTGATATGTCTCTGTTAGTGTGTCAAGTGGGTAAAAAGCGGCATAAACACAGCAGTGAAAAGCAGCTAAACCCCATTATAAAAATAAATTACTTTGAAAAACCCATGAAACAAAGACAGTGAAAGAGAGAGAAATTCTTACACAATGCGTTCAGGGGCTGTGATGCAACCTGGATTGACCATATCTAGACCCACAGCTGGATGAGACATAAGGGTGGACACTGTTGCGGCTGAGAGGTTTGGTGAGGTTGGGTGAGCAAACGCAGACCCTTTAAAGTAATACTGCGTGGTACCCATCGCATGGGTCCCAAATCTCCAGGTTCAAGGTCATCTTCCTACATCGAAAACATGCATGAGATACCCAGAAGATGGTACACTGTGTGATGGGGAAAGGTTTCTAAAACGCACCTCATTTCTCATCTGCTTGTGCCCGGGTTCGCCATTCCAGCCACTTTACTAGCAATCTCCCTCCTTGGAGCATCAGCACCTTTAACCTCCTGTTCCGTACAGGTTGCAATTTGTACTGAGGATGAACGGGAAGACGTGGAACCAATGAAAGACTAGCTCTTGGTGTTGGGACAGGCACAGGTCACTCTATTTTCCCATCAGGAAGAAGAATTAACCACAGGCTCAGCCTGCCCCCCGGAACCAGAACAGGGCCTGAAGCCATCCTGCGCTTTTGCGGCCAGCTCCCTAAAAAGCGAGTTGTAAAATGGAGGTTCAGGGCACTGCAATTCACAAACCTGCAGAGTTATAAATGATAACTCTCATCCACAAATATATTGAGGGAAGGCAAAGAAGAGGATTTGAAATCAAGGCAGAATTGCAGGAAACAGATTTCAGGAGGTAGATTCGAATCGCCTTTAAAGCACATGAAAAGCGGCAAAACGTTGACAATGATGCCCTTGGCCAAAAAGGGCGTATGCGTTTTTTCCTGAATATATTCAGGAAAAAACGCATACGCCCTTTTTGGCCAACCAAGCAACCTGGAAAGGCAAATCAGCGCTACAAAGAAGTCTCGCTTCCCATCGGTTAAAAGGGCCATGCTGAAAAAAGTGTCAAAACCAGAAATGCAGGACAGGCCATGGAGAAATGGGAGCCTTGCTACACTGATGGGCGGGATGTAAATTGTCAACAGCCACTCTGGAGAAGTGTACGGTGAGTCCTGAAACGTCTAAAAAGCAAAGCTTAGAGAGCATAGGGCACTTCCACTCATGGGGGTATAAATTGGGAAAATGAAAAATCAGCAAGACACAAGCACCCCAAAGTTTAGGGCTGCTCTGTTGACAAGGACCTCCACTTCATTCCACCTTCAATATCCCAGGAAAGAGAAAAATGGATAAAGAAGTTGTGGTCCTTATGTACAATGGAATATCGCTCAGCCGTGAAATCAATGTCATAAGGCTAGTAGCAGCATGATGAGTGGATTTAGGTACAACGACTCTAAGTGAAATAAGTCACACAGAAAAGGACACTTCTCATAAGGTATCACTGATAGAGGGAATGTAAAAACCGTTACACATGAACTGAATTACAAAACAGAACAGAGTCACACATGCAGAAAACACACTATGGCTGCTTAACGGGAAAGGTGAGGTGGGGTGATACATAAAACAAGGGTTTCAAATTAGCTCAGATACCGTTCCATAAACCCAATATGTAATAGACAAGACCTACTCCTTGCTCAGAGAACTGGACTCAACACGCCCTATTCACCGCACAAGAATATATCTGACTAGTAATAATCTTAAAACCTATGTATTGATATCTCTCTGTTAGTGTGTCAAGTGGGTAAAAAGCGGCATAAACACAGCAGTGAAAAGCAGCTAAACCCCATTATAAAAATAAATTACTTTGAAAAACCCATGAAACAAAGACAGTGAAAGAGAGAGGAATTCTTACACAATGCGTTCAGGGGCTGTGATGCAACCTGGATTGACCATATCTAGACCCACAGCTGGATGAGACATAAGGGTGGACACTGTTGCGGCTGAGAGGTTTGGTGAGGTTGGGTGAGCAAACGCAGACCCTTTAAAGTATTACTGCGTGGTACCCATCGCATGGGTCCCAAATCTCCAGGTTCAAGGGCATCTTCCTACATCGAAAACATGCATGAGATACCCAGAAGATGGTACACCGTGTGATGGGGAAAGGATTCTAAAACGCACCTCATTTCTCATCTGCTTGTGCCCGGGTTCGCCATTCCAGCCACTTTACTAGCAATCTCCCTCCTTGGAGCATCAGCACCTTTAACCTCCTGTTCCGTACAGGTTGCAATTTGTACTGAGGATGAACGGGAAGACGTGGAACCAATGAAAGACTAGCTCTTGGTGTTGGGACAGGCACAGGTCACTCTATTTTCCCATCAGGAAGAAGAATTAACCACAGGCTCAGCCTGCCCCCCGGAACCAGAACAGGGCCTGAAGCCATCCTGCGCTTTTGCGGCCAGCTCCCTAAAAAGCGAGTTGTAAAGTGCAGGTTCAGGGCACTGCAATTCACAAACCTGCAGAGTTATAAATGATAACTCTCATCCACAAATATATTGAGGGAAGGCAAAGAAGAGGATTTGAAATCAAGGCAGAATTGCAGGAAACAGATTTCAGGAGGTAGATTCGAATCGCCTTTAAAGCACATGAAAAGCGGCAAAACGTTGACAATGATGCCCTTGGCCAAAAAGGGCGTATGCGTTTTTTCCTGAATATATTCAGGAAAAAACGCATACGCCCTTTTTGGCCAACCAAGCAACCTGGAAAGGCAAATCAGCGCTACAAAGATGTCTCGCTTCCCATTGGTCAAAAGGGCCATGCTGAAAAAAGTGTCAAAACCAGAAATGCAGGACAGGCCATGGAGAAATGGGAGCCTTGCTACACTGATGGGCGGGATGTAAATTGTCAACAGCCACTCTGGAGAAGTGTACGGTGAGTCCTGAAACGTCTAAAAAGCAAAGCTTAGAGAGCATAGGGCACTTCCACTCATGGGGGTATAAATTGGGAAAATGAAAAATCAGCAAGACACAAGCACCCCAAAGTTTAGGGCTGCTCTGTTGACAAGGACCTCCACTTCATTCCACCTTCAATATCCCAGGAAAGAGAAAAATGGATAAAGAAGTTGTGGTCCTTATGTACAATGGAATATCACTCAGCCGTGAAATCAATGTCATAAGGCTAGTAGCAGCATGATGAGTGGATTTAGGTACGACGACTCTAAGTGAAATAAGTCACACAGCAAAGGACACTTCTCATAAGGTATCACTGATAGAGGGAATGTAAAAACCGTTACACTTGAACTGAATTACAAAACAGAACAGAGTCACACATGCAGAAAACACACTATGGCTGCTTAACGGGAAAGGTGAGGTGGGGTGATACATAAAACAAGGGTTTCAAATTAGCTCAGATACCGTTCCATAAACCCAATATGTAATAGACAAGACCTACTCCTTGCTCAGAGAACTGGACTCAACACGCCCTATTCACCGCACAAGAATATATCTGACTAGTAATAATCTTAAAACCTATGTATTGATATGTCTCTGTTAGTGTGTCAAGTGGGTAAAAAGCGGCATAAACACAGCAGTGAAAAGCAGCTAAACCCCATTATAAAAATAAATTACTTTGAAAAACCCATGAAACAAAGACAGTGAAAGAGAGAGAAATTCTTACACAATGCGTTCAGGGGCTGTGATGCAACCTGGATTGACCATATCTAGACCCACAGCTGGATGAGACATAAGGGTGGACACTGTTGCGGCTGAGAGGTTTGGTGAGGTTGGGTGAGCAAACGCAGACCCTTTAAAGTAATACTGCGTGGTACCCATCGCATGGGTCCCAAATCTCCAGGTTCAAGGTCATCTTCCTACATCGAAAACATGCATGAGATACCCAGAAGATGGTACACTGTGTGATGGGGAAAGGTTTCTAAAACGCACCTCATTTCTCATCTGCTTGTGCCCGGGTTCGCCATTCCAGCCACTTTACTAGCAATCTCCCTCCTTGGAGCATCAGCACCTTTAACCTCCTGTTCCGTACAGGTTGCAATTTGTACTGAGGATGAACGGGAAGACGTGGAACCAATGAAAGACTAGCTCTTGGTGTTGGGACAGGCACAGGTCACTCTATTTTCCCATCAGGAAGAAGAATTAACCACAGGCTCAGCCTGCCCCCCGGAACCAGAACAGGGCCTGAAGCCATCCTGCGCTTTTGCGGCCAGCTCCCTAAAAAGCGAGTTGTAAAATGGAGGTTCAGGGCACTGCAATTCACAAACCTGCAGAGTTATAAATGATAACTCTCATCCACAAATATATTGAGGGAAGGCAAAGAAGAGGATTTGAAATCAAGGCAGAATTGCAGGAAACAGATTTCAGGAGGTAGATTCGAATCGCCTTTAAAGCACATGAAAAGCGGCAAAACGTTGACAATGATGCCCTTGGCCAAAAAGGGCGTATGCGTTTTTTCCTGAATATATTCAGGAAAAAACGCATACGCCCTTTTTGGCCAACCAAGCAACCTGGAAAGGCAAATCAGCGCTACAAAGAAGTCTCGCTTCCCATCGGTTAAAAGGGCCATGCTGAAAAAAGTGTCAAAACCAGAAATGCAGGACAGGCCATGGAGAAATGGGAGCCTTGCTACACTGATGGGCGGGATGTAAATTGTCAACAGCCACTCTGGAGAAGTGTACGGTGAGTCCTGAAACGTCTAAAAAGCAAAGCTTAGAGAGCATAGGGCACTTCCACTCATGGGGGTATAAATTGGGAAAATGAAAAATCAGCAAGACACAAGCACCCCAAAGTTTAGGGCTGCTCTGTTGACAAGGACCTCCACTTCATTCCACCTTCAATATCCCAGGAAAGAGAAAAATGGATAAAGAAGTTGTGGTCCTTATGTACAATGGAATATCGCTCAGCCGTGAAATCAATGTCATAAGGCTAGTAGCAGCATGATGAGTGGATTTAGGTACAACGACTCTAAGTGAAATAAGTCACACAGAAAAGGACACTTCTCATAAGGTATCACTGATAGAGGGAATGTAAAAACCGTTACACATGAACTGAATTACAAAACAGAACAGAGTCACACATGCAGAAAACACACTATGGCTGCTTAACGGGAAAGGTGAGGTGGGGTGATACATAAAACAAGGGTTTCAAATTAGCTCAGATACCGTTCCATAAAACCAATATGTAATAGACAAGACCTACTCCTTGCTCAGAGAACTGGACTCAACACGCCCTATTCACCGCACAAGAATATATCTGACTAGTAATAATCTTAAAACTTATGTATTGATATCTCTCTGTTAGTGTGTCAAGTGGGTGTAAAGCGGCATAAACACAGCAGTGAAACGCAGCTAAACCCCATTATAAAAATAAATTACTTTGAAAAACCCATGAAACAAAGACAGTGAAAGAGATAGAAATTCTTACACAATGCGTTCACGGGCTGTGATGCAACCTGGATTGACCATATCTAGACCCACAGCTGGATGAGACATAAGGGTGGACACTCTTGGGGCTGAGAGGTTTGGTGAGGTTGGGTGAGCAAACGCAGACCCTTTAAAGTAATACTGCATGGTACCCATCGCATGGGTCCCAAATCGCCAGGTTCAAGGGCATCTTCCTACATCGAAAACATGCATGAGAAACCCAGAAGATGGTACACCGTGTGATGTGGAAAGGTTTCTAAAACGCACCTCATTTCTCATCTCCTTGTGCCCGGGTTCGCTATTCCAGCCGCTTTACTAGCAATCTCCCTACTTGGAGCATCAGCACCTTTAACCTCCTGTTCCGTACAGGTTGCAATTTGTCCTGAGGATGAACGGGAAGACGTGGAACCAATGAGAGACTAGCTCTTGGTGTTGGGACAGGCACAGGTTACTCTATTTTCCCATCAGGAAGAAGAATTAACCACAGGCTCAGCCTGCCCCCCGGAACCAGAACAGGGCCTGAAGCCATCCTGCGCTTTTGCGGCCAACTCCCAAAAAAGCGAGTTGTAAAATGGAGGTTCAGGGCACTGCAATTCACAAACCTGCAGAGTTATAAATGATAACTCTCGTCCACAAATATATTGAGGGAAGGCAAAGAAGAGGATTTGAAATCAAGGCAGAATTGCAGGAAACAGATTTCAGGAGGTAGATTCGAATCGCCTTTAAAGCACATGAAAAGCGGCAAAACGTTGACAATGATGCCCTTGGCCAAAAAGGGCGTATGCGTTTTTTCCTGAATATATTCAGGAAAAACCGCATACGCCCTTTTTGGCCAACCAAGCAACCTGGAAAGGCAAATCAGCGCTACAAAGATGTCTCGCTTCCCATCGGTTAAAAAGGCCATGCTGAAAAAAGTGTCAAAACCACAAATGCAGGACAGGCCATGGAGAAATGGGAGCCTTGCTACACTGATGGGCGGGATGTAAATTGCCAACAGCCACTCTGGAGAAGCGTACGGTGAGTCCTGAAACATCTAAAAAACAAAGCTTAGAGAGCATAGGGCACTTCCACTCATGGGGTTATAAATTGGGAAAATTAAAAATCAGCAAGACACAAGCACCCCAAAGTTTAGGGCTGCTCTGTTGACAAGGACCTCCACTTCATTCCACCTTCAATATCCCAGGAAAGAGAAAAATGGATAAAGAAGTTGTGGTCCTTATGTACAATGGAATATCACTCAGCCGTGAAATCAATGTCATAAGGCTAGTAGCAGCATGATGAGTGGATTTAGGTACGACGACTCTAAGTGAAATAAGTCACACAGCAAAGGACACTTCTCATAAGGTATCACTTATAGAGGGAATGTAAAAACCGTTACACTTGAACTGAATTACAAAACAGAACAGAGTCACACATGCAGAAAACACACTATGGCTGCTTAACGGGAAAGGTGAGGTGGGGTGATACATAAAACAAGGGTTTCAAATTAGCTCAGATACCGTTCCATAAACCCAATATGTAATAGACAAGACCTACTCCTTGCTCAGAGAACTGGACTCAACACGCCCTATTCACCGCACAAGAATATATCTGACTAGTAATAATCTTAAAACCTATGTATTGATATCTCTCTGTTAGTGTGTCAAGTGGGTAAAAAGCGGCATAAACACAGCAGTGAAAAGCAGCTAAACCCCATTATAAAAATAAATTACTTTGAAAAACCCATGAAACAAAGACAGTGAAAGAGAGAGGAATTCTTACACAATGTGTTCAGGGGCTGTGATGCAACCTGGATTGACCATATCTAGACCCACAGCTGGATGAGACATAAGGGTGGACACTGTTGCGGCTGAGAGGTTTGGTGAGGTTGGGTGAGCAAACGCAGACCCTTTAAAGTATTACTGCGTGGTACCCATCGCATGGGTCCCAAATCTCCAGGTTCAAGGGCATCTTCCTACATCGAAAACATGCATGAGATACCCAGAAGATGGTACACCGTGTGATGGGGAAAGGTTTCTAAAACGCACCTCATTTCTCATCTGCTTGTGCCCGGGTTCGCCATTCCAGCCACTTTACTAGCAATCTCCCTCCTTGGAGCATCAGCACCTTTAACCTCCTGTTCCGTACAGGTTGCAATTTGTACTGAGGATGAACGGGAAGACGTGGAACCAATGAAAGACTAGCTCTTGGTGTTGGGACAGGCACAGGTCACTCTATTTTCCCATCAGGAAGAAGAATTAACCACAGGCTCAGCCTGCCCCCCGGAACCAGAACAGGGCCTGAAGCCATCCTGCGCTTTTGTGGCCAGCTCCCTAAAAAGCGAGTTGTAAAATGGAGGTTCAGGGCACTGCAATTCACAAACCTGCAGAGTTATAAATGATAACTCTCATCCACAAATATATTGAGGGAAGGCAAAGAAGAGGATTTGAAATCAAGGCAGAATTGCAGGAAACAGATTTCAGGAGGTAGATTCGAATCGCCTTTAAAGCACATGAAAAGCGGCAAAACGTTGACAATGATGCCCTTGGCCAAAAAGGGCGTATGCGTTTTTTCCTGAATATATTCAGGAAAAAACGCATACGCCCTTTTTGGCCAACCAAGCAACCTGGAAAGGCAAATCAGCGCTACAAAGATGTCTCGCTTCCCATTGGTCAAAAGGGCCATGCTGAAAAAAGTGTCAAAACCAGAAATGCAGGACAGGCCATGGAGAAATGGGAGCCTTGCTACACTGATGGGCGGGATGTAAATTGTCAACAGCCACTCTGGAGAAGTGTACGGTGAGTCCTGAAACGTCTAAAAAGCAAAGCTTAGAGAGCATAGGGCACTTCCACTCATGGGGGTATAAATTGGGAAAATGAAAAATCAGCAAGACACAAGCACCCCAAAGTTTAGGGCTGCTCTGTTGACAAGGACCTCCACTTCATTCCACCTTCAATATCCCAGGAAAGAGAAAAATGGATAAAGAAGTTGTGGTCCTTATGTACAATGGAATATCACTCAGCCGTGAAATCAATGTCATAAGGCTAGTAGCAGCATGATGAGTGGATTTAGGTACAACGACTCTAAGTGAAATAAGTCACACAGAAAAGGACACTTCTCATAAGGTATCACTGATAGAGGGAATGTAAAAACCGTTACACTTCAACTGAATTACAAAACAGAACAGAGTCACACATGCAGAAAACACACTATGGCTGCTTAACGGGAAAGGTGAGGTGGGGTGATACATAAAACAAGGGTTTCAAATTAGCTCAGATACCGTTCCATAAAACCAATATGTAATAGACAAGACCTACTCCTTGCTCAGAGAACTGGACTCAACACGCCCTATTCACCGCACAAGAATATATCTGACTAGTAATAATCTTAAAACTTATGTATTGATATCTCTCTGTTAGTGTGTCAAGTGGGTGTAAAGCGGCATAAACACAGCAGTGAAAAGCAGCTAAACCCCATTATAAAAATAAATTACTTTGAAAAACCCATGAAACAAAGACAGTGAAAGAGATAGAAATTCTTACACAATGCGTTCACGGGCTGTGATGCAAGCTGGATTGACCATATCTAGACCCACAGCTGGATGAGACATAAGGGTGGACACTCTTGGGGCTGAGAGGTTTGGTGAGGTTGGGTGAGCAAACGCAGACCCTTTAAAGTAATACTGCATGGTACCCATCGCATGGGTCCCAAATCGCCAGGTTCAAGGGCATCTTCCTACATCGAAAACATGCATGAGAAACCCAGAAGATGGTACACCGTGTGATGTGGAAAGGTTTCTAAAACGCACCTCATTTCTCATCTCCTTGTGCCCGGGTTCGCTATTCCAGCCGCTTTACTAGCAATCTCCCTACTTGGAGCATCAGCACCTTTAACCTCCTGTTCCGTACAGGTTGCAATTTGTCCTGAGGATGAACGGGAAGACGTGGAACCAATGAGAGACTAGCTCTTGGTGTTGGGACAGGCACAGGTTACTCTATTTTCCCATCAGGAAGAAGAATTAACCACAGGCTCAGCCTGCCCCCCGGAACCAGAACAGGGCCTGAAGCCATCCTGCGCTTTTGCGGCCAACTCCCAAAAAAGCGAGTTGTAAAATGGAGGTTCAGGGCACTGCAATTCACAAACCTGCAGAGTTATAAATGATAACTCTCGTCCACAAATATATTGAGGGAAGGCAAAGAAGAGGATTTGAAATCAAGGCAGAATTGCAGGAAACAGATTTCAGGAGGTAGATTCGAATCGCCTTTAAAGCACATGAAAAGCGGCAAAACGTTGACAATGATGCCCTTGGCCAAAAAGGGCGTATGCGTTTTTTCCTGAATATATTCAGGAAAAACCGCATACGCCCTTTTTGGCCAACCAAGCAACCTGGAAAGGCAAATCAGCGCTACAAAGATGTCTCGCTTCCCATCGGTTAAAAAGGCCATGCTGAAAAAAGTGTCAAAACCACAAATGCAGGACAGGCCATGGAGAAATGGGAGCCTTGCTACACTGATGGGCGGGATGTAAATTGCCAACAGCCACTCTGGAGAAGCGTACGGTGAGTCCTGAAACATCTAAAAAACAAAGCTTAGAGAGCATAGGGCACTTCCACTCATGGGGTTATAAATTGGGAAAATTAAAAATCAGCAAGACACAAGCACCCCAAAGTTTAGGGCTGCTCTGTTGACAAGGACCTCCACTTCATTCCACCTTCAATATCCCAGGAAAGAGAAAAATGGATAAAGAAGTTGTGGTCCTTATGTACAATGGAATATCACTCAGCCGTGAAATCAATGTCATAAGGCTAGTAGCAGCATGATGAGTGGATTTAGGTACGACGACTCTAAGTGAAATAAGTCACACAGCAAAGGACACTTCTCATAAGGTATCACTTATAGAGGGAATGTAAAAACCGTTACACTTGAACTGAATTACAAAACAGAACAGAGTCACACATGCAGAAAACACACTATGGCTGCTTAACGGGAAAGGTGAGGTGGGGTGATACATAAAACAAGGGTTTCAAATTAGCTCAGATACCGTTCCATAAACCCAATATGTAATAGACAAGACCTACTCCTTGCTCAGAGAACTGGACTCAACACGCCCTATTCACTGCACAAGAATATATCTGACTAGTAATAATCTTAAAACCTATGTATTGATATCTCTCTGTTAGTGTGTCAAGTGGGTAAAAAGCGGCATAAACACAGCAGTGAAAAGCAGCTAAACCCCATTATAAAAATAAATTACTTTGAAAAACCCATGAAACAAAGACAGTGAAAGAGAGAGGAATTCTTACACAATGTGTTCAGGGGCTGTGATGCAACCTGGATTGACCATATCTAGACCCACAGCTGGATGAGACATAAGGGTGGACACTGTTGCGGCTGAGAGGTTTGGTGAGGTTGGGTGAGCAAACGCAGACCCTTTAAAGTATTACTGCGTGGTACCCATCGCATGGGTCCCAAATCTCCAGGTTCAAGGGCATCTTCCTACATCGAAAACATGCATGAGATACCCAGAAGATGGTACACCGTGTGATGGGGAAAGGTTTCTAAAACGCACCTCATTTCTCATCTGCTTGTGCCCGGGTTCGCCATTCCAGCCACTTTACTAGCAATCTCCCTCCTTGGAGCATCAGCACCTTTAACCTCCTGTTCCGTACAGGTTGCAATTTGTACTGAGGATGAACGGGAAGACGTGGAACCAATGAAAGACTAGCTCTTGGTGTTGGGACAGGCACAGGTCACTCTATTTTCCCATCAGGAAGAAGAATTAACCACAGGCTCAGCCTGCCCCCCGGAACCAGAACAGGGCCTGAAGCCATCCTGCGCTTTTGTGGCCAGCTCCCTAAAAAGCGAGTTGTAAAATGGAGGTTCAGGGCACTGCAATTCACAAACCTGCAGAGTTATAAATGATAACTCTCATCCACAAATATATTGAGGGAAGGCAAAGAAGAGGATTTGAAATCAAGGCAGAATTGCAGGAAACAGATTTCAGGAGGTAGATTCGAATCGCCTTTAAAGCACATGAAAAGCGGCAAAACGTTGACAATGATGCCCTTGGCCAAAAAGGGCGTATGCGTTTTTTCCTGAATATATTCAGGAAAAAACGCATACGCCCTTTTTGGCCAACCAAGCAACCTGGAAAGGCAAATCAGCGCTACAAAGATGTCTCGCTTCCCATTGGTCAAAAGGGCCATGCTGAAAAAAGTGTCAAAACCAGAAATGCAGGACAGGCCATGGAGAAATGGGAGCCTTGCTACACTGATGGGCGGGATGTAAATTGTCAACAGCCACTCTGGAGAAGTGTACGGTGAGTCCTGAAACGTCTAAAAAGCAAAGCTTAGAGAGCATAGGGCACTTCCACTCATGGGGGTATAAATTGGGAAAATGAAAAATCAGCAAGACACAAGCACCCCAAAGTTTAGGGCTGCTCTGTTGACAAGGACCTCCACTTCATTCCACCTTCAATATCCCAGGAAAGAGAAAAATGGATAAAGAAGTTGTGGTCCTTATGTACAATGGAATATCACTCAGCCGTGAAATCAATGTCATAAGGCTAGTAGCAGCATGATGAGTGGATTTAGGTACAACAACTCTAAGTGAAATAAGTCACACAGAAAAGGACACTTCTCATAAGGTATCACTGATAGAGGGAATGTAAAAACCGTTACACTTGAACTGAATTACAAAACAGAACAGAGTCACACATGCAGAAAACACACTATGGCTGCTTAACGGGAAAGGTGAGGTGGGGTGATACATAAAACAAGGGTTTCAAATTAGCTCAGATACCGTTCCATAAACCCAATATGTAATAGACAAGACCTACTCCTTGCTCAGAGAACTGGACTCAACACGCCCTATTCACCGCACAAGAATATATCTGACTAGTAATAATCTTAAAACCTATGTATTGATATCTCTCTGTTAGTGTGTCAAGTGGGTAAAAAGCGGCATAAACACAGCAGTGAAAAGCAGCTAAACCCCATTATAAAAATAAATTACTTTGAAAAACCCATGAAACAAAGACAGTGAAAGAGAGAGAAATTCTTACACAATGCGTTCAGGGGCTGTGATGCAACCTGGATTGACCATATCTAGACCCACAGCTGGATGAGACATAAGGGTGGACACTGTTGCGGCTGAGAGGTTTGGTGAGGTTGGGTGAGCAAACGCAGACCCTTTAAAGTATTACTGCGTGGTATCCATCGCATGGGTCCCAAATCTCCAGGTTCAAGGGCATCTTCCTACATCGAAAACATGCATGAGATACCCAGAAGATGGTACACTGTGTGATGGGGAAAGGTTTCTAAAACGCACCTCATTTCTCATCTGCTTGTGCCCGGGTTCGCCATTCCAGCCACTTTACTAGCAATCTCCCTCCTTGGAGCATCAGCACCTTTAACCTCCTGTTCCGTACAGGTTGCAATTTGTACTGAGGATGAACGGGAAGACGTGGAACCAATGAAAGACTAGCTCTTGGTGTTGGGACAGGCACAGGTCACTCTATTTTCCCATCAGGAAGAAGAATTAACCACAGGCTCAGCCTGCCCCCCGGAACCAGAACAGGGCCTGAAGCCATCCTGCGCTTTTGCGGCCAGCTCCCTAAAAAGCGAGTTGTAAAGTGCAGGTTCAGGGCACTGCAATTCACAAACCTGCAGAGTTATAAATGATAACTCTCATCCACAAATATATTGAGGGAAGGCAAAGAAGAGGATTTGAAATCAAGGCAGAATTGCAGGAAACAGATTTCAGGAGGTAGATTCGAATCGCCTTTAAAGCACATGAAAAGCGGCAAAACGTTGACAATGATGCCCTTGGCCAAAAAGGGCGTATGCGTTTTTTCCTGAATATATTCAGGAAAAAACGCATACGCCCTTTTTGGCCAACCAAGCAACCTGGAAAGGCAAATCAGCGCTACAAAGAAGTCTCGCTTCCCATCGGTTAAAAGGGCCATGCTGAAAAAAGTGTCAAAACCAGAAATGCAGGACAGGCCATGGAGAAATGGGAGCCTTGCTACACTGATGGGCGGGATGTAAATTGTCAACAGCCACTCTGGAGAAGTGTACGGTGAGTCCTGAAACGTCTAAAAAGCAAAGCTTAGAGAGCATAGGGCACTTCCACTCATGGGGGTATAAATTGGGAAAATGAAAAATCAGCAAGACACAAGCACCCCAAAGTTTAGGGCTGCTCTGTTGACAAGGACCTCCACTTCATTCCACCTTCAATATCCCAGGAAAGAGAAAAATGGATAAAGAAGTTGTGGTCCTTATGTACAATGGAATATCACTCAGCCATGAAAGCAATGTCATAAGGCTAGTAGCAGCATGATGAGTGGATTTAGGTACAACGACTCTAAGTGAAATAAGTCACACAGAAAAGGACACTTCTCATAAGGTATCACTGATAGAGGGAATGTAAAAACCGTTACACTTGAACTGAATTACAAAACAGAACAGAGTCACACATGCAGAAAACACACTATGGCTGCTTAACGGGAAAGGTGAGGTGGGGTGATACATAAAACAAGGGTTTCAAATTAGCTCAGATACCGTTCCATAAACCCAATATGTAATAGACAAGACCTACTCCTTGCTCAGAGAACTGGACTCAACACGCCCTATTCACCGCACAAGAATATAACTGACTAGTAATAATCTTAAAACCTATGTATTGATATCTCTCTGTTAGTGTGTCAAGTGGGTGTAAAGCGGCATAAACACAGCAGTGAAAAGCAGCTAAACCCCATTATAAAAATAAATTACTTTGAAAAACCCATGAAACAAAGACAGTGAAAGAGATAGAAATTCTTACACAATGCGTTCAGGGGCTGTGATGCAACCTGGATTGACCATATCTAGACCCACAGCTGGATGAGACATAAGGGTGGACACTGTTGCGGCTGAGAGGTTTGGTGAGGTTGGGTGAGCAAACGCAGACCCTTTAAAGTAATACTGCATGGTACCCATCGCATGGGTCCCAAATCGCCAGGTTCAAGGGCATCTTCCTACATCGAAAACATGCATGAGAAACCCAGAAGATGGTACACCGTGTGATGTGGAAAGGTTTCTAAAACGCACCTCATTTCTCATCTCCTTGTGCCCGGGTTCGCTATTCCAGCCGCTTTACTAGCAATCTCCCTACTTGGAGCATCAGCACCTTTAACCTCCTGTTCCGTACAGGTTGCAATTTGTACTGAGGATGAACGGGAAGACGTGGAACCAATGAAAGACTAGCTCTTGGTGTTGGGACAGGCACAGGTCACTCTATTTTCCCATCAGGAAGAAGAATTAACCACAGGCTCAGCCTGCCCCCCGGAACCAGAACAGGGCCTGAAGCCATCCTGCGCTTTTGCGGCCAGCTCCCTAAAAAGCGAGTTGTAAAATGGAGGTTCAGGGCACTGCAATTCACAAACCTGCAGAGTTATAAATGATAACTCTCGTCCACAAATATATTGAGGGAAGGCAAAGAAGAGGATTTGAAATCAAGGCAGAATTGCAGGAAACAGATTTCAGGAGGTAGATTCGAATCGCCTTTAAAGCACATGAAAAGCGGCAAAACGTTGACAATGATGCCCTTGGCCAAAAAGGGCGTATGCGTTTTTTCCTGAATATATTCAGGAAAAAACGCATACGCCCTTTTTGGCCAACCAAGCAACCTGGAAAGGCAAATCAGCGCTACAAAGATGTCTCGCTTCCCATTGGTCAAAAGGGCCATGCTGGAAAAAGTGTCAAAACCAGAAATGCAGGACAGGCCATGGAGAAATGGGAGCCTTGCTACACTGATGGGCGGGATGTAAATTGCCAACAGCCACTCTGGAGAAGCGTACGGTGAGTCCTGAAACATCTAAAAAACAAAGCTTAGAGAGCATAGGGCACTTCCACTCATGGGGTTATAAATTGGGAAAATTAAAAATCAGCAAGACACAAGCACCCCAAAGTTTAGGGCTGCTCTGTTGACAAGGACCTCCACTTCATTCCACCTTCAATATCCCAGGAAAGAGAAAAATGGATAAAGAAGTTGTGGTCCTTATGTACAATGGAATATCACTCAGCCGTGAAATCAATGTCATAAGGCTAGTAGCAGCATGATGAGTGGATTTAGGTATGACGACTCTAAGTGAAATAAGTCACACAGAAAAGGACACTTCTCAAAATGTATCACTGATAGAGGGAATGTAAAAACCGTTACACTTGAACTGAATTACAAAACAGAACAGAGTCACACATGCAGAAAACACACTATGGCTGCTTAACGGGAAAGGTGAGGTGGGGTGATACATAAAACAAGGGTTTCAAATTAGCTCAGATACCGTTCCATAAACCCAATATGTAATAGACAAGACCTACTCCTTGCTCAGAGAACTGGACTCAACACGCCCTATTCACCGCACAAGAATATATCTGACTAGTAATAATCTTAAAACCTATGTATTGATATCTCTCTGTTAGTGTGTCAAGTGGGTAAAAAGCGGCATAAACACAGCAGTGAAAAGCAGCTAAACCCCATTATAAAAATAAATTACTTTGAAAAACCCATGAAACAAAGACAGTGAAAGAGAGAGAAATTCTTACACAATGCGTTCAGGGGCTGTGATGCAACCTGGATTGACCATATCTAGACCCACAGCTGGATGAGACATAAGGGTGGACACTGTTGCGGCTGAGAGGTTTGGTGAGGTTGGGTGAGCAAACGCAGACCCTTTAAAGTAATACTGCGTGGTACCCATCGCATGGGTCCCAAATCTCCAGGTTCAAGGGCATCTTCCTACATCGAAAACATGCATGAGATACCCAGAAGATGGTACACTGTGTGATGGGGAAAGGTTTCTAAAACGCACCTCATTTCTCATCTGCTTGTGCCCGGGTTCGCCATTCCAGCCACTTTACTAGCAATCTCCCTCCTTGGAGCATCAGCACCTTTAACCTCCTGTTCCGTACAGGTTGCAATTTGTCCTGAGGATGAACGGGAAGAGGTGGAACCAATGAAAGACTAGCTCTTGGTGTTGGGACAGGCACAGGTCACTCTATTTTCCCATCAGGCAGAAGAATTAACCACAGGCTCAGCCTGCCCCCCGGAACCAGAACAGGGCCTGAAGCCATCCTGCGCTTTTGCGGCCAGCTCCCTAAAAAGCGAGTTGTAAAATGGAGGTTCAGGGCACTGCAATTCACAAACCTGCAGAGTTATAAATGATAACTCTCATCCACAAATATATTGAGGGAAGGCAAAGAAGAGGATTTGAAATCAAGGCAGAATTGCAGGAAACAGATTTCAGGAGGTAGATTCGAATCGCCTTTAAAGCACATGAAAAGCAGCAAAACGTTGACAATGATGCCCTTGGCCAAAAAGGGCGTATGCGTTTTTTCCTGAATATATTCAGGAAAAAATGCATACGCCCTTTTTGACCAACCAAGCAACCTGGAAAGGCAAATCAGCGCTACAAAGAAGTCTCGCTTCCCATCGGTTAAAAGGGCCATGCTGAAAAAAGTGTCAAAACCAGAAATGCAGGACAGGCCATGGAGAAATGGGAACCTTGCTACACTGATGGGCGGGATGTAAATTGCCAACAGCCACTCTGGAGAAGTGTACGGTGACTCCTGAAACGTCTAAAAAGCAAAGCTTAGAGAGCATAGGGCACTTCCACTCATGGGGGTATAAATTGGGAAAATTAAAAATCAGCAAGACACAAGCACCCCAAAGTTTAGGGCTGCTCTGTTGACAAGGACCTCCACTTCATTCCACCTTCAATATCCCAGGAAAGAGAAAAATGGATAAAGAAGTTGTGGTCCTTATGTACAATGGAATATCACTCAGCCATGAAAGCAATGTCATAAGGCTAGTAGCAGCATGATGAGTGGATTTAGGTACAACGACTCTAAGTGAAATAAGTCACACAGAAAAGGACACTTCTCATAAGGTATCACTGATAGAGGGAATGTAAAAACCGTTACACTTGAACTGAATTACAAAACAGAACAGAGTCACACATGCAGAAAACACACTATGGCTGCTTAACGGGAAAGGTGAGGTGGGGTGATACATAAAACAAGGGTTTCAAATTAGCTCAGATACCGTTCCATAAACCCAATATGTAATAGACAAGACCTACACCTTGCTCAGAGAACTGGACTCAACACGCCCTATTCACCGCACAAGAATATATCTGACTAGTAATAATCTTAAAACCTATGTATTGATATCTCTCTGTTAGTGTGTCAAGTGGGTGTAAAGCGGCATAAACACAGCAGTGAAAAGCAGCTAAACCCCATTATAAAAATAAATTACTTTGAAAAACCCATGAAACAAAGACAGTGAAAGAGATAGAAATTCTCACACAATGCGTTCAGGGGCTGTGATGCAACCTGGATTGACCATATCTAGACCCACAGCTGGATGAGACATAAGGGTGGACACTGTTGCGGCTGAGAGGTTTGGTGAGGTTGGGTGAGCAAACGCAGACCCTTTAAAGTATTACTGCGTGGTACCCATCGCATGGGTCCCAAATCTCCAGGTTCAAGGGCATCTTCCTACATCGAAAACATGCATGAGATACCCAGAAGATGGTACACCGTGTGATGGGGAAAGGTTTCTAAAACGCACCTCATTTCTCATCTGCTTGTGCCCGGGTTCGCCATTCCAGCCACTTTACTAGCAATCTCCCTCCTTGGAGCATCAGCACCTTTAACCTCCTGTTCCGTACAGGTTGCAATTTGTACTGAGGATGAACGGGAAGACGTGGAACCAATGAAAGACTAGCTCTTGGTGTTGGGACAGGCACAGGTCACTCTATTTTCCCATCAGGAAGAAGAATTAACCACAGGCTCAGCCTGCCCCCCGGAACCAGAACAGGGCCT